>NW_004444018.1:4800431-4824605 GCF_000243295.1 Trichechus manatus latirostris
GTGAGGATTTTTGTTTTCTTTATGTTGAAGTGTAATCCATATTGAAGGCTGTGGTCTTTGATCTTCATCAGTTAGTGCTTCAAGTCCTCTTCACTTTCAGCAAGCAAGGTTGTGTCATCTGCATATCACAGGTTGTTATTGAGTCTTCCTCCAGTCCTGCTTCTTGGATTATTTGCTCAGCATACAGATTGAATACGTATGATGAAAGGATACAACCCTGACACACACTTTTTCTTACTTTAAACCACGCAGTTTCCCCTTGTTTTATTCGAATGACTGCCTCTTGTTCTATGTACAGGTTTCACATGAGCACAATTAAGTGTTCTGGAATTCCCATTGTTTGCAACGTTATCTATAATTTGTTATGATCCACACAGTCGAATGCCTTTGCATAGTCAATAAAACACAGGTAAACATCTTTCTGGTATACTCTGCTTTCAGCCAGGATCCGTCTAACATCAACAATGATGTCCCTGGTTCCTCTTTTGAATCTAACTTGAATTTCTGGCAGTTCCCTGTTGATATACTGCTGCAGCTGCTTTTGAATGATCTTCAGCAAAATTTTGCTTGCGTGTGATACTAATAATACTGTTCAATAATTTCCACATTTGGTTGGATCACCTTTCTTGGGAATAGGCATAAATATGGATCTCTTCCAGTCAGTTGTCCAGGTACCTATCTTCCAAATTTCTTAGCTTAGACGAGTGAGCACTTCCAGTGCTGCACCCATTTGTTGATTCCTGAAGCTTTGCTTTTTACCAATGCCTTCAGTACAGCTTGTACTTCTTCCTTCAGTACCAACGGTTACTGATGATGTGAAAGTAGTACAGCTTTAACTTCAGGACCCTCATTTGCAAAAGTAAGATCAACTCATGGAAATTCTCAAGGCTACTGTTTTTTTCTACTCAGACTTCTAGTCGCCATGCTTTCTCTTACATCAGTTGGTGATAAAACAGCAGCAGGAGTTTTTGGGATCTAGCTAAGGGAAGTTGAGTTGTGGGTGCATTTAGTTTGGGGTTTGGTGGGATATGTTGAAGTGGTTCACAGTCACTTCTGTGGAAGTGATCTCCAGGAATACTCCTTCTCTGGTGACCTGTCTGGAGTCCCTGGGTGGTGCAAACAGTCAACATGCTTGGCTGCTAACTGTCTGCTATAATTAACATTTACCTTTTAATCCTGTTTTGAAAAACACATTTATTTATTTTTTCCTTTTCAATATGCTCAATTTTCTAAAATCTTTTCCTTTATGCCCCTGAGTTCATTTTTTTTTTTTTTTAGTAATGTCTGTTTCTGATGTGACCTTCATTTTCCCCCTGCGCCCTTCAGTTTCTTTTTTCTGCTCTTCTTCTTTTTCGCATTCTGAGGCCATATTTCATTTAATTTCTTTAGTTTTCAGAAAGATGTTAAATCATAATATCAGACTGTTTTGTAGCATAATTTTCTGATGTGTACTCTTCATTTACCTTGTTTCATTATGTCCCTTTCCTTTTTGTTTCTTGCACTGTATTTATGTAAGTCCCATGCTGTGCCCATCATTGAATGGTGGAAGATTTCCTAGACCAGCTATTTGTAGAACAAAACTATAGAAAAGCAAGGAGCTGGGATAGTAGGAAAACTTGCTAAGTTACCCTTGAATACGTTGCCGGTAGCACCCTGCCTTGTTGGTATTATTTTGACCAAGGTTACGGGGAAACCACTCTGGTACCTCTATCGCCGGTTCTTGCTTGGCAATTCAAATTTCACTTCTCTTCAGCTAAACAAGCCTCCAGCTCTGTGTGCCAATCCAGCAGCTGGTCCTTGGAAACCCCATGGGGCAGCTCTACTCTATCCTATAGGGTCGCTATGAGTCGGAATCGACTTGACAGTAATTTTTTTTTTAAGCAAAGCGATGTTTTAAGGTATGTCTAATGCCTAAATAAAAAAAAAGTCTTCAGACGGTAGATGCAAATATTGCTTTGCCTACTCCATCTTGTCAATTTCTTTGCTGTTTTTCCAGAAAAGTTTTTTTTTGTTCCAAAGATCAAATGTAAATATTAAAAAACAAAAAAAACTTTTTTTCTTGGATTTGCCCATGTTGAAATAAATTGGTAGACTGAGACCTGAATTTTGTCAAAATGATAAAGACAATTGATGTGAAGTAGTAGCCTCTGATGCTACCTAGAGGTTTATTTAAACCATTGCCCTAAAAATAAGTGACTCTAAATGTATATCTCTTTACCAACCATCTGAACCACCCAGGCTCCAGGGAATTAAATAATCTAAAAGTGGCATATTTTATAATAGCTCCTGTGATTTTTATTGAGACTCCCACATGATCAATTCATGGTTGTCACCTTGCTTAAGCTGATCAACCTACTATGTAGTACAATATTGTAATTACATTTCCTCTTGACAAGGATGCATTAAGTGTGGCTGTAAAATGGGAACCTCTTTCAGCTTTCATTAATTCAATATAAATCCAAAGCCTGCAGATTCAGCAGGATTGCCTATAGTGGCTTAATTGGAATTGCTGGACAAGAACATTGATTCTGCTTCACTCAGGTAAAGATGAAAGTAACTGCAACAGTAGATATTACATTTGAAGGTCATTGAGTTGTGGTCAGGCAAAGGGAGAAAGACGTTAAACACACACACAAAATAATGGAATTTTTACTTGCTATCTGGGAAACCTTGCATGACATACTATCAACTGACCTTGAAATTTCATACCTTTCTGACTCATAGCATTTTCATTTGTGTTCCAGAGAACCGTAACAATAATTTAATGGAATTTTAATTTCTGGGAAGCCTAAATTTGACATAATTTATATGTAGATTTTATGATAATATGTAAAACTTAAAAAAAAAAGTTGCTGTTAAATTGATACCGACTCATGGTGACCCCTTGTGATTTGGAGTAGAACTGTGCTGCATAGAGTTCTCGTGGCTTTGACCATTTGGAAGCAGATAGCCAGGCTTTTCTTCTGAGGCACCCCTGTGTGGTTTCCAACTGCCATCTTCTTGGTTAGTAGCCCAGGGCTTAGCCGTTTTCATCACCCAAGATCCTAGCTAATTTTGGGTGGATATGCTGTGAAGGGTAACATCTCTCATTCTCCTTCTTTTGATTGCAAGTTTAACCCAAAGGACTGGTAACTCCAAATTCTTCATTTTCAAGCACTACATATGGGGTGTTGCACTGCCCTGAAGTGTCTTTCCTAGCACAGTAGCAGGAAATGACTCATCATGCCTGGCCAGCTACCTCTCCTCAAGTTCAAACATGCCCATTCGAGCACACTCCTAGTGGAATGCCAGGTTGAAGTACCAAAGCTGCGCTTCAGTTCTTTAAGGAAGAAAGAGAGCATCAGCTGTTTCACATTCTAGGGTCCAGTTTGGGCAAAGACTGAAATGTCATGGCATTTGTCAAGTAGTCATTGTTCTGTGGAAATGACATCAGTCAAGGAGAAGCACGGCGAGTGTCCAACAATATGAAATCAGTCTATAAATGGGGGAAGATTACGACCCAAAGCATCAGATTACAAAATCTCACCAAATCCCGTCAGCGGGCAGAGAGTTTTCCATGGAGTTGAAAGAGGAGTCTTTTTTCTCCTAGCGGGATGCCTTTCTGCCCTACACAGAAATGCTGATTTCAGGGACCCATTGACACGCCCTCTGTGGCAGAGGAATGTAGAATCAAAGGGTTCACGTTTCTGGAGCATTTGAAAAGATAAGTAGAAATTAGCTTTAGCATATGTAACTAGTCCCTGCCCCTCCTTCTGACCCCAGGGGTAACATGACACATCCTATAATTCATCCTCTGGGGTCTGGCTTATGCTGGGTCCCTTTTCTTTGGCAGTGACTTTAAATAATCAAGTTCTTATTAAAATCCTCAGATTTAAAATTAAGTTCTGATCACGTCTTCTCAGGGCACACCTAAGAAGCTCTGTTTATCCCCAGCCAAATCAACTGTTTCCCCAGGTGACCCATTTCTGGAAATGTTATTGTTCCTAATAACCAGCTCAAATATGTATTTTCATTTAATCTTTTTTTACCTCCATTTCACATGTGTTGCTGCGTGTCACGCATTTTCCACAAGGATCTGCCATTACATCATCAAGTGAAGTATGGAATAGGGTTTATTTTAATTAAAAAGTTACTTTCACTCAGATGGTGGCTGGGATTGGAAATGTTCTCCATTGCCCTGGGAGTTTTAGGCCAAGCCTAGTATGTGTGCATACTTTTTTTTTTTTTTTAAGACCTTGCTGTTTTGTTAGAGAATACATTGCCTATTTCCTCTCATGTAACATAAGCTGGTGTAGGCAAGAGAAGTCAAAAAGGGGAGAGGAAATTTCCAAACTGTTTCCTGCATGTAAAGATAAGCATAGGCTATCCATTTGGTGCAAAGGGCAAAGGTATAGCAAAGTGATACCTCCCAGTCCCTCCTGACCAACTTACAGGGGTCAAAAAACCATATCTACCCCTTGCTGTTGAGTTGATTCTGACTCATAGTGACCCTATAGGACAGAGTAGGCTATAAATCTTTACGGAAGCAGGCTGCCACATCTTTCTTCCTTGGAGTGGCTGGTGGGTTCGAACCGCCAACCTTTTCCACTTTTTGGTTAGCAGCTAAGCACTTAACTACTTTGCCACCAGAGATCCTAAAGAACTGCATCATGCTGACTGAAATCAAAGGGCAAGACCATGACTTCCTTTGGAAATCTATAAACTGCAAGAACAAGCAGGGGTATTTTGTAGAATTTTATAACAACTAATCCTTTGGTGCTGCTTTCAGGTTTTATTACTCCTGTTTTATGTCCTACAAATAGGAACAGACGTTTTCCTTTTCTCTATTACACTGTAAGCCACAGGCCTAAACAAGAGCAGTTCTGTAGTGCTTTTCAAACATCCCTTTCAACTTCAGGGACTCTTTGGTTTCTATGATATTTCTGTCCTTTCGTATTCTGAATGGTGCATCTGGAGAACCCAGGAGCCAGGTGTGGGAGCGTGGTTGAAAAGCCCCATGCAGGACGAGCAGCGCCTACCCACAGAGTGGGACTTTTCCCTCACGAGATGCCCCATTGTCAGCAGGACCGGTACATGAATGGTTCATATGACCCATTAGCACTTTTTGTCCTGGTCTCTTTTGAACTAACCACACACATTGTAATATCTCTGGCCAGGGTCCATGACTGAAGACAGAGTTTCTCTGTTGTCGATTTTTCTGCAGTAGACATTACCAAGCACGGCTGCCATTTTTCTTTTTACAAAGGATTTATCCAGGCAATAGCCTCAGAAAACATGTGTGGGATTCTAGAGTAGGCTGGGCAGCCTCAGACCACATTCCCTGTCCTGGACCAGAAGCCACACTCTGCAACCTGTCTGCCTCTTTGACAGCCTCTTCATTGTTTGCTGAGCTATTCTGCTGCATCTGCAGGTCACCATGTCTGAGAAGCAGCCTGAGGCGTTGAGGATGGTGGCAGTCCTTAGAAAAACATGTAAGTCACTAGTAGAGGAAATTGACTATGAGGCATTTTCTTTTGCTTAAAAACAAATGATGATGAAGATTCAGTACTACATTTAAGAAAAAAAAAAAACTTCTTATAAGTTCAGAGTACTGTATAAACTATCCCCAATTCCCTTGTATCAGTCCTTTTGGGGGCAGTATAGTTTAAATGGGAGTCTCTGCCTGGTGTGAATGGTTAATGCGCTCAGCTGCTAATCGAAAGGATGGAGGCTCAAGTCCACCCAGAGGCATCTTGGAAGAAAGGCCTGATCTACTACTGAACAACCAGCCACTGAAAATCCTATGGAGCACAGTTCTCCTCTGACACACATAGGGTCTCCGTGAATCAGAGTGGACTTGATGGCGACTGTTTACTGGTTATGTTTGTTATACTTCAAAAACATTACTTTTAAGAAAAGAGAGTGAAGAGGCCTCATCAGAGAAGAGCTAAAGGTATTACTGGATTCTTCAGGGCTGCAGAAAGAGTAAGTCAAGAACTGGAGGAGAATACATCAACCACATTAAGGGGACTTCAAGTTAGTGTTCCCCATCAATGGGGTGGGGGGAGGGCAGGTCTCCAAATGGCTCATGGAATTTCACTATAGGAAGAAGAGTCATCTTTAAACATTGGAGAGGCCCAGAGAACCCAAATCCTGCTCTCAACAGGACCATGTCTCCCTTCCAACTTGTGTTCCAACACTGGAGAAATCAGAAATCTTGGTTAGCAAGTTGGGGAAGAGGCACTGGAGAATTCTCCCCCGCCCCCGGCTTCCTGACTTCAGGCTTTCTTTTACAGCAGATTCTAGCTAGGGACGGTGAACTTCTGAAATTTGAATTAAGTTGGAAATTTTATTTGTATGTGTGTTTGGAATTCCAGGTACAAATGGAGACTATATTTTACTACTTAAATGACTCTAAGATTTTCTCTTACCTAAGAGTAAATAAGGAGTCCTGGTGGTGCAGTGGTTAAGAGCTACATCTGGTAACCAAAAGGTCAGCAGTTCAAATCCACCAGTCGCTCTTTGGAAATCCTATAGGGCAGTACTACTCTGTCCTATAGGGTCACTATGAGTCGGAATCGACTTGATGACAATTTTTTTTTTTTTAAGAGTAAAGAGTCAAGTTTTTATCCTGTGGTATGGGGAAAAACTAGCCCCAACGAGCGAAGTTAAAGGGACATTGGGAGAATAAAATAAAGTTGCTTTACTCTTCCACCCGAGATGTCCGTTTGTTCCACTTACTGGTTGCACTAGTTGGAAAGGAAGGCATCTTTGATATTACTTCAGAGGAGGAGAAAGCAACAAAAGCTGATCATTCTCTAACGCAGCACTGTCCGATAGAAATACAATGTAAGCCTCATATGCAACTTAGCATTTTCTAGTAGCCACATTAAAAAAAGCAACATGAAACAGGTAAAATTAATTTTAAAAATATATTTTATTTAACCTATCTATTATTTCAACAAGTAATCAACATAAAATTATTAATGAGACATTTTACATTGCTTTTTAAGTTTTAAACCAACTCCCAACTCTTTGAAATCTGGTATGTTCTACACTTTCAGCACATATGAATTTGGACTGGCCACATTTAAAGAGTTCAGTAGCCACATGTGACTAGTGGCTGCCATATTGGACAGCACAGTGGAGTGGTAGGGTCTGTGATGGGGTGGACAGTTGACTCAGATAGCAATAGGTCTTTGTACAAACCAGCTTTCTTATCTAAAAATAACAAGTATCTGGTACTGTGCTAAATATTATATATGAGGTAATACTACTATTGTTCTGGTTTTGCTAATTAGTAAAGGGAGAGATAAGAGATGCCAAACAATCAATTTCTCATGGAGACATAGAATGTCACTCCTGAAGGAACCCTTGGAACTGCAGGTACAAAGCCTCCCTTCACAGACTAGGAATCTGCGCTCCAGGGAGGAGAAGCAAGTTGCTGAAAGGCACATGCACAGAAACATGTCTGGCTCTCATTCCAGTGCTTTTTCCTACATGTCTCACTATGGTTTTAGGAGCACCAAGATAGATCCCCTGTCTCTTCAAAGAACCTGCTGTACAACATAAATGATGATGAGGGTCTTTTTTCTTTTTAAACAGATTTAAAGTCTTTCATTATATGGCAGTAAAAGGTCTTCTTGCAATGCAGATGTGGCTGTGAGTGATACCATCATCATCTGTCACATGTAAATCAAAGCCCCTAGATGGTTTTCATGAGACAATGGGGATGAGGGTGGGAGAGCAGGACCCAGGTTCAGGCATGAAGGGTGGTGTGGGCAGGAGAAGTGGAGGTTCTGGGAAAAGAAGGAAAGGTCAAAGGAAGTGGAGGATGGGAACACTGAACTGACCCTTTCTCAGGGGCATTGAGAAATTGGCAAAATGTTAATTTTGATTGGAGTTTTAGGAGAGAAATGCAGAAGATGAGGGAAGAGTTTTGTAATATAAAGAATTAGACTAAGAAGACGTCAAAACAGAAAACAGAAATAGCTGAACGATTGGCCTGGAATAGATGTCAATTAACCATCAAATGGAGTCTAAAATAGGCAGAGCCAAGATGGCAGAGTAGTCAGACACTTCCTGTGGTCCCTCTTACAACAAAGACTTGAAAAAACAAGTGAATCGATTATATATGACAATCTAGGAGCCCTGAATATCAAAGGCAAAGTGGAGAAATCGGACTGAGGGGCAAGAGGAGGGAGAGATGGTTCAGAAGCATCCAAGAGTTGCCAGACCTGACCTAGTGAGAGCTGGCACCATTCAGACCGGATCGGCTGGCATGCGCAGTGAGGCAAACAGTGGTGCTTGGGAGGCATTTTCGACATCAGGAGAGACCGAGCAGCTGAGAATCTACTAGGGCCTCCAGAATCAGTGAAAAGCAGTGCTCAATCGGTGAAAGATATGTACATGTGTCTGACCTACTGCAAGGATCAAAAAACACCCTCTTTGGGAAAAACCTCTCTCCCATTTACCTGCCCCCTCCCCACTCTGCATCAGCTCCCTGGCTGGCTTCAGTGATTGCCGAGTCCTCTGGGCCTGAGGTAGGACCCATCATGTGCCCTGAGCCATTCTCCCGGCCTTGGAGAGGGAACAAATTAACAAACAGGAGAAAATAATCTGCCAGCTCCCCTAAGCTGGGAACTCAGGGCAGGCATAGCTCCTTTGCCAAGGCACAGGCATAAGGGGTCCACGGACTTTGCCTTTCACCCCTGCATAGACCTGTGTGAGCCCATTTCAACAGCATAGGCCCTCATTAGCACAATATAACAGGGTATATACCTGAAGCCCAACTTAAACTGTATCAGCTACATGGTGGAGTGGCAAGTTTGCAACACTTAACACTGCTCTGCCCATTAAGCAAGGTCATCACTTACCACATCAGGGGCCTGACGACTGGTAGCTCCACCAATGCCACCTAGCCACCCATGACAGGAGTCCAAGAATAAGTGATGCTTCCAAGTCCTTACAGCCAACAGCACTGGGTGCTCATAGTCTGGCTGCAAAACCCACTCACCTACATGCTCTAGGTAATAGGGACACTCTTTGCTCCCAGACACACAGGGGCAGCCATCAGCCCACTGCCTTGCTTAGCGCATGACCCCCTACTGCATCCAGATACTGTGCCTACGCCACCCCTGCCTATGTAGGACTGTAGGTGAGAGCCTGCACCACACACTTGACCAGTTACCTGGACACCTAAGCTGAATCCATGCAAGAAAAATAAACGTACTTCTGGGCTCACATACCTAGTAACAGATCTAACCATCTGGTGAGAGGACGTTAGAGCTTCAAAGATGCCAATAATCAAACTAACTCACAAGAGTAGCATATTTGTGCATATCAAAACAAAACAAAAAAAGCTAGGACACAGTAAGCAAATATAAAATAAATAAATATAATAACTTACTGATGGCTCAGAGACAACAGTCAATATCCAATCACATAAAGAGGCAGACCATGTTGGCTTCAGCAAGCTCCCAAAACAAGAATCAAGAAATTTTCCGGAGGAAGAGAACTTCTTAAAATTACCAGAAGTAGAATACAAAAGATAAACATAGAGAATTCTTGAACATATGTGGAAGGAGATCAGGCAAAATGCAGAATAAGCCAAGGAACACACAGACAAAGCAATAGAGGAACTTAAGAAGATTATAGAAGAACATAAGACAAATTTAACAGGCTGTGAGAATCCACAGAGACAGCAAACAGAAATCCAGAAGATTAAGGATAAAATTTCAGAATTAGACAACTCAATAAAAAGTCATAGGAGCAGAACTGAGACAATGGAAGTCAGAATTAGTGAGATTGAAGATAAAGCACTTGACACCAACTTATTTGAGGAAAAATCAGATAAAAGAATCTTAAAAAATGAAGAAATCCTAAGAATTATGTGGGACTCTATCAAGAGGAATAACCTATGAGTGATTAGAATACCAGAATGGGGGATAACAAAATACAGAGAGAATTGTTGATGATCTGTTGGCAGAAAACTTCCCTGATATCGTGAAAGATGACAAGATATCTATCCAAGATGCTCATTGAACCCCACATAAAGTAGAACCCAAAAGAAAGTCACCAAGACATATTATAATCAAAATTGCCAAAACCAAAAATAAAGAGAGAATTTTAAGAGTGACTAAGGATAAACAAAAAGTCATCTACAAAGGAGAGTCAATAAGAATAAGCTCAGACTACTCAGCAGAAACCATGCAGGCAAGAAGGCAATTGGATGACATATGTAAAGCCTTGAAGGAAAAAAATTGCCAGCCAAGGATTACATATGCAGCAAAACTGTCTCTCAAATATGATGGTGAAATTAGGGCATTTTCAGATAAACAGAAGTTTAGGGAATTTGCAAACACCAAACCAAAATTACAAGACATGCTAAAGGGGGTCCTTGGGTTAGAAAATCAATAACACCAGATAACAACGCAAGACTAGAACACAGAACAGAGCAACCAGATATAAATCCAGATAGGGAAGTCACAAAAATAAATCAAAGCTAAAACACTGCAAATAGGGAAACAGAGATGTCAATAGGTAAAAGATGACAACATCAAAACAAAAAAGAGGGACTAAAAATGTAGTCATAGATCTTTCATATGGAGAAGAAATCAAGGCAATATAAAGAAATAAAAGAGTGGTTTAAACTTAGAAAAATAGGGGTAAATATTAAGGTAACCACAAATGAAACTAACAATCCTACACATCAAAATAAAAAACAAGAAAAACATAAAGACTCAGCAAATACAAAATCAACAACAATGAAAAAGATGAAAAGAAAATACATACAGAAAAACAACTCAGCACAGAAAATTAAGTGGAACAAAGAAAATGTCAACTACACACAAAAAAAATATATCAAAATGACAGTACTAACCTCATACTTCTCAGTAATTATGCTAAATGTAAATGGACTAAATGCACCAATAAAGAGACAGAGAGTGGCAGAATGGATAAAAAACCACAATCCATCTATATGCTACCTACAAGAGACACACCTTAGACTTAAAGACACAAACAAACTAAAACTCAAAGAATGGACAAAAATATATCAAGCAACAACACTCATAAAAGAGCAGGAGTGGCAATAATAATGTCTGACAAAATAGGTAAAATCCACCACAAAGAGTAAGGAAGGACACTATATAATGATTAAAAGGTCAATACACCAAAAGGACATAAACCATAATAAATATTCACACACCCAACAATGGGGCTCCAAAATACATAAAACAAACTCTAACAGCATTGAAAAGAGAGAGAGACAGCTCCACAATAATAGTAGGAGACTTCAACACAACACTTTCGGTGAAGGACAGAACATCCAGAAAGAAACTCAATAAAGACATGGAAGATCTAACTCCTACAATCAACCAACTTGATCTCATAGATATATACAAAACACTCCAACCAACAGCAGCCAAGTATACTTTCTCTTCCAACGCACATGGAACATTCTCCGGAATAGACCACATATTAGGCCATAAAGCAAGCCTTAACAAAATCGAAAGCATCAAAATATTACAAAGCATCTTTCCTGACCATAAAGCCATGAAAGTAGAAATCAACAAGAGAAAAAGCAAGGAAAAAAAATCAAGCACATGGAAACTGAACAACACCTTGCTCAAAAACTACTGGGTTAAAGAAGAAATTAAGGATGGAATAAAGAAATTCACAGAATCAAATGAGAATGAAAAGACATCCTACCAGTACCTTTTGGACACAGCAAAAGCAGTGCTCAGAGGTCAATTTATAGCGATAGATGCACACATCTGAAAAGAAGAAGGGGCCAAAATCAAAGTATTAACCCTACAACTTGAACAAGCAGAAAGAGAGCAGCAAAAGAAGCCCTCAGGTGTCAGCAGAAAGGAAATAATAAGAATTAGAGTAGAATTAAATGAAATAGAGAATAGAAAAACAAAAAAGTTGATAAGACCAAAATCTTGCTCCTTCAACAAAATCAATAAATCATTGGCCAAACTGAAAAAGGAAAACAGGAGAGGAAGCAAATAACCAGAATAAGAAACGAGATGGGCCATATCACCACAGACCCAACTGAAATTAAAAGAACCATAACAGAATGCTATGAAAAATTGTACTCTAACAAATTTGAAAACCTAGAGGAAACGGACAGATTTCTAGAAACTCACTGCCTACCTAAACTAACACAAACAGAGGTAGTATAACTAAATAAACCTATAACAAAAGAAGAGATTGAAAAGGTAATTAAAAAACTCCCAACAACAAAAAAAAAGCCCTGGCCCAGGTGGCTTCACTGGAGAATTCTATCAAACTTTTAGAGAAGAGTTAACACTACTACTACTACTAAAGGTATTTCAAAGCATAGAAAAGGGTAGCATACTCCCAAACTTGTTCTGTGAAGCCAGCATAACCCTGATATGAAAACCAGTTAAAGACACCATGAAAAAAGAAAATTACAGATCAATATCCCCCATGAACATTGACACAAATATCCTCAACAAAATTCTAGCCAATAGAAATCAACAACATATCAAAAAAATAATTCACCAATATCAAATAGGATTAATGCCAGGTATGCAGGGGTAGTTCAACATTAGAAAAACAATCAATGTAATCCATCACATAAATAAAACAAAAGACAAGAACCCCATGATCATATCAATCAGTGCAGAAAAGGCAATTAACAAAGTCCAACACCTATTCATGATAAAAACTCTCAGCAAAATAGGAATGAAAGGGAAATTACTCAACATAATTAAGGGCATTTTTACAAAGCTAACAGCCAACATCATCCTAAATGGAGAGTGTCTGAAAGCATTCCCCTTGAGAATGGGAACCAGACAAGGATGCCCTTACCACTCTTATTCAACATTGTGCTGAAGGTCCTAGCTAGAGCTATTAGTCTCAAAAAAGACATAAAGGGCATCCAAATTGGTAAGGAAGAAGTCAAAGTATCTCTATTTGCAGATGATATGATCTTATACACAGAAAACTCCAATGAATCCACAAGACAACTACTGGAGCTAATAGAAGATATCAGCAAAGTTATCAGGATACAAGATAAACATACAAAAATCAGTTGGATTCCTCTACACCAACAAAGAGAACTTCGAAGAGGAAATCACCAAATGAACACCATTTACAGCAGCCCCCTAGATGATAAAATACTTAGGAATAAATCTAACCAGAGAGATAAAAGACCTATACAATGAAAACTACAGAACGCTACCGCAAGGAATCAAGATACCTGCATAAGTGTGAAAACATACCTTGCTCATGGACAGGAAGACCCAACATTGTGAAAATGTCAATTCCACCCAAAGCGGTCTACAGATACAATGCAATCCTGATCCAAATTCCAATGGCATTTTTTTTAATGAGATGGAGAAACAAATCACCACCTTCATACGGAAAGGAAAGGGGACCAGAAAAGTAAAGCATTACTGAAGAAAAACAAAGTGGGAGGCCTCACACTACCTGATTTTGGAAACTATTATACCTCCACAGTAGTCAAAACAGCCTGGTACTGGTACAACAACAGATACATAGACCAATGGAACAGAATTGAAATCCAGGTGTAAATTCATCCACCTATGAGCAGCTGGTATTTGACAAAGGCCCAAAGTCCATTAATTGGGGAAAAGACAGTCTCTTTAACAAATGGTACTGGTATAAATGGATATCTATCTGCAAAAAAATGAAACGAGACCCATACCTCACACCATGCACAAAAATTAACTCAAAATGGACCAAAGACCTCAATATAAAATCTAAAAAAATAAAGATAATGGAAGAAAAAATAGGGACAATACTAGGAGCCCTAATACATGGCATAAATAGAATATAAAACATTACTAACAATGCACAAACACCAGAAGAGAAACTAGATAACTGGGAGCTCCTAAAAATCAAACTCTTATGCTCATCAAAAGACTTCATCGCAATAGTAAAAAGGCAAGCTACAGACTGGGAAAAAAATTTTGGCTAAAACAAATCCGATCAGTGTCTAATCTCTAAAGTCTACAAGATACTGCAAAAGCTCAACAACAAAAAGACAAATAACCCAATTAAAAAACAAGCAAAGGATATGAACAAGCTCTTTACCAAAGAAGACATTCAGGTGGCTAACAGACATGCGAGGAAATGCTCACGATCATTAGCTTTTAGAGAAATGCAAATCAAAACTACAATGAGATACCGTCTCACCCCAACAAGGCTAGCATTAATCCAAAAAACACAAAATAATAAATGTTGGAGAGGTTGTGGAGAGACTGAAACACTTATACACTGTTGGTGGGAATGTAAAATGGTACAACCACTTTGGAAATAGATTTGATGCTTCCTTTAAAAGCTAGAAATAGAAGTACCATACGATCCAGCAATCCCACTCCTTGGAATATATATAATATATATATATAAGAGCCATGGATACCCATGTTCATTGCAGCGCTGTTACCAATAGCAAAAAGACGGAAACAACCTAGGTGCCCATCAATGGATGAATGGGTAAACAAATTATGGCATATTCACACAATGGAATACTATGAAATGATAAAGAACAATGATGAATCCTTGAAACATAACATGGAGGAATCTGGAAGGCATTATGCTGAGTGAAGTTAGTCGCAAAAGGACAAATATTGCATAAGACCGCTATTATAAGAACTCAAGGAAAGGTTTAAACGCAGAAGACATTCTTTGATCGTTACGGGGGTGGGGAGGGAGGGAGAGGGGTATTCACTAACTAGATAGTAGACAAGAATGATCTTAGGTGAAGGGAAGGACAACACACACTACAGGGGAAGTTGGCACAACTGGACTAAACCAAAAGCTAGGAAGTTTCCTGAATACAACCAAACACTTGGAAGGGTAGAGAAGCAGGGGCTGGGATCTGGGGACCAGGGTTTCAGGGGACATCTAGGTCAATAGGCATAACAAAGTTTATTAAGAAAATGTTCTGTATCCCACTTTGGTGAGTGGCGTCTGGGGTCTTAAAAGCTAGCAAGCGGCCATCTAAGATGCATCAATTGGTCCCAACCCACCTGGAGCAAAGGGAATGAAGAACACCAAAGACACAAGGGAAATATTAGCCCAGGAGACAGAAAGGGCCACATAAACCAGAGAATTCATCAGTCTGAGACCAGAAGAATGAGATGGTGCCTGGCCACCACCAGTGACCACCCTGAGAAGAAAGACAACAGAGAGTCCCTGACAGAAGAGGAGAAAAATGGGATGCAGAACTCAAGTTCTAGTAAAAAGACCAGACTTAATGGTTTGACTGAGACTGGAGAGACCCAGAAGACATGGCCCCTGGACTCTCTGTTAGCCCAAAACTAAAACCATTCCTGCAGCCAACTCTTCAGACAAAGATTCAACTGGACTATGGGACATAAAATGATACTCGTGAAGAGTGTGCTTCTTAGCTTAAGTAGATATATGAACTAAATGGGCAGCTCCTGTCTGGAGGTGAGATGAGAAGACAAAAAGGGACAGGAGCTGGATGAATGGACATAGGAAATCCTGGGTGGAAACGAGGAATGTGCTGTCACAGTATAGGGAGAGCAACTAGGGTCACATAACAATGTGTGTATAAATTTTTGTATGAGAGACTAACTTGAATTGTAAACTTTCACTTAAAGCACAATAAAAAATTGTCTAAAATTACTATTTTGTGAGAATTTTCAGTGTAAGTAATTCAGAGAGCTTTCTATACCAGCAATGTCCAAAGAAATATAATGTGAGCCACAGGTTATTTAAGTTTTTCTAGAAGAAAATTCTAAAATGGTCCTTTTTTATTTAAAAAATAAAAAGAAACTGGCAAAATTAATTTTAATAATATATTTTATTTAAAACAATACATTAAAACATTGCAATTTCAGCAATTACACTTTCAGCACATCTCAATTTGGATTGGCCAATGTAAAATATTGAGATATTTTACATTCTTTCTTTCATACTAAATTTTGTCATTCAAATCTGGTGTACATTTTGTGCTTCCAGCTTATTTAAATTCGAACTGGTACATTTTAAGTGCTAGACAGCCATTTTATTAGAGAGTATGATTCTAGATAGTTTCCCTCTGCATCATCATGTTTTTATCCTTTATTTAGAAAATTTAAAACAAATGTATAATTCCATTTATAAGAAGTATAAAAACATGCAAAACTAAATAATTTAGAGATATATAAACAGGAGGTAAAACTAGAAAGAAATGCAAAAGAATGATAATCACAAAAGTAAGGATGGTGGTCTCCTTTATTCTTAAAATTTTCATGAAAAATATTCAATGGATTTAGAAAAATAAGCAAAGGAGAACAAAAATTAAAATCTACCCAAACCCCACCAAATAGAGATGACCACTGCTAACATTTTTCTATCTTATTAAAAGAGAAGAACCTTGGAGAGGATGTGGAGAAACTGGAACTGTTACATTGTTAGTGGGATTGTAAAATGGTAAAGCCACTGTGGCAAACAGTTTGGTGGTTTTTCAAAAAGTTAAACATAGAATTCCCATACGACCCAGCAATTCCATTTTTAGGTATATATCCAAAAGAATTGAAAACAGGAACTCAAACAGACGCTTGTACAACAATGTTCTTTGTAGCATTGTTCACAATAGCCAAAAGATGAAAAGAATCCAAGTGTTCATCAACAGATGAATGGAAAGATAAAATGTGACACATATGCAGAATGGAATATTATTCCACCATAAAGAGAAATAAAGTTCTGATACATGCTACCACATGGATGAGCCCTGAAAACATTAAGCTGAGTGAAATAAGCCAGACACAAAAGGATAAATAGTGTATGCTCCCACTTACATAAAATATCTGGAAGAGGTAAGTCCATAAAAACAAAAGATTAGTGGTTACCAGAGGATGGGGAGATGGGGAATGAGGAGTTAAAAAAAAGGGAGGTGGGAACCTGCAATTGAATAATGGACCTGATGCATCTTGGATGGAGCAGGGTGGGCCTGCTCCACTGTGGGCCCCAGTCAGTGCCTGGTGAATGAAGTTCTTCAAAGTCAGGCTTGGGACAGTATAAAGGCTTCTGTGGGACCCAGACTCAATAAAGGTCCTGGGGCCAAAGCTAGGCAGGGCTTAAAGTGGAAGCCCTGTCCTTCTAGGTCCTGCTTCTGCCTCAGAAGCTGGGGGAAGAAAGAATTGTGGTTTTTTTTTTTTTTTTTGTTCCCTCTGTTAAATGTTTGCAAACTTGAGTTGAAAGAATTCTAATAAAGAACTGAATTTCAAAAAAAAGAAAGGAAGAAAATTGGACCCATTTGAGCATTTGAGACATCAGAGGAAGGTGGATGAATGATGTCCAACCCTTGACCAAATCTGATATTGCCCATTCCCATGGGAGGACACCCTAAAAGAAGAGAAAACAATTAAGGACATTGACTTTTTTTTCTCTTTCAGACATGAACTTAACCAATTTACTGGAATTTTAAAAAGGGATTTACTAGAAAAAACAAGCCAATATCCTGACAATCCCTTAGGTACTCAGGGTTTCTGGAAGGGCAGCTGTAAGTACCCAGTTACCGTCCAATTTGCGCTGTCATCTTGGAATGGGAAGAACATTGGAATGACAGGTTAAATTGAAAAGCTGTTAAAACCAGAAAAATAGAGTGTCCAATTCATAAATGTTAGCTTGTCAGTCGCTTATGTCTTTATAAGACTTAGGTTGATGGTAATTCAAGCCAGACTTCTGAAGTTTCAACTGGCCCTTAATTGCAAAGAAAAGAAACCATTCGGTGAAAAGGAGTCATAAGAGGCACCATGTACCTCATTTCAGTGTCTGCAGAGTGAATTTGGTTAATATAATTTATTTAGAGGAGAGGAAATCTGGTGAGGGAGAGATGATGCAGCAGCAGATGTGAAACTGGCTGGTGACTTTGGAGGTGAAATGCCCTTGGTTTATGATGATGACCTTCAATGACCTTGTCCACTGGAACGTTGGACTGGAGGAGGGGAATGTGTATCTCCAGATAACAGAAGATCCTCTGTGAGGTTACCAGTGACCTGTCGGCCAGTGTGCTTCTTATACCCAGGCCTCCCTTGCTCAGTAATCAAAGATTTGTCTCTGTGAGTCAGCCCCTGGGATAGAAGAGCTCGAAGCCAGGATTTCCAGGGCTTTTCTTTTTCTGTGCTGAAATCTGGGGACCCCCATGAAGTGTCTAAATGGCAGTGGGAGGTTGTCAATTACATTAGGGAAAAGCCTCAATGACACACTTAATGTGTAAAAGCTAGTGCTGCATGGCAGCCTTCAGGTACCCCTGGATGCCGGGCTCTGAGCTGCGGGAGCCCCACTGTTATGCCATGAAAATAACTGTGAGCAGCAGGCCCGGGGACACAGATTTGCATCAACAACACACAGCAGCCTCAGAAACACTGGTTTTTGATACCTTGGGAAATGCTTCTTGTAAAGCAGTTTTGAGTGCTACCTCAAGCAGATCAGTGAACTGTTTTCTTCTCCACGTAGCTCAGTGCGGCCTTGACCAGTAGCTGAAGATGGTTAGCCCCCAGAAATAAGGCGTGGCCCATCACATTTTGCTGAGGCTCTGCTCCATTTCTCCTCCCCCTGCTGGGCATCCTGCTGTCTTTTATGGCAGTCCATGTGGATGGGCTCAAAAAACACACAGGGTTGTCTTCTGCAAGGATACTTACAGTTTCCAGAAAATCAAGTTAAGAGAGTATACAGAGGTAACGTTGGGAAGAGCATCCGTGATGGAGTTGGAGCTTGGGTGCTTCTCAACTTTGCCATGCCCCACTGGGTGACCTCAGGCAAGTCCTGTCACCTCCCGGGGTCCACAGAGACTGGGTTAACTAGGATGAATGGCTTTTAAACTGGACTTCAGGGAATCTGCTCAGGGGGCTGCTGGGAAGTGAAATAGGGCAGGGAGAGGAGCTTCTAGCATCTTCCACAGCCCCCAGCCAGGGCACTGAGCTTTTGTCTGTTGACTGTTTTACAATCTGAGATCTACTAGGGGCTCTTATTTGAAGAGTTACAGATCTTAGAAAATTTTGGAAACCAGTTAGCTAGATGATCTCCCACCTTCCAAATTCTGATTTTATTATTTTTTTCAGTGTTTGGTAGATTTCGGGACATTTTGCAAAATGTTTTGTTCATGGCTTCTGTAGCAGGTTCATTATTGACTTTATCTTATTTAATGGAGAATATTAAAGACTATAAGGAGACACATAATGACTTTTTGTTGTTTCTTCTAGAGAGATGGCTGTTGCCTTAGTGATTACATCAGTGGCTGCCAATCCACTAACAATTTATACCTATAATTAGAATTGGAGAACTTGGTTCTAGTCATGACTGTGCCAATCACCATGACCTTGAACAAATCACTCACTATCTTGGGAGGAAAGCAGTGTATTGTATACAGTACAGTTTGAGTTATGGAGCCAGATGACCTGGGTTCAAATCCCAGCTCCACCACTTACTAGCTGTATGTTTTTGGATCAGCTATTTTGCCTGTCTATTGTTTCAGTTCTGTCACCTGTAAAAGGGAGATAATAATACTGCCTACCTCATTGGGCTGTGATGAGAGTTAAATATGTTAATTCATGCAAAGTGCTTAGACTAGAGTCTAGCACAGATTACATTCCCAGTAAATGTTAGTTTCGATTATCCTTTAGGTCTACCATTTCCTCAACTGTGTAATATGAAAGAGTTGGAATGAATGATGGATCATCAACTAGTTCATTAAACTGTAGACCCTTGGGTTCACTGTTGCATCCTCAGGACCTAAAACAGTGCCTGGCATACAGTAGGTGTTCAATATGTTGTTGACTGAGTGACTAAGGTTCTGCATTTCTCCTTATAGGAACTGTATAAGAACATATTTGCAGAAATTTATTATACAGAAATGTCATCTCAAGAAATTAAAAATATCTGGAGCATTGAGATGAATAAATTAAGAACATCAGCCATTTATATAGAGCTTACTCTTTTAGTCAAGGTCCAGTCAGAAAAGGGAATGAGCTCAAGCTCAATAGCTCAATAGAGGCAATTGAACATGGGGAACTTGTTACAAATGTTATTGATTGAATTATGTCTCCTCCAAAATATGTATTGAAATCTTGGCACATATACCTGTAAATATGATCCTCTTTTAAAAATAGGTTTTTCTTTAATATGTTAATGAGGCCATACCTGAGTAGGATGGATTCTAAACCTAATCACTTCTGAGTTATAAAAAAAAGCAGAAAGGACACAGAGACACACACAGGAAGAAGACAAAGACAGGAAATAGAGACAGATGCATCTCCAAGGATTGCTGGCAGCATCTAGAAGCTGAAATAGACAAAGAAGGACCTTTCTCTAGAACTACAGCCTGAATTTGGACTTCTAGTCTCTAGAACTGTGAGAAAAGAAATTTCTGTTCTTTAAAGCCACCCACTTGTGGTATTTGTGTTATGGCAGTACTAGGTAACTAAGACAGGCCAGAAGAGCTAGAAAGTCAACAGGGGATGGTGAGGTTGTCCAGAGACTCACTACTACTGGCCCTAGGTGGGTGGAGGGAAAAGGGAGGAGCCCATTTGCAGGGCCACCCAGCAGAAGCTGGAAGCTGGGACCCTAGAGAGAGAGGCTGTCTAGTGGGAGCTGGAAACAGGGAGGAGTTGAAGTTGTAACCACCAACTGCTGTAAGATTTGCAGCCTGAACAGAGAGCTCCCCTCTTTAAACTCCCACCAGAGCCTCCCATTGGCCAAACCAGCTGGCAAAGGAAAATGGAAACTGTAGTTCGCAAGGATCAGCCCCTGTGATCCAGAGAGGTGCAACGGGGAAGGGGGGACAGAGAATGGATTTGAGGGCAAAGAGGCTCAGGACCAATGCCCAACTAGGCTGTGTACTAGGAATTTCTAGATTAGTGCTGGCAAACTGTGACCAATGGATCAAACCTAGCCTGCTACTCATTTTTGTAAATAAATTTTTATTGGGACACATCCATGCTCATTTGTTTACATATTGGCTGCTTTTGTGCTACAGTGGCAGAGTCGGGTAGTTGCAATAGAGACTATTTGTCCTGCAAAATCTAAAATATTTATTATCTGGCCCTTTACAGAAAATGTTTGCCAACCCCTGTTCTAAATTATGTCTAATCTTCACAACAACCTGCCAGGTAAGTGTTTTCACCCTTCTTTTACAAATAGGAAAACAGGCTCAAAAAACGTATCTGACTTGGCTGAGGATGAGCAGACTCAGGGCAGAATGAGAGCTGTATTTGACTTCCGTACGGTCTGTTACTATCTTCCAGGCACTTTCCTTGCACTCCCTGTTTTTCTAATTTAAAGAACTTGGCCACTGTGACAGGTGCCTCTCATGCCCCTTCTGAGGCATGCTCAGCTTCTGCACTTCTGCTCAAGCAAAAATGTGCCTTGGTCTGTGTTATGGATTGAATTGTGTCCCCCAAAATGTGTATCAACTTCGCTAGGCCATGATTCCCAGTATTATGTAATTATCTACCATTTTGTCATCTGATGGGATTTTCCTATGTGTGGTAAATTCTAACTTCTATCATGTTAATGAAGCAGGACACAATCTACAGGATTATGTTGTATCTTGAGTCAATCTCTTCTGAGATATAAAAGAGAGCATTTAGCAGAGAGGAGAGGGATCCCCTACCACCAAGAAAGAAGAGCCAGGAGCAGAGCACATCTTTTGTACCCGGGGTTGTGGTGCCGAGAAGCTTCTAGACCAGAGAAAAATTGATGACAAGGATCCCAGAACCGACAGAGAGAGCCTTCCCCTGGAGCTGGCACCCTGAATTCGGACTTCTAGCCTCCTAAACTGAGAGAATAAATTTCTGTTTGTTAAAGCCGTCCACTTGTGGTATTTCTGTTAGAGCAGCGCTAGATAACTAAGACAGTCTGGTATTTCCTCATAGAGTCTCTATGCCCCCATTGCCTCTTCATCAAGTTCTTGCTAGAACTCAGGAGTCCAAGGAGTCAAATTTGTCTGAGTTAAAGTAGACCTCGTTTCATTTCACAGGAGAGACTCACAAACATTCTGTAACTTGAAGCTCCCTGTTTGTTAGACTATCCTTTCCAGGTTAGGCACTTAGCCCTTAAGAGTCTTACTCTTTCCCTCTCCCCTTGTTTGCATAGTCATCATAACAAAGCATTAATAGCAAAAGATTTGGGAGAATGTCTCTGACATGATGGAAATCAATGTTAAAATGAGATTTGCTTTCCAAAATTTGCATCATAGCCAACTCTTCAGGAATGCTTCTTCTGTAAAGCTAAGTACACCTGTCTGGTGCAAAAACAAATCAAAGCTGAAGATTGTTGCAAACATTTCTCTGCATTTTGCTTGGACGTTGAACTTAGGTAATAGTATGTATGAGTCAAGCTGTGCTGTTTTTGTATGATGACAGCAGCAGCAGGAAAAACTTCCTAAAATACATGTGACTTTATATTTACTGGAAATTCCAAGCAATTGTGAGGAAGGCACTGCTCGTATCTGCTTCACTGACAGAGATGGGGAGAAATTGCATGTCTGGGAAGAATTTAAAGTGGTGAACCGAATGCATGTGAAATTAATGAAATTAGAATTATCATGTGATGACACACAAAAAAGGTAGAGCCAGAGCTGCAGGATTATTTGATGTAGCATTTAGCCAACACAGGTATTTTTATAATGTATTTAATGTGCTCTCTTGCCTCTCTGAAGGAGATACTTCTGACCCATTCCCCATAGGCTAATTGACCTCAGTTGTATTTTTGTATTTTCTTTTTTTATTGTGCTTTAAGGGAAAGTTTACAGTTCAAATTGGTTTCTCATACAAAAATTTATACACACATTGTTATGTGACCCTAGTTGCTCTCCCTATAATGTGACAGCACACTCCTACCTTCCACCCCGGATTTCCTGTGTCCATTCAACCAGCTCCTGCCCCTTTTTGCCTTCTCATCTCGCCTCTGAACAGGAGCTGCCCATTTAGTCTCATGAAGCACTCTCTTCACAAGTATCATTTTATGTCTTATAGTCCAGTCTAATCTATGTCTGAAGAGTTGGCTTCAGGAATGGTTTCAGTTCTGGGCTAACAGAGAGTCCAGGGACCATGTCTTCCAGGGTCCCTCCAGTCTCAGTCAAACCATTAAGTCTGGTCTTTTAACTAGAATTTGGGTTATGCACCCTATTTTTCTCCTGCTCCGTCAGGGACCTTGGTTGTATTTCCTGTCAGGGCGGTCATTGGTGGTAGCTGGGAACCATCTAGTTCTTCTGGTCTCAGGCTGATGGAATCTCTGGTATGTGGCCCTTTCTGTCTCCTGGGCTAATATTTTCCTTGTGTCTTTTGGGTTCTTCATTCTCCTTTGCTCCAGGTGGGTTAGGACCAATTGATGCATCTTAGATGGCCGCTCGCTAGCTTTTAAAACTCCAGACGCCACTCGCCAAAATGGGATGTGGAACATTTTCTTAATAAACATTGTTATGACAATTGACCTAGATGTCCCCTGAAACCATGGTCCCCAGACCCCAGCCCCTGCTTCCCTACCCCTCCAAGTGTTTGGTTGTATTCAGGAAACTTCTTAGCTTTCTTTTAGTCCAGTTGTGCTAACTTCCCCTGTAGTGTGTGTTGTCCTTCCCTTCACCTAAGATAATTCTTATCTGCTATCTAGTTAGTGAATACCCCTCTCCCTCCCTCCCCACCCCTGTAACCATCAAAGAATGTTTTCTTCTGTGTTTAAACCTTTTCTTGAGTTCTTATAATAGCGGTCTTATGCAATATTTGTCCTTTTGCTACTAATTTCACTCAGTATAATGCCTTCCAAATTCATCCATGTTATAAGATGTTTCATGGATTCATCATTGTTCTTTATCATTGTATAGTATTCCATTGTGTGAATATATCATAATTTGTTTGCCCATTCATCTGCTGATGGGCACCTAGGTTGTTTCCATCTTTTTGCTATTGTGAATAGTGCTGCAATGAACATGAGTGTGCAAATATCTATTCAAGTGATGGCTCTTATTTCTCTAGGATATATTCCAAGGATGGAAATTGCTGAATCATGTGGTACTTCTATTTCTAGCTTTTTAAGGAAGCATCAAATCGATTTCCAAAGTGGTTGTACTATTTTAAATTCCCACTAGCAGTGTATAAGTGTTCCAGTCTCTCCACAACCTCTCCAACATTTATTATTTTGTGTTTTTTGGATTAATGCTAACATTGTTGGGGTGAGATGGTATCTCAT
>NW_004444018.1:4825344-4874864 GCF_000243295.1 Trichechus manatus latirostris
GGGGTTATACTGGCTTCATAGAATGAGTTTGGGAGTATTCCATCCTTTTCTATGCTCTGAAATACCTTTAGTAGTAGTGATGTTAACTCTTCTCTGAAAGTTTGGTAGAATTCTCCAGTGAAACCGTCAGGGCCAGGGATTTTTCTGTTGGGAATTTTTAAATTATCTTTTAAATTTCTTCTTTTGTTACATGTTTATTTAGTTATTCTACCTCTGTGTTAGTTTAGGTAGGTAGTGAGTTTCTAGAAATTTGTCCATTTTCTCTAGATTTTCAGATTTGTTAGAGTACAATTTTTCATAGTATTCTGTTATGATTCTTTTAATTTCAGTTGGGTCTGTGGTGATATCACCCATCTCATTTATTATTCTGGTTATTTGCTTTCTCTCTTGCTTTTCTTTTGTCAGTTTGGCCAGTGGTTTATCAATTTTGTTGATCTTTTCAAAGAACCAACTTTTGGTCTTGTTAACTCTTTCACTTGTTTTTCAATTTTTTATTTCATTTAATGCTGCTTTAATTTTTATTATTTCCTTTCTTCTGGTGCCCGAGGGCTTCTTTTGCTGCTCTCTTTCTGTTTGCTCAAGTTGTAGAGTTAATGTTTTGATTTTGGCCCTTTCTTGATATATTTTTTTCCATTCTTTGAGTTTTAGTTTGTGTCTTTAAGACTAAGGTGTGTCTCTTGTAGGCAGCATATAGACAGATTGTGTTTTTGTATCTATTCTGCCACTATCTTTCTTTATTAGCACATTTGGTCCATTTACATTCAGTGTAATTATTGACAGGTATGAGTTTAGTGCTGTTATTTTGATGTCTTTTTGTGTGTGTGTTGTTGACAGTTTCTTTGTTCCACTTAATTTTCTGTGCTAAGTTGTTTTTCTTTACATGTTTTCTTTTCATCTTTTTCATTGTTGTTGATTTTGTTTTTGCTGAGTCTTTATGTTTTTCTTGTTTTTTATTTTGATGTGCAGGATTGTTAGTTTCATTTGTGGTTACCTTAATATTTACCCCTATTTTTCTAAGTTTAAACCACTCTTTTATTTCTTTATATTGCCTTGACTTCCTCTCCATATGAAAAATCTATGACTACATTTTTTAGTCCCTCTTTTTTGTTTTGATGTTGTCATCTTTTACCTATTGATGTCTCCATTTCCCTATTTTCATTGTGTTAGCTTTGATTTATTTTTGAGACTTCCAAATCTGAGTTGATATCTGGTTGCTCTGTCCTGTGTTTTAGTCTTGAGTTGTTACCTGATGTTATTGATTTTCTAACCCAAGGACTCCCTTTAGTATTTCTTATAATTTTGGTTTGTTTTTTGCAAATTCCCTAAACTTCTGTTTATCTGGAAATGCCCTAATTTCGCCATCATATTTGAGAGACAGTTTTGCTGCATATGTAATTCTTGGCTGGCAATTTTTTTTTTCCTTCAAGGCTTTATATATGTCATCTCATTGCCTTCTTGCCTGCATGGTTTCTGCTGAGTAGTCTGAGCTTATTCTTATTGACTCTCCTTTGTAGATGACTTTTTGCTTATCCCTAGCCACTCTTAAGATTCTCTCTTTATCTTTTGTTTTGGCAAATTTGATTGTAATATGTCTTGGTGACTTTCTTTTGGGATCTACCTTGTGTGGGATTTGATGAGCTTCTTGGATAGATATCTTCTTATCTTTCACGGTATCAGGGAAGTTTTCTACCAACAAATCTTCAACAATTCTCTCCGTATTTTCTGTTATCTCCCCTGTTAGGGTATTCCAATCACTAGTAGGTTATTCCTCTTGATATAGTCCCACATAATTCTTAGGAT
Source organism: Trichechus manatus latirostris (assembly GCF_000243295.1). NCBI lineage: Eukaryota > Metazoa > Chordata > Mammalia > Sirenia > Trichechidae > Trichechus > Trichechus manatus. The sequence continues at coordinate 4,827,145 of NW_004444018.1, forward strand.
TTCTTCATTTTTTAAGATTCTTTTATCTGATTTTTCCTCAAGTAAGTTGGTGTCAAGTGCTTTATCTTCAATCTCACTAATTCTGACTTCCATTGCCTCAATTCTGCTCCTATGACTTTCTATTTAGTTGTCTAATTCTGAAATTTTTTTGTTAATCTTTTGGACTTCTGTTTGCTGTCCCGCTATATATTCTTGCAGCCTGTTAAATTTGTCATTATGCTCTTATATAACCTTCTTGAGTTCTTCTATTGCTTTGTCTGTATGTTCCTTGGATTGTTCTGTATTTTGAATGATCTCCTTCCTAATATCTCGAAGAGTTCTGTATATTAGTCTTTTGTATTCTACCTCCAGTAATTCTAAGAAGTTCTCTTCCTCTGAAGGATTACTCGATTCTTTGTTTTGAGAGCTTGCTGAAGCCATCATGGTCTGCCTCTTAATGTGATTTGTTATTGACTGTTGTCTCTGAGCCATCAATAAGTTATTAACTTTATTTATTTTATGTTTGCTTACTGTGTCCTAGCTTCTTGTTTTGTTTTGATATGCCCAAATAAGCTGGTTGTGTGAGCTAGTTTGATTATTGGCACTTTTGAAGCTCTACCTTCCTGTCACCAAGTGATTATATCTATTACTAGGTATGTGAACCCAGGAGTACGTTTACTTTTCTTGTATGGATTCAGCTCAGGTGTCCAGGTAGTCAGTCACCAAGTGTGTGGTGCAGGCTCTCACCTGCAGTCCTAGATGAGCAGAGGTGATTGGAGCAGGCACAGTATCTGGCTGCAGTAGGGGATCACATGCTGAGCAAGGCAGTGAGCTGATGGCTGCCCCAATTGTCAGGAGGAAAGCGTGTCCCTGTTCCCGAGTGTGTGTAAGCGGATGGGTTTTGCAGCAAGTTATGGGCAGCCAATGCTGTTGGCTATAAGGACTGGTAGGCACCACTTATTCTTGGATCCCTGTTACAGGTGGCTAGGTAGTGTGGGTGGAGTCACCAGTCCTCAGGCACCTGATGTGGGTAGGGGAGGACCCTGCTGATACAGTTGAAGTTAGGTTTCAGGTATATACCCTGTTGTATTGTGCTAATGAGGGCCTACACTATTGAAATGGGCCCACATGGGTCTATGCAGGGGTGAAAGGCATTCAAAGTCTGTTGACTCCTTATGCCTGTGCCTAGGCAAAGGATCTATGCCTGCCCTGAGTTCCTGGCTTAGGGGAGCTGGCAGAATATTTTTTTCCCTGTTTGTTAATTTGTTCCTTCTCCAAGGCTGGCAGAATGGCTCAGGGCTCACGATGGGTCCTATTTCCCACCCAGGGGACTCTGCAATTGCTGAAGTCTGCTCAGGACCCAGTGTAGAGCAGGGAGGAGGCAGGTATATGGGAGAGAGCTTATTCCCAAATGGGGTGTTTTTTGAACTGCATGGTGCGTTAGACGCATGTACTTATCTTTTGCAGATTGAGCACCACTTTTCACTGGTTTTGGAGACTTGAGTAGACTCTCTGCCACTTAGTCTTTCCCGATGTGGAAAACATATCCCCAGTGCCACTGCTTGCCTCACAGTGCACGGCAGCCAATCCAGCTTTCAGGGTGCTGGTTCCCACTAGGTCATGTCTGGCGACTCCTCACTGCTTCTGAACCATCTCGCCTTGCCCCTGCTACTCAGTCTGATTCCTCAACTTTGCCTTTGATGTTCAGGCCTCCTAGATAGTCATATATAATCGATTCACTTGTTTTTTTTTTTGGTCTGTGTTGTATGAGGGACCACAGGAAGCATCTGACTACTCCGCCATCTTGGCCCCCCCTCCCCAGTTGTATTTTGAAGTTATGAAGAAGCTCTGCTGATCCTCCCAAACCCTTCTCCCACCCACTTCATTCCACCTTCACTGACTTCAGTGTTTGAGATGACTTGTCTTGCATAGCAGAGAGATGGTTGAGGGTGGCAGCCATAAGAGGGGTCACAGGTGTCCATGTCACCCTTGGTGCTGGAAGCAGGCCCTTGCTGCTAAGTGACTGTAGAACTCAGAAATCTATTTCTGTCTTGGGGATCCTGGCTCCATTTGTAATCTCCTTGGTGGTGCAAATGATTAACATGCTTGGCTGCTAACCAAAAGGTAGGGGTTCGAATTCACCCAGAAGCACCTTGGAAGAAAGACCTGGCAATCTACTTCTGAAAAAAATCAGCCATTGAAAACTCTATGGAGCACAGTACATTCTACTCTGACATACATGGGGTGCCATGAGTTAGAATTGACTTGATTACAACTGGTTACTGGTTAGATCCAGAAGTTCATAACTATTTTGGGAGAGGCAATATGATGGAGGAGGAAAAGCTTGGGCTTCTGAGGCTAAAAGACCCAGGTTTGATTTCTGCCATTTGTTAGCCAACCCCCTCATGAGTCTTATCCTTTCTCCAGGCCCAAGAGGAAGTGGGAGTGTCCCCTGCGGCCCCCATGCTGTGGTGTGTAAGACAGCATGCCAAATTACAGCCAGAGAGTCATACCCAAAGCAAGGAAGCAGGTAATTTAGGAGTATCAGAGGTGACTTTGGGGGCTGAGTGCAGCAACTGTGAGAGTAAACCCACTTGCTCACACAAGCTTAGGCCTGGAGTGTAAGAAATTGTTCTAGGCATTGGCATGCAGTCTCTAGCATGGATTTTGACCACCTGCCATTGCCCCTGCCCCAGCCCACTGCTGTTCTCCTTTGACCCTTCCTGGTTTTCCATCCCTCTCCCTTGTCTGCTCAGCTCCACTTGATTCATAGCCTACTTTGGACCTGCTTTTCCATCTCTGACCTCAGCAAATGATGACACGTCATGTCACTCATTACTCATCCTCTCGTCTAGATTTCAGGATGGTGGTGAAGAGCTCACCTTCTGGATTCCAAGACTCTAACCAAGACCTGCCCCTCACCCAGTCTGCCCTGCTCCTGGCTGGGAAGTGTAAGACCAGTGGGTCACAGCAGGTAGGTGGGAGATAGTTGGATGATTTTTAAGAGAGGAGACCAATCCAGGGAACTTGGGCATCCAGCAGGGAGGAAGAAGAATGTGTGGTGCAGGAAAAGGATATGTAGCCAACCTACGTGGTCTCAAGCTCAGGCTATTGCTTTTGAGCTAAAGGGAACTACTACTTCCCTCCTCCCCACCCCAACGGCTCCAAAAGAGTTTCCTTAAAACTCAAGGAAGCTTTAACGAGGGCAATGGCACCACTGCCTGAAAAATCAATTGTGCAAGAGGTTCTGATGGGGCTTCATATTTCCATACAGAAGGTTAGAAATATAGCCAATGTTAAGACTGATTCACAGAATTCTTGGGGTGTTGCAGGAAGGTCACACCCATGTACACATGCTCACACACACACACACACACACACACAAACACACACACACACACTTCAGGGCTGCTTAGTGTATGAATGTCAGCATGCCTGGAAGCCAAAACCCCGTTGCCATCAAGCTGATTCTGACTCATAGGGACCCAATAGTGCAGAGTAGAACTGCCCCATAGAGTTTCCAAGGCTGTAAATCTTTAAGGAAGCAGACTGCCACGTCTTTCTCTGCAGAGGAGCTGGTGGGTTTGAACTGCCAACCTTTCAGTTAGCAGCCTAGTGCTTAACCACTGTGCCACAGGGCTCCTTATGACTGGAAGCAGAGCCCCAGAAAACCATCAGAGTGTTTAAAAACAATTGTTGTTGTTAGCTGATATCTAGTTGGCTCTGACTATGGTGACCTTTTATATATAATAGAATGAAATGTTGCCCTATCCTTCACCATCTTTATGATCATTGGTATATTTGAGTCCATTGTTGCAGCTATTGTGTAGTGCCTTTCAGCCTAGGGGGCTCATTTACTAGCATTATATAGGACAGTATTCTGTTCTGATCCATAGGCTTTCATTGGCTAATTTTTGAAAGTAGATCTCCAGACCTTTCTTCCTAGTCTGTCTTAGTCTGGAAGCTCTGTTGGAACTTATCCACCATGGGTGACCCTACTGGTATTTGAAAGTCAGGTGGCATAGCTTTCAGCATTATAGCAACATGCAAACTACCAAAGTATGACAAACTGACAGATTGGTGGTGGTTAAAAATCATAGCTACCACCAAAGAACAATAACAACAACAAAAGACTCCCTTCTAAAAAATGTAGAGGTATAGACCTTTGCAAGAAACTTTAATGACTTTCTGGTGGCAGAGTGGAGCAGAGATTCCATCTTGAATCTAAATGAACTATCTTCTAGGACTCAAACATGTGCTCAAGAACTTCTGGTCATCTATTCGCATGAGGAGATAAGGAGCATCCATGGAGAGAACTCACCCCAAAGTCAGGGGGAATAGGGCAAATAAGTTAGACCCAGAGCTGAGGGAGTCAGTCTAAGGATGGCATGGTGTTTGTTGTCCAGTTGTCTCCTGGCCCAGGTTGGAAGTAAAAGTTGGAGGAAGGGTAAATTAGGATGAACTGGAAAACCTCCTTCCCACACCTTATTTGCCCTTCTCCCATAGGATCAATGCTAGTGTCACTTCTTCAGGATGTCACAGGGAGCTCCATTACAACTGGTTGTTATAAGTTAGACAAGGGGCAGTGTCAAATGATCCTCAGCCCAAGGGTGAAAGGGTCGTTTACTCAGGAGGAGTAGTCACAACCCTGCTGTCAGGAAAAACAATCTCTCCTCATGTCAGGCGAGGCAGTGCTGAGTCTGAGAACAATTAATGCTCCTCTTGGTGAGGAAAGCAGGTGAGGAAATAAACAGCCTCACTTACTGGTGGGGAGACTGGATAGAAAGTAAGCACCCACTGCTTCTGTCCTCACACTGTTGTTAGAGTTCACAGAAGTTCTCTCCAGATTCAGCAGTGACTGAGTAGAGAAAGGCTCCATCAATACTCAGTTTGTAAGAAAATTAGAAGGAGAGAGGAGGGACAGAGAATCCCAAGGGAGTGGGGTCCCAGACGTAGGCTCCATGGGAGAGGGGACTGCACAGAAAGAAGATGGGTTGACCAGAAGTCCAGAGAGAGGGTGCACTAGCAGTGGGCACCATCCTTTAGAAGATCTTGATCTATAAGTCCCTCCCCTGAGAGTCCCAAAGCAACAGCAAGTTCAATAAAACTCCATTGCTTGTCCCTTCCATGCTGATATCTGTTAGACCTCTTCGTAAAGAACTCCACATACTTGCCTTTGCTTGGTCAAGAGAAGATGGGTGAGGCCCAGAGGCTTACAGAATGGTAATAGTAATCCCAGTTCTCTTTAGGGTGCCCTAGCTAGACAGGGCTGTAGGTGGAATATTTCCAGGTCTAGAAGCAGAGAAAGACTGAATTCTCCACTTGTTCCCCTAGCTAGGTAAGGTACATCCTTTGAGACTGCAAAGGACAGTAAAATCCTCCAGCTACCATCGTTTCTCCAAAAATGCTGGGAAACTCTGGGGACCCCACTCTATGGCCAGGAGGTCATGACACGCACACTGATTCTGAAGTTAAATGGCCTGAATTTGGAGCCTTGTTCTACTACTTAATAGCTGTGAGACTGTGGACAAATAACCCAACCTTTGTATGAATCAGTTTCCTCACTTTCAACATGGTACTAATCATGCTACTTCTCTCATTGGTTTCCTACGAGGGTTAAATGAGAAAATACATGTAAAGTACTTGGCCCAGAACTTGGCTGTATTAGTTTCCTATTACTGCTGTAACAGATTACCATAAACTTTGCTGTTTAAGACAACACAAATTTATTGTCTTACAGTTCTGGAGGTCAGAAGTCTGACATGGGTCTCACTAGGCTAAAATCAAGGTGTTGGCAGGGCTGTGTTTCTTCTGCAGACTTAAGGGGTGAAACTGTTTCCTTGCCTTTTCCAACTTCTATAGGCTGGCTGCATTCCTTGTCTTATAGTCCCTTTATCCATCTTCAAAAATAACAGTGTAGCATATTCCAATCTCTCTCTCTCTCTGATTATGACCTTCCTGCCTCCCTTTTATAAGAACCCTTGTGATTATATTGGGCCACCCAGATAATCCAGGATAAACTCCCCATATCAAGATTCTTAATTTAATGACATCTGCGAAGTTCCTTTTGTCATGCAGGGTAACATATTCACAGGTTCCTGGGATTAGGACGAGGACATCTTGAAGGGGGCATTATTTTGCCTACCACATTTTATTAAGTTTAATAAATATTGACCATTAATATTTTTCTTACAATTTCAACTGAATATAAAGTAACAAGTGGAGAAAGGGATGCTTCCTCCGATGCCTTGAACGCCTCTGAATTCTGACATGCCTACAGAGGCAGTGGAAACGGCAGCAAAGCCACATGGGAGCATGGGGATTCATGGGGGCTGATCTTCAACAGAAGTGTCTGAGTACTTCCCAAAAGAAGCATTAACTCCTGTCTTAGGCTAGGTTCTCTAGAGAAGGAAAACCAGTGAAGCGTATATATCTATATCTATATTCAGATAGATACATAGATGTAGATATATAGATATTATGTATATGTGTGTGTATGTATCTCTACATCTATATGTATTTAGAGAGAGAGAAGAGAGGGAGAAATTTATATCAAGGAAATGGCTCATGGGGTTGCAGAGGCTGGTAAGTCCCAAGTCCATGGTCAGGCTTCAGGATGAAAACTTCTGACTCATGTAGCTGCAGAGGCTGACAAACTTAAGATCGGCAGCCAGTTGGCAGGCTGCTGGCTCACAGGTTACAGAGGCTGACGAATTCAAGATTGGCAGGTAAGATGTCAGGCTGTGGGTTCAAGTCCCAAGAACCAGAGTTCAGATGATGACAAGCCCAATGCAGGATCCAGAGCAGAGCAAAAGCCAGCAAGCTTTGCCAGAAAGTTTATATACATTAGATGCAGGCCATACCCCCAAGAAAACTCCCTTTCAACTGATTGGCTGCTCATAGCAGATCTCATCATGGAAGAGATTACATTATATCAGATTTCATCACGGAGGTGATTACATCATTACATAACTGTCAAACTATATCATAACTGCCGAATGAGTGAGAATCATGGCCCAGCCAAGTTGACACACAACCTTAACCATCACAGCCCACCCCTTGTTAACCTGGTACCTGTAAACATCTCCTTAAACCATACATAATCTCTAAATAAAGGCAATTATAAACTCATACTTGCACCTAATATGATACAACTAACAACCGAAAACACACTAACCCTGTTTACATCTTGTATTTTATAAGTGAAGAAAACAAAAATATTTGATGCACATATACAAGGCAGAAATACTCATAACAATTACAGTCTTCATTTTTGCAACTGGTCACCTGATCATAATTGGTATTTAGAACTACCTTCTTCCACCACCCATTCCGTATTCCCTTTACCCTCAGCAGTCACCTCAGGTTGTTGTGATTCTTTGCATGGTAGGGTGAGTCAAACCTTCATTTCTGAAGGATCTGGACCATTAGTAGTCATGTCAGAATTGAGTTATTGTAGTTTTCCACTGACTTGAATCATAGGGCATAGTAGTACTAAGAGAAGCCCTAAGGGATTGCCTACATTCCAGACATACTCTACTTTACCTCCATTATTTAATATCACTCCAATTTCTTCTGATAATCAGGATCGATCACACAAGACAATATGATAACACCCTTCTTTGCCTGTTGATCCTGAGGAATAAGGAGCCCAAAGTGGCCAGGTGGCATTCTTAGCTTCCAGTTCAATGAAATTAGTGATGTATCTCCAGGTGGGAGCATTCCTCTCTTTGAAACTCAGACTCGGAGAGCATTGGGTCTCAGGGACAGGAAGGAAAAAGTTTGTGAGTGCGTCACTAGGGGTAATAGTAAGTGGTGCCACTCCCATTTCCACCCCTTGATTCCTGGACCAATGAATCCTGATATCAGTGACAGCATCATATATTGGAGGCTGGTTATGAGCATATACAGCCTCCTGGAGAACATTGCCCTAACCCTGAAAAGTATTGCCACCTAGCTGGGGCCGTAAGTGTGTCTTTAGAAGGCCATTTCATCATTCTATCAAGGCAGCTGCTTCAGGATGATGGGGAACATGGCAAAACCAGTGAATTCCATGAACATGGGCCCATTGCCACACTTCATTTGCTGTGAGGTGAATCTCTTGATCTGAGATGATACTGTGTGGGATACCATGATGGTGGATAAGGCATTCTGTAAGTCCACAGATGTTAGTTTTGGCATAAGCATTGTGTTCAAGGAAGGCAAATCCATACCCAGAGTAAGTGTCTATTCCAGTAATAACAAAACACTGCCCTTTCCATGATGGAAGTGGTCCAGTGTAATCAACCTTCTACCAGGTTGCTGGCTGATCACCTCAAGGAATGGTGCCACACTGGGGACTCACTGTTGGTCTTGGCTGCTGGCAGATTGGGCACTTAGCAATGGCTGTAGCCAAGTTGGCCGTGGTGAGTGGAAATCCATGTTGCTGGGCCCATGCATAACCTCCATCCCTGACACCATGGCCATTCTGTTCATGAACCCATTGGGCAATGACGGGAGTGGCTGGGGAAAAAGGATGACTGATTTCCAAAGAATACATTATACTGTCCACTTGATTGTTAAAATCCACCTCTGCTGAGGTCACCCTTTGGAGAGCATTCACATGAGACACAAATATCTTCACTTCTTTGGTCCATTCAGAGAGGTCTATCCACATACCTCTTCCCTATACCTCCTTATTTACAATTTTCCAAACATGTTCCTTCTATATCCCTGACCATGCAGCCAAACCATTGAGCACGGCCTATGTATCAATATACAATTGTAGATCTGGGCATTCTCCTTCCAAGCAAAGTGAACCACCAGGTGCACTGCTCAAAGTTGTGCCCACTGGAAGGATTTCACTTCACCACTGTACTTCAGGGAGGTCCCAGAAAGCGTCTGTATTGCTGTTGCTGTCTGCTTTTGAGTGGTGCAGATCCATCTGTAAACCTGGCACGAATTTTCTCTTCCTCAGTCAGCTGATCATAAGAATCTCCCCATGAGGCCATAGGTGCAGGCTGGCAGAGGGCAGATGTGACAAGAGTGGAGACCATGGGCATTTGGGCCAGTTCACATGCAACTTACCTGTGCCGTCAGGTCCTGCTTGGGCCCGATCTCATATAAACCACTTCCGTTTAATGACGGAGTGCTGCTGTGCGCATCTAACTTTATGGCTCTGTGGGTCAGACAACACCCAGTTCGTGATGGGCAGCTCAGGCTGCATGGTGACTTGGTGTCCCATGGTTAAGAGTTCAGTCTCTACTAAGGCCCTGTAACAAGCCAAAAGCCATTTCTCAAAAGAAGAGTAGTTATCTGCAGAGGATGGTAGGGCTTTGCTTCAAAATCCTAAGGGTCTGCACTGTGACCCACCAATACGGGTCTGCCAAAGACTTCAAACAGCATCTCTATCTGCCACTGTCATGTCACGCACCATTGAATCAGCTAGACCCTATGGCCCATGTGGCAGAGTGGCTTTCATGCCAGTCTGAACCTGCTGCAGAGTCTTCTCTTGTTCTGGGCCCCACTCAAAACTAGCAGTTTTCAAGTCACTTGCTAAATAGGTCAGAGTAGCAAACCCAATGAGGGGTATGTTGCCTCCAAAATCCAGAGAGGCCCACAGGAGGTTGTGCCTCCTTTTTAATTGTGGGAGGAGCAGATGCAATAACTTATCCTTCACTTTAGCAGGAATATGTCAACATGCCCTACACCACCAGACCTCTAGAAATTGCACTGAGGTGGAAGGTGCCTGAATTTTTGTGGGATTAATTTTCTACCCTGTAGCACAAAAATGTTTACCAGTAAGTCCAGAGTCATTGACATTTCTTCCTTACTAGGTCCAGACATCATAATGTCATTAAGGTAATAGACCAATATGATGTCTTGTGGAGGGGAAAGGTAATTAAGTCTGTGTGGACTAAATTATGACATAGGGCTGGAGAGTTGATATACCTCTGAGGTAGGACAGTAAAGGTGTATTGCTGGCCTTGCCACTCTAGACAAACTGCTTCTAGTGGTCCTTCAAAACAGATATGGAGAAAAAGTCATTAGCCAGATCAATAGCTGTATACCATCTACCAGGGGATACGTTAATTTGTTCAAGTAATGAAACCATGTCTGGAACAACAGCTGCAATTGGAGTTATCACCTGGTTACATTTTTGATAATCCACTGTCGTTCTCCTAGATCCATCTGTTTTTTTGCACAGGCTAAATAGGCTAGTTGAATGGGGATGTAGTGGGAATCATCACCCATGCATCCTTCAAGTCCTTAATGGTGACAGTAATCTCTGCAATCCCTCCAGGAATGTGGTACTGCTTTTGGTTTACTGTTTTCCTAGGTAGGGGCAGTTTTTTGGCTTCCATTTAGCCTTTCCTACCATAATAGCCCTTACTTCACATGTCAGAGATCCAATGTGAGGGTTCTGCCAGTTGTGAGTATGTCTATTCTAATCATGCATTCTGGAACTGGGGAAATCACTACAGGATGGATTTAGGGAACTGCTGGACCCACTGTAAGATGAATCTGAGCTAATACTCCATTAATAACATGACCTCCGTAAGTCCCCACTCTGAGTGGTGGGCCACAGTGACATTTTGGGTCTCCTGGAATTAGTCTCAGTTTAGAGCCAATATCTAGTAATCCCCTAAAAATCTATTTCCTTTTCCCCAGTGAGCAGTCACTCTCATAAAAGGCCATAAATCTCTTTGGGAAGGCTATGAGAAAGATTAATGGTATAAATTTTTGGAAATGTACTAGGGTTCTTCCTCAAGAGAACCCAGCCTCCCTTTCATTCAAAGGGTTGTGGATCTATAAACTCACTCAAGTCTGGGAATTGATTGAAGGACCATGACTATTTATTCTGGCAATTTGAGTTAGACTGCCATTCACTTGACCTAGCATTCTTCCGCTTGTACATCTATTTCACTCCTAAGGACACCATGACTAAATAGCCAGCACTGTAAGTCCATATAAGTCGGGCTATTCTGATTATTACTTTGACTCTGCTGTCCATTATGGTAACCACACCCACCTTGTCTTTGTCGAGTAAGTGCTGCCACTTAGGCCCTACAAGCACTGGGTCCAATCAGCCCCATTGTAGTTAGGTGTCTTATTTCAGTTAGGGCAGCTGTTACTGTCAAATCTCACTTACATAAAATAACAATCACAGAAGGCTTCAAGGATGCTAGGACTCCCTTCATGAATTTGTGGTAAAAGATGTGTCCTCTGGGCACTCCGTGGGTGGATCTATGGGTCTAACCTGATAAATCCACTCTAACATGCCAGTTTCTCTAAGACTTTAGGTACTTTCTTCTACAGTATATCGAGGCAGATCTGGTAATTCAACTTGATTTAGTGTACGCCACCTTGTAATTCATGCTTCAGTGACCCAACCAAATAAACTATTAGATCCTTTCCTAACCTCTTGAGCTGAAACATTGACTGCAGAATCTGTGCTTAGTGGGCCCATATCAATAAACTCAGACTGATCCAACTTTATGTTTCCTGAACAATTATCCCGCATTCTTAAAAGCCATTCCCACACATATTCCCTGGTTTCTGTTTGTACACATTAGACAAGTCAAGCAGTTCTTTTTGAGTGTAGCCAACATTTGGGGCTCACTGGGCCTTAAGTTTAATTACAGGTCAAGAAGCAAAAATGTGTGGTGAGGAAGTGTTTTTAGAACATTCAGCAATGTCTTGTAAGGCATCTTCCTCAGTCAATGCCCCAGGCAATGACTCAGACACCACCCCAGGCTATATCTCAGACAAAGGCTCTTCAGACACAGCTGGCTTAATCTGATCAGATGGGGGTAGAAGGGATAATGGTTTTGTTGGCATGAGTGATTCAACAGAATTTAAGGGGGTTCAGTGTCCCCAGCTTCCTGATTATCTGCCCATATGTCCCCATCCCAAGTTTCAGGATCCAATTTATTCCCTATCAATGCCCTCATTTTAACTTCAGACACCATTCGAGGTTGGGAATTCAGATGACATTGCAATTTAGCCACCCTTATGATAAGACTCTGGTTTGGTTTTCTACACTATCAGTTCCATTGCTACAAGAAATAAAACTTTCAGGGCACAAGTGGCAACTTTGAGGTCATTTATGTGGCACTCGAGCTTTGACTCTGAAGCTCTGAGCTCATCTTTCTTTCACAACTTTGTCTAGTGAAAGTAAGACCAACCAGCCAGCTTCTTTATACTTGTCTTTCTGAAAACATTGTACAAAAGGATCAAACATTGATCACTCAGAGCCTCACTTCTCACCAATACTTTATTTATTGGTGGTGCTATTTTGTGTATTTCTATTGCCACCTCATGCCATGTTTAGCAGGGCCCTCTTTACTACTGGAGGCAGAGTCATCAGCATCTTTAAGACTAACCAGACTTGAGAACCAATTTAGAAAACTCATCCTTACAATTTTATTTCTCTAGAATCACTCTCGGTACCAAATGTCTTTGGCTGGGTTCTCTAGAGAAGCAAAACCAGTTAAACATAGACAGACAGACAGACAGATAGATAGATATTTTTATCAGGGAAATGGCTCACATAGTTGTGGAGGCTGGAAATTCTCAAGTCCGTGGGTCAGGCCTCAGGCTGGAGGGTTTTCCTGACTCACATAGCTGCAGAGGCTGATGAATCCAAGACCAGCAGGTCAGAGGGCAGGCTGCTGGCTCAAGTCCCAAGACTTGATGATGACAAGCCGAATGCATGATCCAGAGCAGAGTAAAAGCCAGCGAGCTTTTCCAGAAAGCCTATATATACTGGATATATTGGACACAGTCCATGCCCCAAGGAAATTCCCTTTCAACTGATTGGCTGCTTATAGCAGACCTCATCATGGAGGTGATCACATTATATCAAATCTCATCATGGAAGTGATAACATCATTATACAACTGCCAAACTACATCATAACTGCCAAACCACTGAGAATAATGGCCCAGCCAAGTTGACACAACCTTAACCATCACAACTCCCCAAGGAGGGGGCAGAAGTAGTCTCTGATTGAAACAGTGATACAGAGTAGAACTCACACCAGGGCACACCAGAGATGGCAATCAACAGCAGTACCAATACTTGGAAACAGCTGCAGTGCCTGCTGTGCCTAGGGGGAGGCAGCTCAATGGTGGACTCCAGCAGCAGTGGCCAAATGGGTTGCCCTCGTCTTCCCGTAGCTTCACCAGCTTTTATTGACACAGGGCTTAGAGCAAGAGAGGAAGACAGTGACAGTTGCCATATAGTGAATATGAAGACTTGTTACTGAGCACATGTTTGACCCCTCTGGGCATACCAAAAATAATTTTGGAAGCCTTCGCCGGGGCTGGAACTCCTTTAATAGCAGATTGGGGCAAGGGCAGGATAAATGGAAGTTCTTACTCTTAGTGTATGTCCATTTTTAAGCCTGGGAAACCTAGATTATATGAAGCAAGCTCTTTGCCCAGTGCTGAACCCGTTGGAGGTTCTGGGTAAGAGCCTGACCTCATTTCTCCCTTCCTCTCCCTGTTCCCTGATTGTGACCTCACTGACTTGCTCTAGATGCTCTAATCTTTCCCAGCAGCCTCATTGCTTGCACCTATCAGCTCCTGCTGGCTTCACTCCTTTTCCCGGAGAGTTGCCTTAGCACTCCTCTCCTCTCTTCTCGCTGTCCCACTTTGCGAGCAGAGGGTGAGGTCACAGTGTGGCTGGTGCATCAGCATTTGTATCACTCTAGCAATGTTGTCTTGCACTCTTTCCACCCATTGTGGTGGGAGATCTGTCAATACCTTCATCCTGGAAGCAGTGTGCTCATCTTTTTGAATTCGGTTCAGACACCAGCGTGCAGCTGAACTCTTACAGGCCAATTTACAGCCCCTTTATTGGGGCAGCTCTGTACATGAACTTATTATAAGGGAAAGATTGCTGAGTTCTCACAACCGCTCCTTGGAAACTTTATGGGGCAGTTCTACTCTGTCCTATAGTGTTGCTATGAGTTGGAATAGACTGCCCCTAGGAGAGGAGAGAACAATGAAAAGCTGTCACCTTAGACATCCTGGGCTTTCCTCTCATTTTCAGAGACAACACACCTTCCACCAATTCTCACTGATTATCCAATTTCTGTACTTTGGTTAGTCATCCCTTCCTCACCGCCCCACCTCTCTGCCTGTTCCAGCTTCCATTAGTACTTCCTTCACAAAAGCTGCCCTGGTGTCCCTTGAAAGCAGAGCTTGAGTCATGTAATTTATTTGGTGGAAGTAGCTCCTGGAAGCCAGAATGTGGGAGTGGGAAAATGAGACAGGGAAAGAGACAATACCAATAAAGGGTGTGTAATGAAGCTAGTTACCACTGTGGGCAACTGAGGCTCAGTGTAGAATGTGCCTCAGTATTGTCCCTCTGAATGACGGGAGCCTGGGACATTGATCACCAACTCCTGTGGTCCCCCACCTCAAGGATCCACCACCCCTCTGTCAGTTTGCTATACTGTGTGGTGGCTTGTGTGTTGCTGTGATGCTGGAAGCTAAGCCATCAGTATTTCAAACACCAGCAACATCACCCATAGTGGACAGGTTTCAGTGGAGCTTCCAGACTAAGACAGACTAGGAAGAAAGGCCTGGATATCTGCTTCCAAAAATTAGCCAATGAAAGCCTTATGGATTAAAACAGAACACTGTCCAACTTGCTTGCTTTGGACATGTCATCAGGAGGCATCAATTGTTGGAGGAGAACATTGTGTTTGGTGGAGTGGAGTGCCAGTGAGAGTGTGGGTGACCCTTGGTGAGATGGATAGGCACAGTGGCCACAATAATGAACTTGAGCATGCTGGTGGTTGTGAGGAAGACGCAGGACCAGGCAACTTTTCGTTCTGTTGTAAATGGGGTTGCCGTGAGTTAGAGTCTATTTGATGGCAGCTAACAATAACAACCTCTAGGATGAGTGTGAACATAGACTTAGTGATCCTCCAAGGCTTGGGAGAAAGGCCCGAGGCCGAGAAGCAAGGACACTTGAATGGGAAGCTGGCAGCCTGCTTAGAACTGTCCACCTCAGGGGAACTAAAATCAGGTAAGCTTAAAAAGTGTGTCCCTCGGGGTGAAATTTAAATCAGTAGCTTTAGAGAAGGATTTAGAATGCAAGGATTTCAAACTGCTGCCCTAAACTGGTGGTTTCAAAATTATCTTCAGATTTTATCTACCTATGTTATTCCTGTTCTTCCTCCTAAAGTTCAGGAAGAGGGGTAGACCTGTTCACCACCAATTCTGCCTTTAGGATGGAGGCTAAATGATTTTATTGGTCACTTAGTACACTCCCTCAGCCTGGATACCCTTGCATTGTTATCATCTCTTCTCTAATCTAGTCAATCAATTAATTAACAAGTTCATCCCACAATTGGACTGGTTAATATTTTAAGACATTTATTCATGTAATTTTCTTTCTTTGCTTTCATCCCATCCAAGCAGGTAGCTGGCCTGTATTTCATTGTCCCAAAGAAGGTTCCTCTTTAGCCTGAAAGCAGAGGAAGCCAGCAAGGCTTTTTAGAGTCCCTGGGTGGTACAAACGTTTAATACACTTGGCTGCTAACAAAAAGGTTGGAGGTTCAAGTTCACCCAGAGTTACCTTGGAAGGCCTGGGGATCTACTTCCAAAAAGTCAGCCATTGAAAACCCTATGGAGTACAGTTCTACTCTGAAACACATGGGGTCACCATGAGTCAGAGTTGACTTGATGGCAACTATTTTTCTTTTGTTTTAAGCCCTCGAGAGCTTAGAGGGTTTGCAGACGAGTTAAAAAGGTACTGGGACTTCAGGATATAGATAGCATGTCTTGGAGCAGTCTCCTTAGATGAGAAGGGATGGTCCTTGGCTAGGGGATGGAAGAGGTGAGAGAGAGCTGTGGTCCAGAAGTAGTGGGGCTTCCAGGTCCAGCTCTCTGTAAGTCCTCCCTCCCCCACAGAATGACTCAAGACCCTAGAATGGAGTGGTTGGGAATACATCTAATTCCTAAGTCCCAAGCCTGGTGCAGAAGTACCCAAGGGCTTGTTTAGACAGAGACAGTGGATATTTTAGCCATAACCAGGGTGGACAGATGACTGACCCCTTATCCATGGTTCTTTGGCATAGTATAAGATCTAGGAGTTCAGATATGAGCCCCAGGAAGAGGGAAGGGAAAATAAAGAAGGACTGAGGTTAAGTTTCTTACCAGCCTGGTGAATTAGGGGCTTGAAGTTGGTAATTATATTGATTTATTCAAAATATGGAGTTATTGGACTTAGATTCATACCCACTACACAAACATTAGAGACACTGGTGATTCAGTGGTAGAATTTTTTCCTTCCATGTGGGGAGCTGGGTTCAATTCCCAACCAATACACCTCATGTGCAGCCACAACCCATCTGTCAGTGGAGGCTTGTATGTTGCTGTGATGCTGAACAGGTTTCAGCAGAGCTTCCAGAGTAAGATAGACTAGGAAGAAAGGCCTGGTTTTCTACTTCTGGAAATCAGTCAATGAAAACCCCATAGATAACAACAGTCTGATCCTGTTGTGCATGAAGTTGACATGAGTTGGGGGCTGAGTTGATGACAGCTAATAACAACAACAAGCACAAACATTTATTGCGTGTTTCCCACGTGGCAAGTATCATGCTTGACATTGAAAATACAAATATGACTAAGATATAACCTCTTGATTCAAAGATACACACATCCAGTCAAGGAGCCAGGCATATAAGATGATGATGATTAGAATATACATATGATACACATGCATAATAATATCTCTACAGGTATATAGAGCACAGAGGAGGGCTCCTAACCCTGCTTAAAGGAGGCTGGAGGGGAGAAAGTTAAGAGAAGGGTTTTTGGAAGAGATGATGATGAACTGAGCTTTAAAGGTGATTAGGGATCATTCAGAAGCCAGTAGTGGTTCAGGGGTAGAATTCTTGCCTTCCATGTGGGAGACCCAGATTTGATTCCCGGCCAATGCACCTCAAGCATAGCCACCACCCATTGGTCAGTGGAGGCTTATGGGCTGCTATGATGCTGAATGGGTTTCAAGGCACCTTCCAGACTAAGACAGATGAGGAAGAAAGGCCTGGTGTTCTACTTCTGAAAATCAGCCAATGAAAACCCTATGGATCACATTTTGATACAGTCAGGGGGCAGACTTAATGGTAGCTAACACCAATGAGGTATTATCCATATGGAGGGAAGAGGAAGGGAAGGGGGAGGTGGTACAGGCAGTGAGAACAGTGTGAAAGGAGAGTTAGAGAGTTGTGTATTAGTTTTTTATTAGTTGTTGTTATTGGGTGCTATCTAGTTGATTTTGACTGACAGTGACCTCATGTGACAGAGTAGAACTGCCTCATAGGGTTTCCTAGGCTGTAATCTTTATGAGAGCAGATTGCCAGGTCTTTTTTCCTACTGAACTGCTGTGTGGGTTTGAACCACCAACCCTTCGGGTGGCATCAGAGAGCTTAACCATTGAGCCACCAGGGCTCCTTACTTTTCTATCACCATATAACAAATTGTCCCAAATTTAGCAACTTAAAATGAGACACCTATTTATTATCTCAGTTTCTGTAGACCAGGAATCCGGGCACAGTCTAGCTGCGTTCTCTGCTTCAAGGTCTCACCAAAATGGAACTCATGATAATATAATTTTCCTGGTTTAATGATAAGACTATAGTCAAGAAAACAAAATTCCCCTATAAGGCATAACCTCAGCAGCCCATTTTCGTAAATATGTGGTTAATTTATTCCTCCCACCATCCCACTAAAAACTGTGGTTCAATGTCACTTTCTGTTTGGGAGGAGGTAAACTTTTCGTGAAGTGCATGACTCTGACCTTGGAGACTGCATTATCATTAATTTCTCCTTTTGTGAGTTTTTAAACGTTTCCATCTGAACAGTAATCATACGTGCATGATGTCGACACTTTCCCGAGAAATGGCCAATACCAACAATAACTCAGCAATGCAGATTATGACAGGGCTAGACTTGATGATTTGCACGTCTTGGGAAAGTGTTGGCATTTTCAAGTGAGGCACAGGAACCAAGAAAGCCCAGCCTTCTGGATTAACCTGATGCTTATTCATAGTCTGTCCTGTACACTGATTCCAAAGGGACTCAGCGTCCTCAGAGGTTGTAGTCTTCTCACATCTTTCAGTTAATCTACCCTAGAGCTAGCTCTGGAATCCAGGGCTCCCAATAAGATCCAACATGCTGTTGATGATCCTAATATTGGATTTATACAGCGTTTAAGACAAGAGTGTTGGGGTCACTACTTTTCCAGAGCTGTTTATTTTGGAATTATCCGAAAGCCTCTTGCATTCTTTATTTCTCAACGTTGCTGTGCTTTATGCTGTGTTGAAAGTTGCATTCTAAGAAAGTGATCTTTAATCACCTTCCCAAGCTCTTCTGTAGCAACTTCTGTAATCAAGTTTTCTATTGAAAATTTGCTAGGAAATCATCCATTTTATCTATGTTTTCAAACTCATTGCTGTTGGTTTTTATAGAATATTCTCTTATAGTTATTTTGGTTTCTTCTGTATTTATGGTATGTCTCCTTTCTCAATCCTAATTTTTTTTTCTCACTCCTTCCCTAATCAGCCTTTCAAGGGTTTATCTTTTTAAATTAATCTTTTCAAAGAATGAAGTTGTGGTTTTATTGATCTTTTCTCCTTCTTCTAATTTGTTAATTTCAATTTTGTATTTTCTATCTCTTTCTCTAGTTCCAGTTAATTTTATTGCTCTTTTTCTGTTTATTAAGATGAATCCTAAATATCTTAGCCTTTGAAACCATTTAAAGCTATAAATTTTTTTCTAAGTATAGCATTTGCTATTTCCCACAGATTTTGTTATGAAGTATTCTCATTTCAATGGTTTTCTAGATAGTTTGAAATTTCAGTTTTAATTCAATTTTGATCCAAAGGTTAGCTAGGAGTGCTTCTTAATTTACATATGGTTGAATTTTTTGTTATTACTATTATATTAAGTTTATGATTGAGCATGTGACCTTTACAATTGCTATTTTAAAAAACTTATTAAGGTTTTCTCTGTGGCCAAGCATTTGAATTATTTTGGATATACAAATAAACTATTTTTTTTCTACACAGGGATGTAAGTTTTTATATATGTATCTATTCCTTTATACTCTTACTTAATTTTTGACTTCCATATGTTTTCTGAAAGGGATATTTTAAAGTATCTCACTATTTGCATTTTTTATAGTTTTTGATTTATGTATCTTGCAACTATGTTGTATGTGACCTGAAAAACTTCAAACAAATAAATTATTTAAGTTATGAGTTAATTATAATCCAAGCTTCCTGAAAGAAGCAATGGTAAATATTCTTTGGGTTAATATACCTTCAGCCCAGACCTCAAAGAATTTATACAGATAAAGATCCAAGGAAATTGGGCTCACAGTCAAAAATCATAAAACACACAAGGAAACAAGGCATCATGAATGACAGGCAGCAGGAACAAAGATTATCAGACATAATGGATAAGGTAAGTATGTCTAGTTATTCACTTACTCACAAATACTTATTTTGTCCATTATGTGCCAGGTACTATTCCAGTTGCAAGGGAGATAGCAATGGACAAAACAGTAAAAATCCCTGCCCTTAAATATTTACAGCCTATATGTAGCCTTAGAAGGTAAAAGGTGCTACAGAGAAAACTAAAGCAGGGAATGGGATAAGGAGTGTGTATGACAAAGTGACACTGGAGCAACGGGTCAATTCACCAGGAAGATATAAAATTCCTAAACCCCTATGTCTTTAATAAAATAGCCACAACGTATCTAAAGCAAAAATTGATAAAAGTACAAGGAGTAAAAGATAAGTCCACCAGCAGAGTGGGAGACTTTACTTCACCTCTCTTGGTAATCCATAGTTAAGCAGATAAACCAATCAGTAAGCATACAGAATGTTCCAATAGTACAATCAAACTTGATCAAATGAATGGTTATAATTAACTCTTAAGTTAATAGAATACACATGCTTTTTAAGCACATGTGAGTAGTTTATAAAAAATATCCACTCATTAGGCCACGAACCTACTTTGTTCTGATTGGTGGTTGTCTGTGCTGTAGTGAGTATTAACTATTTTGAAAATCACTCAGCGATACAAATTGTGGAAGATAATCTACAGTGCTGCTGCTTCTAAGATAATATAAAATAATTTATTTTCAAAGTAGAAAATAAAAATAAAGAAAAATGATGAGCACTTGGTAAATTTTATGGTCAACATCTATGCCTTGTTTTATTCAAAATATTCAACTAAAAAAAAAAAAGTACTCAACACTTTAGAAAAATGTTAATCTGAACTTTTGCTTGCTTGTTTAGTTAAGGCCTAACCTTAGTACAGGGTTTCTCAACCCTGGCACTATTGACATCTGTCTCAGTTACCTAGTGCTGCCATAAGAAAAAAATACCACAAATGGGTGGCTTTAAAGATCAGGAGTTTATTTTCTCACAGTTTAGGAGGCTAGGGTTGCTATGAGTTGGAACTGACTCGAAGGCAACGGGCTTGTGTGTATGTGTGTTTTTTTTGTGGGGGGAGGCTAAAATTCCAATTCAGGGCGTGGCTCTGGGGGGAGGTCCTTCCTTGTCAGTAGTCCTAGGAGTTCCTTGGTGTCTGTCTTCCTGCTCTGGGTGTCTCTGTGTTTATTCTTGTCTTTTGGTAACTCAGAATTGTTTAGGTTTAGGATTCACCCTTTACTGGTATAATCTCATTAATATAATAAACGAAAACCCCCTATTTCCGAAAAGGGTCATATTTATAGATATAAAAAATAAAAACAAAAACAAAACAAATCCCAAACCAGTTGCCGTAAAGTCATTTCTGACTCATGGTGACTTCACGTGTTTCAGAGTAGAACTGTACTCCATAGTGTTTTTAATCGTTGAGATCTTTTGGAAGTATCGTATTTTTACGAAAATAGTGTGGGCCTTCTGCGTTTGTTTGCAGGCCATGACCTCCCTCATCTCCTTCGAGGTATTTTCGTAAGCTTGCTATGCTAAATATTTTTAACTGCAACATGTGGAAGAGGATTAGCATGGCAGAGCTTGTGAGGGTGCCTTGAGGAAGGGATGGCATGGATGGCAAACAAATGCGGAGGGCACCTGTTATTTGTGTGAAAATATGGTGGATCACCAGGCCTTTCTTCCAAGGTACTTCTGGATGGATTCAAACCTCTAACCTTTCAGTTAGCAGCTGAGTGTTTAACCACTTATGTCACCCAGGGATTCCTTACTTACAGATAACAGAGGTTAAGATTTCAACACATATTTTGGGGGACACGATTCAGTACATAACATTTTAGACCAGGTAATTCTGCACTGTGGGGATCTGTCCTGTGCATTGTAGGATGTGTAGCAGCATTCCTGGCTTTTACTCACCAGATGCCAGTCACACCACCTACCCCACCCCAGTTATGACAACCAAAAATGTCTCCAGATGTTACCAAATGTCCCCTGGGGGGCAAAACTGCCTCCCGTTGAAAACCACTGTTTTAGAGAGACATCTTACTACTGCATCCAAGTACAGCCTACGGCCAGACATTTTATTCATGTGATGTCAATAGAGTCGATCACCTCTCTAGTCTCTCACTCTCAATTAAACGCAGCCTCATTTAAGCCATCTATCAAAATAAGGAATTTTCCCTTAGGTATTTTCTGCTAATTTCTTAAATTTATGCTCTTGAAGGCTGCCTCTGAGCCCTTTACCCAAGATGTTGAATGCTGAAGCAAATGAATTTCCTCTGTGGGAAAGTTTCTATTTACAACTTCCCGTTGTAGCTACTTTTTTTTTAAAATATAAATTTCTTTTATTGTACTTTAGATGAAGGTTTACAGAACAAATAGTTTCTCATTAAACAGTCAGTACACATAGTGTTTTATGAGATTGGTTAACAACCCCATGACATGTCAACACTCTCCCTTCTGGACCTTGGAGGACTTTCTTTTTTTTTTTTGGTGAAAATATACATAGCCAAAGTTACACCATTTCAAAAGTTTTTACATGTACAATTCGGAGACATCAATTACATTCTTCCGTTGTGCTGCTAATCTCACCACCCTTTTCCAAATTATTCCGTCACCATTATCTTTAACTCACTGCCCCCTAGGCTTCCCGTCAAACTTTTTGAGTTGCTATTGTCAATTTGATCTCACATAGAGAATTCTTTTTTTTTTTGTACCATAGATGAATGTTTACCGTTGTAGCTAAGTTATCTTTATATTCTTAGCACCCTTCAATATGTCTGACTGGAAGGAGGAACCCCACAAGAGGAGATGCATGAGTGAGTCTAATCTTCATTTTCCAGGAAGGCTCTAACAGAGTAGCCCTGATTGTATGAGTTCTCTCCTCTCTCCAGGAGAAATAATGAACAATTAGCCTCTCAGAACACGTTTGAACAAAGAAGGTGAAATGGAGATTCCAAATCCTTCAGGTGGCAGGCAGGGAGTGGGTGTGGTGTGGCATGATGGAGCCCTGAGGTGGAAAAGATGTGTAAGGATGTGTGTCCTGCAATGGAGACAGGTTGAGTGTGGGTTATGAATATCGATAATCAGATACAAGATGGTGTCATGCTAGGAGAGTTCAGGACTATTCCATTCTGGAGCTTGGTATAAACTTTTCAAAAGCTGTATAAGAAAATAACAAGCAATTGTTTATTAACACCTACCCTGTGCTAACCTTTGAAGAACAACTGGTTCCCTGTCTCAGTTAGGACTCTTGTTGTGAGCAAAAGAAAACTCAATGGCTTAAGCCATAAAGGAGTTTCTTGGCTCATATAATTGTGAAGTCCAGAGGTGGTATAGGTTGGTTTGTTTTTAAGGCTCATGCTATCATGAGGGCTATGGCTTGGTTTCCCTGTAATTCTCAGTTCTTCCCTCCTCAGTGTGACTGCTTCACCCTTAGGCTAGTGGCCAGATCTCTGCTATTAGTACCTGGGGCCCTATGTTCTCATTCCTCATCCATGGCTTCTCATTCCTCCAAGTGTAGAACAAAAGCCCACTTAGGACACAAGTTGACCCCATTTAGGACATAGGCTCCACTCTGAGTCAACCTCCACCGTGAGAGTGATATCATGCTCTGACTGGCCTAGGCCTGTATTATGTGCCCACTTCTGAAACAGTCGCTGTGGAGAGGGTGATGCTATTGTAAAAATGGCGTGGGAGCAATGTCTACCTCCTCTAACTTCATGACGGGGAAGGAGAATCAAGATCAACAGCCCAACGTTGATTCCTATAAGGCAGGGGTCAGCCATGCCTCCTCTCTCTACCATCTTTACAGATTCTGACATCAACTGTCCCTCCCACGGCACTCTCTACTTCTCTGCTGGGTTCGATAATTCATTGCAATGGCCACCAGAACTCACAGACCATACTCATAGTTATGGGGTTTATTAGGGAAGTAACAGGTTACAATTCAGGTTGAGGAACACTCAGAATACAACTCTGCCATCAGG
Organism: Trichechus manatus latirostris; assembly: GCF_000243295.1. Classification (NCBI taxonomy): domain Eukaryota; kingdom Metazoa; phylum Chordata; class Mammalia; order Sirenia; family Trichechidae; genus Trichechus; species Trichechus manatus. The sequence continues at coordinate 4,850,557 of NW_004444018.1, forward strand.
ACAGCCTCTTCTCAACTGTGCCTGCAAGCACACCACTCTCTGGCCCATAGGCCTCTGCCCTGCTTGGACAAGTGTTACAAAGCTCTTTTAGCTGTGCCAGTAAGTGCCGTAAGGGACCTTACTTGCCAGTAAGCCTTGGCCTGAAGGCACTTGGTTCTAGCTCTGTAAGTCTGAAAACCTAGCTCCACCAAGTGCTTGGAGACACCCTACTCTGCTAGTAAGCCTTCTGCCTAAAGGCACTCAGCTTTTTTCACTCTGTGGGCTGGGACGTCCACTCTGCCATCTCCTGCCAGTCTCCTGGCTCTGCTGCCTCTGCTGCTGCCATTTCTCTGCTGCTGCTTCTCACCGTCCTGCTGTCCTTGGTGTTGCAGCTGGCTCTCTGTCTCCTGGGTCTAGGAGGGTCTCAGTGCAGGGATCCCTGGTCCAAAGGAAGTGCTCTGCTCCTGGCTCTTCCTCCTTCGTGGTGATGAGATCCTCCTTCTGTTCTAGAATTGACTGTCTTTTAAGCCTAGCGGGATGGCAAAATTGACCGATCCTCGTGGTTTGCCACAAGTACCTTATTTTCACAGTCGCACCCAATCACTTTGGTGGGAGTTACAAGACCATCCTGAGAAAGGCCACACCAAAAGGGATCCCTTGCACCGCAGATATGCTCTGAATCCTCCTCCCCAGTGGCCGCTTCAGAGATGGGCAAGTAATATGGGGCTTAGGCAGAACCAATCAGGTTCAAACCTTAAAGCTGGGAATGGGTCCCTACATAATCTCCCCCCGCCCCCAAGACCATATCGCTACTCCACAGAGGGTGGACTAAATGCTAGAAAGTCAACCATGATCCCCTCTACACTGCAGACTTTGAGTTGGAAGGAATGGTAGGACATGGAGGTCCAACAACTTAAGGTTGATTAAAAGAGTTGGCACATTGAGAGGCAAAACCCTCTGTAAACTTTTATAGCTCTCAGCAAAGGGTCTGTAGTAGGGCTGGAGGCAGTGGTTGGAGCACCCCAGTCCCAGGAGGCTGGCACCCAAATGTTAAGGTAATTGAAGTCTCTGCTGGTCCTGGGCCTGTTGGCCCTCATACCCTTTCCTCATCCTTCTCTTGCTCTACTCTGTATCACAGGTGGGCAGACACTGTAGCATGCATTTCCCAGACTCTGGCTTGTAGCTGGATTTGGCCAATGGAAGGCAGCGACAGCAGACAGGAGGATGGGAGAAAGGGAGAAGCCAGGGTATTTCTCCCATTACCGTGTCTCAGGCAGCCTCTCCAGCAGGAGTGACACCTCCTCTGACTCTGTGGCTCCAAATCCCACTGGACAGCCTGGTGTGGTTCCAAAATCTTCCCAACGACACTGCCCGTGGGGATTTTTCATCTTCCCTCTGTCCCTTCAGCCAAGATGTGGTAACAGCTCCCTGCTTGTTGCCAATCTCTGGATTTGTTATGGGTTGAATTGTGTTACCCTAAAATATATGTTGGAATGCTAACCCCTAATACCTATGGATGTAATCCTTTTTGGAAATAGAGTTTTCTTCGTTATGTTAGTTAGATCATACCTGAGTAGGGTGGGCTCTAAATATAATCACTTCTGAGTTATATAAAGAGCAGATTAGACACAGTGGTAGGTACATACTGGGGAAGACAGATACCATGTGAGAATCGCCACGAACCAAGGAATGCCCAGGGGTACTGAACAGGAAAGAATCAACATGGCTGAGACTCCGATCAGGACTTCTAGCCTGCAGAAGTGTGAGAAAACAAATTTCTGCTTTTAAAAGCCCCCCACTTTCAGTGTTTGTGTTCAACAGCACTAGGTAATTAAGACAGGGTTGTACCATCAACTTCCTATTTGGCTTCCCAGCTCTTTTACTCGTTTTCATCTCCTGTGAACCAATTCCCAGCACTCAATTCCCTCTGGTTTAAATATTTGTAAGCAGTTTCTCTTTTCTTGGCTGTTCCTAACCCAAGCCTTGAACTAATTGTTCGCCAGCCTAGTGTGGCTTGGAGAAGCAAGGGTTACATGTTGAACTGAATTAAACTGAGACCTCCAAGGTGTTACTGACCCAACCTCCACACTTTAGTAAGCAGCTCTCCATCCTAAATTAAAATCCATCTCCTTTACTCCTTCCCCTCCACATCTCTGTAGTCAGGGGTTGAGGGAATGGTGTCCTTGGGGATGAGGTATTGTGATTGTCAATAGCAGTAATGACAACTGATGGGACATTTAGGTCTGATTTACAAGTAATGCTGGATTTGCATTAGTGTGCTAGGTTTAAAATAACATCCATGCATTAGATGGTATTCAGATTTAATGGAAAAATAATGACTGCATTAAATCAGGTTTTATTGTTATGGAGGGTTTTAATTTGGCAGGGCCACTTTCCTTTTGTATCTAGAAAGGGTTCAATTGAGGAAGGTGAGGCCTCCATGCTGATTCTTGACCTACATTCATTCCGCACTCATCCAGAAATGATTGCACCTTTTAAAGAGGCTAACCTTTTTCTTTCTTTTTTTTTTTTCTTTTCTTCAAAGGTGGTTTCCACTTCTTAAAACCTTCCAGATTAATTTAAAAGTAATAAAAATTAAACAGAAGTCATTGTTCTTCTCTGCTTTATGAAATGGAGTTTCCATTGTAGGTTTTTTTTTAAAAGAGGAAATGTATCATTAAAGTCGTTGCATTATTTATCAGAGAAGCTAATGAAATCATAACTACAGTCACTGGATACATGCAGCACTGCTTGTTTGAAACACTGCCTTACAAAACCCCAGTTAGTCGCTGTGGGACCAGTGCTTTTTATACTTCAGCCTATGAAGCCAAGATCATTTCAGTATTTCTGTAAAGGCCTCAAAATTCTTGACTACTACCAAGATAAGAAAGTCATAGTTGTGGGGTGACAATGACATTTGATATCAGAGGCAGGATCAACAGCAGATTTTAGTGAGACCTCAAAAGATTTTTGAAGGATTGCCTCCCATCTTGCTTGTCTCCTTGCTGCAATGTTACCTATTAAATTACTAGTTTTCCATCTGTGCCAACTGTTGTCACAGAGACAAGAGCTATAACTTGATAGGGTGAAGAAATCCTGGAAGATATGTAGACCACTCTTCAATTTTAGAAAGGAGGAAGTTGAAGCTAAGATGTACTGTGACTTGCAGAGTGTAGGGTGACAACCCAGATCCCACCATTGACCTCACTACCTACCTTATGGCAGCTTGGCAGATCTTGGGGAAGAGTTTGGAGGTGTGAAAAGGCTTGAGAGGCCAAGGGCTAAAAGGAACCTAAAAAAGATGGTCTGTTCCTGGACCTCACCTGCTCCTGGGCCAGTGGCAAATCCATTGTCTCTGTCTTCCGTTCAAACACCCTGCCTCATCTTCTCCTCCCCCAGTTCATACACCTGCATACCTGCATACAACACACCACCTCTGTGTCCTGATCCATGAGCGTCAGTCTATATATAGTTTCCTCTCTGCTTTGCTCATGGTCTCTTCTCCCTGATGTCTCCTTATCTTGCAGGTGGGATTTTATGGCCATGAGCACAAACTTCCACATACCAGGCACCTGTGAAGGCCCTTTAGGCAGGCACTGGGGGGCTCTCCAGCATCCCACAGAGGCTATCTGGTCTCCAGGGCTATGGAGTGGGCTGGGGTCTTGGTGCTCCCCATCTCGCATTAGTGATAACTTTATAGAGATGACAAAGACAAGTTCAAGCTGTTGACATTTCTTTATTCCATTTCACATGACCAAAATATTAGACTAAAATGCACTCATCCTGTAGAGTCTTATAGCCTTTGTTTAGTCCATTCTTAACCCTGTGATTACTTCTCCAGTTAATCCTTGGCCTTTGGGATTGTACACACAGCCACTTCTCCCAGCCTGTCTCTCTCCTTCACATTCTCCTGGTAACCCTTCATATGGTTACTGCAGTAACTGCCTCCACCTTACATCATCACCCACGGCCACAGTTGACTGTTTTGGGGTGGACACCTGACCCAAGCTGATTAAGGAGGAGCTTCTGAGGTTATTTGGACTGGGGCTCAATTTAGGATCAGTCTCTCTCCAGATGATGAATGAATTTCTAGGTATAACATCTGGGAGCTGTTGGAGAGCATGTCTAGAAAGTTAACAAAAGGGAAAAGAATGAAGCTCATATGTGGAGAAAAATGGAGGTGAGATAGAGGATCAGAATGAGCTTGGCTCTCTTTGCTCCTGAGGCACAGCTGGATATACCTTGCTGTTAGTGCAGGGGATGGTGTGACTTTCCCTGGATTCTGTGCACCAATGCATTTCCTCTTATTCTCTAGATCTAATTGGGTACCTGTAATTGCAACCACAAAGGGCCCTAACTTATACACCTCCATTAATTGTTTGATTGCTTCATTCATTCATGGATGCATGCTCACATTAAAAAATCTTTACTGAGTACACACTAAGGGCCTCCTTTTTGGGGGCTTTCTCTTCTCATCTTGCTCATGTTATCCACTCATGCTTTCATATTTCCCCCTTTACTGTGTAGTTTCAACCACATCAGAAAACAGAAAGGAAAGTGAAATTTTTAAGAGCTATTTTAGTTTAGATAGGTTGGAAAGAAGAATTGGTGAGGAAGGGTCAGGGGTGTGAGTTTATGACTGGCCTTAGGAAGTAGAACCCTGCTGTGGGTTTGTGAACATGTGATTAGTAAGTAATTCGTCACCAAGCTTCATGGCATATTTATTATATGCTGGAAGCTACCAAAGAAAGAGAAGACATACTCTTTATTCTTGAGACACTTACAGTGAGGGGTGAGGGAAAGGATCAAGATCAATGTGAAGTGCTTGCAAATAAGAGAAGGTATATGCAAGGGGAAATGATTTGGACTGCCTAACACCTAAGGAATGCTGGTCTGCTCTTGCAGGAAGATCATTTTGCACTTTTATAGCACTTCTCTTTCAGAGATCCCAAGGTATAAAATAAATACTAGCTTACCATTGCTCACCATCCCCTTGGGTATGAGAGGTTTAGAAGAGGGACTAACCATGGGCCAGAAGGAAAAGGAAACATGTTTAATGAATATTTCAGGGGGGATTTAGGTAAGCAGAATGTAATTACCTGTACTGGAACTGGGCCAGAACACCAGAAATGAATGAGCTATCAGGTTTTTGGTCCAAGGTGATGATGACACCACTTTGTCAGCTCAAATGTAGGGCTGGATCAAGATCAGTCTCATGACCCGTTTTCACTGCCTATATTTCTCATACTATTATGCATGAACATGCCCATTTATTTTTGAATTTCTCCAAGCTAGATGCTTCCTGCAAAGCCTGCATCTGATCCATCTCTCCCATATCACCTGCCATCCTCTTTCCTCTTGCCTGTAACTCCTGACCTTTCCCCGTTGTGTTGCCCCTGAGCCTGCGTAAGTGATGAGTGAGGGAATCTGTCCCCATTGGGACTTCAGAGAAGACAGATGATGATGCATTCTTCTTTGTGTTCTTCCCATTTCCCTTTTTCCCTCATTTCCGACTTGGACTTCTCATAACTTTTCCAGGTGCTGCATCATTCCACAACATCCTTTCCCATTTCTCCTCTTTTCACAGTTCAACAATCTCTGAAGACTTGAAAAGCACAGGTTGATCAGATAGGCCAGTTCTGATCGGCTTGCACTCAGATCTGGGTACTTTAAGCAAATCTAAGTAAGATAGACACTCATTCCATCATTCTCAAGTTCAAATGTGTAAAATGGAGCGTCTTTTTGGGTAATAACATTTTTATTCCTGGACTTGAGCTTCCGTTTTTCTGGATACAGAATATGGGATCTAGTTGCTTCCAGGTGAACTCAGTCAAATTTTGTAACTTCTTAATCACTCTAGGATGAAAATTTAGCCACATTTGAGGTTTTTCCTCTTCTTTTATTAACTTTGTTGCCCCTCAGGTTGGGGTTAAGCTTTAAGAAGGGGACTGTTTACTCAAATGCCATTGCCATTTGACCACTCCTTGCCTTTATCTGATAAGGTTTCTTGGCTGCCACCCTTGAGATATTAGGAGAATACAAGATGCCTAACATTTGTATTGCCTAGTTCTCAGATGTGTCCACCTCTGCGTGGTGGCCCGCTGAGTTGCAGCGTTGCGCTTATCAGATTCTTGGTGGATGGTTGGGAAGAAAAAGACTCCAGATCCAACTCCTACATCTACTTCCTAATTCTGTTTTCTTTATACCTGAACTCCTAGCTTTTGACCTTCACATTTAAGAACTGGATGTCTTTGTTCTCTGGTTACTTTCTGACCCTCTAAGTCCTTCTTCCTTGACCCCCTGGAAAAAATGGCAGGTATATGTTCACAGCGCAAGGGAGGAATGATAAAGGAAGAAGAAAAGAATATCCTAGTTAATATCTCAAATGATCACAGGACCAGGCAAATTACAGTCTGTTATACATAAAGTAGAAGCCCTGGTGGTACAGTGGTTAAGCACTAGGCTGCTAATTGAAAGGTTGGCAGTTCAAACCCACCAGCCACTCTATGAGAAAAAGATGCAGCAGTCTGCTTCCATAAAAATTTACAACCTTGAAAACTCTATAGGGCAATTCTACTCCATCCTATAGGGTTGCTGTGAGTCAGAATCAACTCAACGTCAGTGGGTTTCATACATGTGTCACCATGAGTTGGAGCTGACTTGATGGCAATTAACAACAATAACAAATTAGCTAAATTCTTCTATCACCTACATTTTGAATGTGCAGTAAAAAATTAAGACTTACTAGAAAACTTGTGTTTTAGTCAAAGTTATAAAAATGGTATACAGAACTCCCTGTTTTCTTATAAGAATCAATAGGATATGGGTGGGGTGGAGAGTAGGAGGATAAGCTGAATGTATCCAATGTGTATTGATAATAGGTGCTACGCTCAGAAATCAAGGTTTTCCTTAGTTAGAAGTAGAAATGGGATCAGTTCATTTTCACAAGTGAAGTGCTAGACCAAACCAAAAACAAACAAACAAAAAAACCAAACCCATTGTTGTCAAGTCGATTCCGACGCATAGTGACCCTATAGGACAGAGTAAAACTGCCCTACTGGGTTTTCAAGGATCGGCTAGTAGATTTGAACTGCAGACCTTTTGGCATTCTCAACACAGGGTTCCCAAGTGCTAGACAAAGATAACAAAATTAACAATACGTAGAGTTACTAGTTTTGATGATGGCTTATTTTGAACAAGGATTCAGAGACCACCCACATGAAGAAGACATATATCATATCTACCCTCATGATACTACGTTATTAGGTAGAAATAGATGAGATTTTTCTTACCAACTAGGAAAGGAGAAATAATACGTCCCCAGAGCTAATATTAATATTTGATGTTTGAATGTATCTCTCTTCCACTTGTTGGTAACACTGTCGGAGTCTAAGTCCAGTTTCTACTCAAGTGGTCTATTTGAACTTAGTTCTCGCTCCTACAAACAGATAAATATGTTTATCTGTCATATTTTCTTTTCAATTTCAGCATTTTGGATTCAAAATATTAAAATCTTCCCTTGGGTGAATTGTCTCTATCTTGCATAAACATTTCTTTTTAGTTTTGCATCCCACATAATCAGCACAAAACTCATACTTTAGTCCGAAGATACAGGAAATAGGTTATGTTAAGGACACAAGCGATGGTCAACACTAAATGATTGTGGTGTGTAGAGGGCAGGGAGGAGATGCTATAGTTAAATCAGAGGAAGTGAGGTGGCTGCCTACAAGAGACCTGTTAAATGATCAGGGGAGGGATTGGAAATGGCATTCTTCCTAGTCATTTTTTTCCCTAAAATTATACTTAATCGTAAATTGTTTTAGAAGCTGAATTAATATATCTGGTCACAAGGTAGTGAAGATATACTGATTTGCTATGCTATTATGTTAGTATCCAACTTCCTGTTGTTAGTTACTGTTGAACTGGCTCCAACTTTATGTACAACTAAATAAAATGTTGCCTGGTCCCATGCCATCTTCACCATCATTGGCATGTTTTACCATGTCAGACAATCTGTTGTGATCCATAGGGTTTTCACTGGCTAATTTTTGGAAGTAGATAGTCAAGCCTTTCTTTCTAGTCTATCTTAATCTAGAAGCTCTGCTGAAAATTGTCCACCACTGGTGTCCCTGCTGGTATTTGAAACACCAGTGGCATAGCTTCCAACATCATAGCAACACACAAGCTACCATAGTACAACAAACTGACAGCTGGTGGATCCAACTTACTACCTTAGTCCTATTGCATGAGAATGCAGCATGCTCCAAAGTCATTCTGTTAAACACCAGTTCTGCCAGATGTTAAAGGGCAAGTAATAGCAATGTCCTCATTTGCAAGCAACAGAAACTGACCCTGGATGACTTAAACAGGACAAGAAGAGCATGTCAACATCACAATCTTGATGGGAAATCTGGAGAACAGGTTGAGGAAGTGGACGGGAACCAAGGGGGAGATAGGTGACCAACATCACAGCCAAAGTCATGCATGGGGACAGCTGGGTGGGGACACCCCTGCCACCACTTGTAGACACCTAGCATTTCTTTTGCACTACCGAAGGCTCTGAACTCTGGACTGCGTGCCTCTATCAAAGCCATGGAGATGGATCTCTACTGCCACTGCTTCTCTACTGCTTACTCCAGAGTCAAAATCCCAGGGAGGGCAGTCAATTTACTCTGTCTAGGATATGTGATGGTGCAGTGGTTAAGAGCTCGGCTGCTAACCAAGAGGTTGGCAGTTTGAATCCACCAGCTGCTCCTTGGAAACACTATGGGGCAGTTCTACGCTGTCCTATAGGATTGCTATGAGTCAGAACTGACTCAGTAGCAAAGGTTTTTTTTTTTCTCTTTTAGGATGTGTGAGAGGAGCACCGATGGTGCAGTGGTTAAGCACTTGGCTGCTAACCAAACGGTCGGCGGTTTGAGTCCACCCAGAGGCACCTTGGAAGAAAGGCCTGATGATCTACTTCCCCAAAATCAGCCACTGAGAACCCTATGGAGCACAATGACACATGGGGTTGCCATGAGTCAAAATCAGCTTGACAGCTACTGGTTACTAGCAGTGAGAGGTAGGCCTTGCCTCCCACAAGACTCCCGCAGTTGGGAATTCCCCAAACACAGGAAGGTGCTTCAGGAGCCTGGAAGCCAAAAAATGATAAATGACAACAGGATACTACATAGGAAAAAGGTTCCATGGTCAATTAATTTGGGGAAATCCCAGATTTGACAGGTTTCTTTACTACAGAGCTTTTAATATGATTGTGTGCATAGTGAATCTCCGGGAGACAACAGAATTCCCTGCCGGTATTATTGCCCGGAATGCTCCGTGGAATACATTTCATGACTCACTACTTCAAAGCAACAAGAGACACTTAACCTCAGCAAACCAGTGTCTTTACAGACACAATGCTGTATTTCTAGGCATGCAGACTAGACCTGTAGGTTTAAAAACTTTAAGGCTATCCTGAGGCCTCACGGCTAGTTTATTTTTCACAACAAAGTAGGCTTACTATTCGGTGCTAGCAGGACTCACCCAAGACTCTCCCTTCATGGGTCTGCAATCTTGGGTTTAGTCTCCCAGTTATATCACCACCATGCACTTTTCCTTACTGAAGCGTCTCCAATTGATTATGGCACATCGTCCAACTTGCTTAAAGAAGTTAATAAAGGTTTAAAAACATCTGCAAGAGTAGCTTGTGTCTGAGAGACCCTGGCTTTACATACAGCAGAGGTGGAAGCTGCCAAGATTCAAATTCTCTGATAACTCAAAACAAATGTCTTGCTTATTTTTATAGTTCAACAATGTAAGAACACATAATTCAACAAGCAAACAACGAATGACCTTTAAGCCATGCTCCACATAGAAAATTGTGCCTATCTATATTCATTGAGGATGTCTAAACCTTAGGTCAGACTCATATTTTATTTGAGAATTGGTAAGCGGAAGATTATGTCTTCACAGGCACATCCAAGGCCCAGCTCTCTGGGCAGTGGAGGTAATGCAAGTTACATACTTGATCTAAATCAGCACTGAAAGTTGAGTTTTAAAAAAATTCCATCATATAACGTTTCTCTTTCTAAACCTCCCTAACTTACTACTTTACTATCCCTCAACTTTTGTAAAATACAAAGCTAACACTATGAGATGTTGTTGTTATAGGTAAGTGCCATGAAGTTGGTTCTGACTCAGAGTGATCTTATGTACAACAGAATGCAATACTGCCTAGTCCTGTGTCATCCTTACTATCGTTAATATGTTTGAGCCCATTGTTGCAGCCATTGTATCAGTCCATCTCATTGAGGGTTTTTCTTTTTCCCTGATGCTCTACTTTACCATGCATGATGTCCTTCTGCAGGGACTGGTCCCCCCTGATAACGTGTCCAAAGTATGTGAGGCGAAGTCTCTCCATCCTTGCTTCTAATGAGCATTCTGGCTGTACTTCTTCCAAGACTGATTTGTTGGTTCTGGCAGTCCATAGGATATTCAATGTTCTTTACCAACACCATAATTCAAAGGCATCAATTCTTCTTTGGACTTCCTTTCTTTTTTAGGTTGTATGATTACATTTATTTAACATTCTTGAAATAAAATCATGCCAATGGAGAATAGATTAGTGGTTGTCAAGGACTGTGGTGGTGGAGACACAAAACTACACAAGTGATAAAATTGCATAGAACTACACACTTGTACAAATAAATGCTTACAGCACTGATTAAATCTAGTGTGATCGGGGGACTGTTCCAATGTCAGTTTCCTGGTTACGATTCATTTACTCAAGATATGCAAAATGTTACCATGAGGGAAGCTGGATTGAGTTCGTGAGACACCATGTACATTTATTTTGGCAATTTTTAAAAATTTTTGTTATTGTTGTAGTTTAAAGGAAGTTTATATTTCAAGTTAATCTCCCATACAAAAATTTATATGTACATTGTCATGTGACCCTAATTGCTCTCCCCATACTGTGACAGCACATTTGCTCTCCCCATACTGTGACGGCACATTCCTCCTTTCCACCCCTGATTCCCCATGTCCATTCAACCAGCTCCTAACCCCCTCTGCCTTCCCATCTCACCTCTGGACAGAATCAGCCCGTTTAGTCTTTTGTACCTACTTGAGCTAAGAAGCACACTCCTCACCAGTATCACTTTATGTCCCACAGTCCAGTCCAATCCCTGTCTGAAGAACTGGCCTCCGAAATTGTTTTAGTTCTTGGCTAATAGAGAATCCAGGGGCCATGATTTCAGGGGTTCCTCCAGTCTCAGTCAGACCATTAAGTCTGGTCTTCTTACTAGAATTTGAGTTCTGCACCTCACCTTTCCCCTGCTCCATCAGGGACTCTCTGTTGTGTTCCCTGTCTGGACAGTCATTGGTGGTAGCTGGGCACCATCTAGTTCTTTTGGTCTCAGGCTGATTAAGTCACTGGTTTATGTGGCCCTTTCTGTCTCTTGGGCTAATAATTTCCTTGTGTCTTTGGTGTTCTTCATTCTCCTTTATTCCAGGTGGTTGGGACCAATTGATGCACTTAGATGGCCGCTTGCAAGCTTTTAAGACCCAGACGCCACTCACCAAAGTAGGATGCAGAACATTTTCTTAATAAGCTTTGTTATGCCAATTGACCTAGATGTCCCCTGAAAGCAGGGTCCACAGGCCCCTATCCCTGCTACTCTGTCCCTCAAAGTGTTTTCTTGTATTCAGGAAACTTCTTAGCTTTGGTTTAGTCCAGTTGTGCTGACTTCCCCTGTAGTGTATGCTGTCCTTCCCTTCACCTAAGATAATTCTTACCTACTATCTAGTTAGTAAATAACCCTCACCCTCCCTCCCCACCCTCGTAACCATCAAAGAATGTTTTCTTCTGTGTTTAAATCTTTTCTTGAGTTCTTATAATAGTGGTCTTATGCAATATTTGTCCTTTTGCTACTGACTAAATTCACTCAGCATAATGCCCTCCAAATTCCTCCATGTTATGTTTCTCGGCTTCATCATTGTTCTTTATCATTGCATAGTATTCCATTGTGTGGATATACCATAATTTATCCATTCATCTGTTGATGGGCACCTAGGTTGTTTCGATCTTTTTGCTATTGTGAACAGTGCTGCAATGAACATGGGTGTGCATATATCTATCTGTGTGATGGCTCTTATTTCTTTAGGATATATTCCAAGGAGCGGGATAGCTGGTACTTCCATTTCTAGCTTTTTAAGGAAGCACCAAATAGATTTCCAAAGTGGTTGTATCATTTTACATTCCCACCAACAGTGTTTAAGTGTTCCAGTCTCTCCACAACCTCTCCAGCATTTATTGTTTTGTGTTTTTTGGATTAATTCTAGCCTTGTTAGGGTGAGATGATATTTCATTGTTTTGATATGAATTTCTCTAATGGCTAATGATCATAAGCATTTCTTCATGTGCCTGTTAGCCGCCTGAATATCTTCTTTGGCGAAGTGCCTGTTCATATCCTTTGCCCATTTTTTAAATGAGTTATTTGACTTTTTGTTGTTGAGGTTTTGCAGTATTTTGTAAATTTTAGAGATTAGATGCTAATCGGATTTGTCATAGCCAAAATTTTTTTCCCAGTCTGCAGGTTGTTTTTTTCCTTGGTGAAGTCTTTTGATGAGCATAAGTGTTTGATTTTTCGGAGCTCCCGTTTATCGGGTCTTTCTTCTGGTGCTGTGCCTTGTTACTTATGGTTTGTATTGTGTTTATGCCATGTATTAGAGCTCCTAGTGTCATCCTTATTTTTTCTTCCATGATCTTTACCGTTTCCAATTTTATATTTAAGTCTTTGATCCATTTTGAGTTAGTTTTTGTGCATGGTGTGGCTATCTACTTCTGAACAAAACGGGCCATTGAAAACCCTATGGAGTACACACGGGACACACACGGGATCGCCATCAGTCAGAATCAACTTGATGGCAACTTTTTTTTTTTTTTAATTCCAGGCACTGTGCTAGGAGCTCTGGATAAAGCAGTGAACGAGAAAATAAAGGTTTCCATTCCTTGGAACATAGATCTAGTGGGGAGACTGACATTAAACCACATTAAACTCACTCCATTATGTATGGAATCATGCTTGTGATCAGAACCACAACGGAGAAGACCACAGTGCTGTGAGATATGATGGGACACTTTCTCTGAGCTCATAGTACCTGTGTGCTGTGCTCTGAGGATGAGTAGGAATAACCATGATGGAGACAAGGATAGGAGGTGTCAGGGTAGAAATAAGACTTTTAGAACAGAAAAGCCTCTTGCTGGTCCCATGGGAAAAGTGGCTCCAGATGGGTGGAGAATGCCCCTCTCACCTCACTTCTTTATTTACTCCAACAGCAAACTTCTTTTCAAAGGGATTGTCCTCACCTACCATTTCAACTTTGTATCACTTCCCATTCAAACTTCATTCCATGCAATAAGTCTTCCTTCCCATCCCCCCTTCACCAAACTGCTCTTGCCAAGGGTCCTCAAACGCTTCCATGTTACCAAATTCAACAGATACCTGCGCATCCTCGCTTGAATCTCTCAGCAGATTTTGACAAGGTCATTGTATAAGCACTTCCTTTCTTGGCTTCCATGACACCTGACTCTCCTAATTTCTCCCCTGCCCCTTGGGTTATGCCTTTGGGTTCCTTTTTTGGAGACTCTTTCTCTTTTTTTGACCAGTATTTGTGTTATGGATTGAATTATGTCCCCACTAAAAGATGCGTTGAAATCCTAACCCCTGTGTTTATAAATATGACCCTGTTTTGAAACAGTTTTTTTTTTTTTTTTCGGGGGAGGGTGCGGTCAATGTAGAGTGGATCATAAACCTAATCACTTCTGAGATATAAAAAAGGCAGAATAGATACAGAGACATGCACAGGGCGACGAGGAGGACACAGGAAGGAGCCAGATGAATCTACACGTCCAGGAATCCCAAGGATTGCCGACAGCTACTAGAAGCTGAAATAGACATGGAAAGACTCCCACCCACGCACCCAGAGCCATGTTCTGAATTTGAATTTCTAGCCTCCTGAACTGTGAGAAAATACATCTCTGTTCTTTAAAGCCACCCACTTGTGGTATTTGTGTTACAGCAGCCCCAAGTAACTGAGACAATATGTTAGAGCTTCTAGAGGATTCTCTTCTCTGTAAGATCCCTCTTGGTGGTCTCATCCAGTCCTAGAGCTTTAGTTAACTATCATCTGTATGTTCCTGATTCCCACGTCTCTTTCTCCAGCCCTGAGCTCACTCCTGAGGTTTAGTTTTATATATCTAATGGTATCTTTCATAGCTCTGGGCCTGTCTCAGAGGAATTTCATACTTAACTCAAAATGCAACGTTGCCTTCACCCCCAAACTTGCTCCTGCCCCACCCCAGTCTTCTCCATCTCAGTAAATGCCACCACCATTTATTTAAGCCCCAAACCTGTAGCATCCCTGATTCCTCCTCTCCCCTCATTCCCCCACAGCCAATACATTAGCAATTTGTCTCAGTTCTGCCTCCACTTACCTACTTGATTTCTACTGGCGATTCCTTGAATATGCCAATCTCATTCCTACCTCAGGACCTTTGCACTTGCTGCCTTCCCCTCTGGCTATGTGGATGGCTTCTCCTCTCTGGCCCTCCAGTTGTAACGTCACCCTCTCAGAGAAGCTGCCCTTGACAATCCATCCTGAAGCAGCCGCTCATCTTGTTGTCTATCACATCTTCCTATTTATTTCTCTCACTCTGTTTACCACAATCCATAATTGTTTGATTGTTTAATGTCTTTCTAGAAAGGAAACTTCATGAGGGGAGAAATGCTGAGTGTTGTCCCTCTGTATCCTTGGCCCCTAGCACAGTGCCCAGTTGATCTTCCATAGATACTTGTTGAATGAAAAGCCCAAAAAACCAAATCCATTGCCATCAAGTCCATTCCGACTCATAGTGACCCTATAGGACAGAGTAGAACTGCCCTGTACCATTTCCAAAGAGTGGCTACTGGATACAAACTGCCTACCTTTTGGTTAGCAGCCAGACACTTACCCACTGTGCCACCAGGACTCCTGTTAAATGAAAACCAAAACAAACAAACCCATTGCTGTCAAGTCGATTCAGACTCATAGCAACCCTATACAACAGAGTAGAACTTCCCCATAGGATTTTCAAGGAGGGGCTGGTGGATACGAACTGCCAATCTTTGGGCTAGCAGCCAAGCCCTTAACCACTACGCCACCAGGGCTCCTGTTAAATGAAAGGAGGTTCTAAATGTGTTAAAAAGGATGGAGTGGGAGTTTCAATCTGAAATGAGGGCAGATCCTGATAAATTCATTGAGAGAACATACTGCGCACTTAAGGTTTGCCACACAAGTTCTGGACCCTGCCCAGCAACCAGCACATGGAAAACAATACCCAAGTATTTTTACAGCTTTTGCAGGTTTGAAAATCCCTTGTCAAGACTCTCCTTGGAATAAAGTTATACAACTATTTTAGGTGTCTAAAATGTGAATATTTAAAATGTTTAAAATACTTTCCTAATGAACCATTTTATGAGATGTGTTCACTTTCCTGCTCAATTTTTCCCCTGATTTTTCGGTTAATGACTTCACTCTTCCATTTGACGTTCCTCGTAATGCATTGCTAGTTGATACTACTCAAATCGTGTTTTACTGAGAGCACTGTAAATGTGAGAAGGAAGATTTAAGTCCTGGTCTGCAGGGTCTGGGAGGGAACATGGGGCTTCATTCAGTTTCCTGTTCTCCTTTCCTGGGCTTGGCTCATCTCTTGGCCTCTGGGGTCTACCACGTTGTGGGAAAAGGACAAGTTCTACACTCAAAATGGGAGGCTACCCCACCTCTAAGTAATCCTGCAACAGTGTGGGGTGTTGTCAGAGCACTGAATATCTTGTGAGTTGTACAAAGATACAGATGCTTGTTGGCTAATAGACCTTCAACTTGTTGATTAAGCCCTTGGACTGTAGAGCCAGACTATCTGGGCTTGACTACCAGCTCTCCTACCCATTAGCAGGATGAACTTGTTGTGCAAATTATTCAACCTCCTTGTACCTTGATGTCCTCCCCTGAAAAAGGGGGATGACTGATGGTAATAATACCTGATTCAGGGTGCTGTGCAGTGAGGATTAAATGAGAATACACATAAAGCCCCTAGAAAAGTATCTGGCACATAGTGAGCACTTAATGTTGTTGCTGTTGCTTTCTGCCATCGAGTTGGCCCCCAACTCATGGCAACCCCGTGCAAAATGGAATGCACTACTGCCTGGTCCTGCACCATCCCCATGAATCAAACCCTTTGTGATACACTGAGTTTTCATTGGCTGGTTTTTGGAAGTAGATCGTCAGGTCTTTCTGCCTAGTCCATCTTAGTCTGGAAGCTCTGCTGAAACCTGTTCAGCCTAATAACAACATGCAAGCCTTCAATGACAGACGAGTGGTGGCTGTACTTGAGGTGCATTGGCCAAGAATCAAACCTGGGTCTCCTGCATGGAAGATGAGAATTCTTACCTACTATTGTTGTTGTTATAGGCTACATACTCTGGGGATTGTTGCCCCTTGACAGCCCTTTTAATCACCTTTCACCCATTAAAAGCCATATTTTGGTACTGAGCATTCACTTACTTATCTTCTCTCTCCTCTAACTGGTTGTTCAACCTACCCTCATTTGGGCTTCACACCCTGCTCTTAACTGATAGCCTAGTTTTGACTGACTTTCCTGCCCATGCGCTTGAACAGTCTCTCTGAGATGTGACTTTTTAGATCACAGGTAAGAGGCACTGCTCTTACATATCCTCTTTGGCCCTCTGGGACCATTAGGACATGAGACCTTCTCTGATTAGTGAGGTGTGATGAGGGAGGGCTCTTGTTCTCTGTTCTGTGAAGAACTCAATCTACTCCTCTAAACCTAAGCTGTTATTTTCTACCCCCTAAAAGTGACTTTGGTTAGTGTGGTGGTCAACGTTACGCGTCAGCTTGGCTAGGCTATGGTGCTCAGTTGTTTGGTCAAACATCAGTCTAGATGTTGCTGTGAGGTGTTGTTTAGATACGATTAAACTTTACAATCAGTTGACTCTAAAGCAGATTGCCCTCTGTAATGCGGGTGGGCCTCATCCAATCTATTGATGGTCTTAAGAGCTGAAACTCAGGTTTCCTGAAGAAAAAGGAATTCTGCCTCAAGACTGTAACATAGAAATCCTGCCTGAGTCTCCAGCCTACCGGCTTGGCCTACAGATTTCTAACTTGCCAGCCCCAACAATCACATGAGCCATTTCCTCAAAATAAATCTATCTATCTATCTGTCTATCTGTCTATCAATCATTTATCATCAGTCTATCTCCTATCGGTCTTTTTCTCTGACTGATACTCAGTTAGTTGTCATGAGTTAATTAGTTGTTTCATCAGTTTCTTAAATCTTTAGTATTGAGCTGAAATAAAATGATGGTGGTACCAAGTGTTGAGGAGGAAAATGACCTTGCCTTATACAGACCAGAGTCCAAGCCCATTGCCGTCAAGTTGATTCTAACTCATAGCAACCCTACAGGACAGAGTAGAATGCCCCATAGTGTTTCGAAGGAGTGACTGGTTAGTAGGTGAGCTCTTAACTACTGTGCCACCAGAGCTCCAGAGGACACCCAGATGTCCAGGGAGTTTTCTGAAGTGGGAAAGAGGGCTATGTTTGTTTGTCAAGAGTGCTCCTTGTGGTCTTAGCTGCTTTCTCTCTCCCTGAGTCTCACTCTGCCTCCCTGTTGACAGTGTTTGGGTGTGTTCTTATCTAGGGCTGACCCATTAGATTTTTGCACATAATTGGAACATGTATGGATTCTTTGTTCTTGGCTGAGCATATAGCAAATGACCCCATATTCATGTAGTGTTGTCCTAATCCAGAAAATCATCAGGCATTTCTTGATGGACTAGAGGGCCATTTGTCTGGTCTTCCCCCAGGAAGTTATTCAGCCCCTTGCTGTTGAGATGTTCTTCATTGTTTTTCAATTATCTCCAAGTGTCCTCTTTCTGTCTTGTGTTTCCATTTAAAGCTTCACATTTTTCCAGGAGAATACCCCTCAGCCAATCAGTTTGGCTGTCAGTGGCTGAGATGAAGCATTGCTGGTGATAAATGAACACAGCCGAAGCTCCCAGAAAATCACGTGGCATTGACTGCGTGTTGGGATTTACAGAATGGTGTTCTGCTGATCTTTAGTAAATGTGATGCACTACACTGAGGCCTCATCATGAATGAAGAATTGAGGAGACTTCTGAGTGTTCTCAGAAATATCATTGCTTAATACACATGTGTCGCTAGAATGTAGGAGGATAAGGAAAGTAGTTTCATCAGCCTCAGGTTCCCTGCAGCATGTTCACATGATAAATTCCTGGTTAATTTTCTCACTCTGTCTCTGTGAAAAGCCTTAGTCCTAAGCCTCCGCAGTTCCTTTAAAAATTCCCTGGGCAGTTCTAGAAGCCAGGAAAGATTTACTTTCAAACAAGAATTCGGGTGTTTGTAGTGCTGAGTCCTATATTTAATTGCAAGAACACGTTGTTTAAATTAAATTTTCCTTGGGAAAAAATAAGGGTTGAAATGAAGGGGAAAATACTGTGTCAAACTAGAATAAGTTTTGGGAGACTGAAAACTCTTTTTTTTTTTAATCTAAAGCCTTTATGAAACCCTCAGACTCACCAGGTCGGTCCCCACTGGTCATTTTCTCTGTTGCTCATGGTGGGGCATTAATTTAACAAAGGAGCTTCTCTACCTCTTCATCTGAGTCTGGTTCAAGTGAGAAATATTTTCATAAAGCCAAGGCAGGCCTCAAATCAGGGTCCTATAGGGCTTTAGGAGCTCAGGTGGCGCAGTGGTTAAGAGCTATAGTTGCAAAGGGTCGGCAGTTCTAATCCATCAGCTGCTCCTTGAAAACCCTGTGGGGCAGTTTTACTCTGTCCTATAAGGTTGCTGTGTGTCAGAATCCACTCAACGACAGCGAGTTTGGTTTTTTTACAGGTCTTTAACAAGTCCTTTTAGAAGCCTTAGAATTAAGTACTTGGCTTTATAACCAGAGGGTGTCAGTTTCCTTACCTTAAAAAATAGCTGGGTATATTAAGCATATCTTTATAGTCCAGGTGAAAATTTCAAGCAGTTAGCTGAAACCCATAAAATGAAGGGCAAAACAGACCAAAATTTAAGAAGTGGTGGTTTTAAGTACCCAGTGTTGGCTAAATTCCCTCCTTCCTTTCCTCCTTTTCTTCCTCCCTCCCTCCCTTCCTTCTTTCCCTCCTTCCTTTAGGAGTCTTTTCAGGATGAGAAGGATTGGTAGACTTCCTGAAAGATTTGGGGAGACTGAGGGTGAAATGTATTTTAACAATTCTTTTGTTGTTCTTGTTGCTGTCAAGTCAGTTCTGACTCATAGCGACCTTATGTACGACAGAACAAAACACTGCCTGGTCCTGCAGCATCCTCAAAACCATTGCTATGTTTGAGACCATGGTTGCAGCCACTGTGTCAATTATTTGGGGGGCAATTCTCTTGCCCCCAAATAAAGTCCAAGGCAGAGCAATAGAAGTATGCCCCAGTAACCCTTGAAGTTTAGGTAAACTGAAGCTTGATTTATTTACATCCTGCTGCTGCCATTTGAGTTGGTGGTTTGTGCCAGACTCAGGAGCTCTCAGACTAGGTTCAGGGAGCTGGGGTGAAGCTCCCTGTTGGAGTTCTCCTGTGGTGTGACTCCGTGGCTCAGCCTTGCTTCCTTGGAGAGGCTGTGCTAGCAGAAAGGCTATGCAGCAAAACCAAACCGTTGACACAAAATTCAACTTCATTACTCCCTTTCCTGGAGTCCCTGGGCAGTGCAAATGATTAAGGCACTTGGCTGCTAAGTGAAAGGTTGGAGGTTCGAGTCCACCCATAGGCACCTCGGAAGAAAGGTATGGTGATCTACTTCCAAAAAATCAGCCATTGAAAACCCTATAGAGCACAGTTCTACTCTGACACACAGGGGATCACCATGAGTCACAGTCAACTCGATGACAACTGGTTACCCCTTTTCCTATAGTGTAGATATTTAGGGTTTATTGAGGAAGTACGTGGGATTTTATAGTTTATGTATGTGTCAGTTTTCACGAGTGATCTTTCTAGTCCAGAAGAGTCAAAAAATATTTTTGGAGTACCTGTATGGAAAATGCTGTCCTGAAACTTTGGATGGCAAGGAGATGGAGTCCACTATGAATTATGCCCACAAAAAGCTAGTAATATAAAATGAGGTTAGAACATATCACCAAGATGAGGGGAAGAATGGTATGTACCTTAAGAAAAATACAGAGAAGAGAGAAAGTTATAAAAGCAGAGAGCAAGGAGAAATTGCTTTCAACTGGAAAAACCAGGGAAAATTTACTCTAAAAGCTTTCTTAGTCTCCTGGTGTTGCTCTTGCAGAAATACCACACGTGGTGGCTTTAAAGAACGGAAACTGATTTTCTCATAGTTCCAAAGGCTGAAAGTTGAAATCCAGTGTGTGGCTCTAGGGGGAGGTGCTTCCTTGACTATTTCAGCTTCTAGTAGCTGCTGGCAATCCTTATAGATCCACCTGTCTCCTTTGTTTGTTTTCCTTGTCTCTGTGTGTGTGTGTATCTGTGTCTATTCTGCTGTTTTTATAAGTCAGATGTAATTAGATTTAGAACCCACCCTACTCAAGTATGATCTAATTAACATAACAAGAAAATCCTATTTCCAAACAGGATCATATTTACCGGTATAAAACACCAAAAAACCAAACTAGCTGCTGTTGAATCATTTCTGACCCATGGTGACCCTATGTGTTGCAAAGTAGCAATGTGTTCCATAGGATTTTCAAGTCTGTGACCTTTTGGAAGTAGATTACCAGGCCTTTCTTCTGAGGTACCTCTGGGTGGATTCACACTACCAACCTTTTGGTTGGTAGCTGAGCATATAACCATTTGGGCCGCCCAGAGACATTTACAGATATAAAACCAAAAAACCAAACTCTTCGCTGTTGGGTTCATTCCAACTCATGGTGATCCCAAGTGTTACTCAGTAGAATTGGCCATAGGGTTTTCTTGGCTGTAATCTTTATGGAATCAGATTGCCAGGCCTTTCTTCCATGGAGCCACTGGGTGTGTTTGAGCTACCACCAAGGGGCCTGTCATTTACAAGTATAGGGGCCAGGATTCCAATACATATTTTGGAAGGACACAATTCAATCCGTGTCAAGTGGTAATTAAATTCAGTCTAGAACACCAAGTAGAATTTGAACATGTACAAGTGGACTATAAGGCACAAATGACCCAATGCACAGAGAAAATACAGGACTGAAAGAAACTGGGCAGACTGTCCAGTGTGACTGGAGTATCGGTGCAGGGAGGAAAACTGGTTGAAAAGGTCCATTGGGGGCAGTGCTGAGTCTTGGCTATCAGGCTAAGGAGTTGAAGCAACATAAATACCAAGAAAATAATTTGGGAAACTTCCAGCAGATGGGAAGAGTTGATTCATGTTGAGTTGTCTGGTCTGTGATCCTCAAAAAAACTTTTCATATCCATCTTGTGAGAAGCCAAGAACACCTCCCTAGTAGTCTTTTGCTTTAACCATCTTCTTGTGATATTCGGCCTCCTTTCTTTCCTTGCACGGGGCCAGCCCTTGGCGTCTTGTTCTGTAATTGTCACGTTTACAATCATACTTAAGGAGTAATAGCTACCAGTTGCTGAGAGCTTGTCCCGTGCCAGGCACTTGGTGAGCTTGTTACATGTATTATTTCTTTTTATTTTTTTCAAATCCCAGTGTGTAAAATTCTTCCCTTCCCTTTTCAGACAAGAAAACTGAGTCCCAGTGTGGTTATTAAGGAAGGCTAAGACTACTCAGCTACGAATTGGCAGAAAAATGATTTGCCCCCCTTGTACTATGTTCATTCTTCGATTCAAGTACTCAGAGCTTTTTTTTTTTAATTTTACTAATTTATTTTATTTTTGTTGTTGTTGTTGAGCAGAACGTACACCAATTCGACAATTTCCACATGTACGATTCAGTGACATTGATTACATTCTTCAAGTTGTGCGATCATTCTAACCCTCCTTTTCTGAGTTATTCCTCCCCCCATTAACATAAACTCACTGCCCCCTAAGTTTCCTATCTATTCTTCCTAGTGGCTGTTGTCAGTTTGATGCCATATATGTAGATCTTAAAAGAGCACAATGCTCAAGGCAGACATTCTTTACTAGTTAAGCTAAACTATTGTTTGGTTTTAAGAAGACTTCAGGGCATATTTCTGGTTTAAGCTTTAAAGATTATCTCTGCGCAATATTTTCAGGAGTTCATCCAGCCTCCATAGCTCCAGAAAGTCTGGAGTCTATGAGAATTTGAAATTCTGTTCTGCATTTTCCCCTTTTGATGGGGATTCTTCTTTAGAATCTTTGATTAAAATGTTGAGTAATGGTAGCTGGGCACCATCCAGTTCTTCTGGTCTCGTGGCAAAGGAGGCAGTTGTTCATGGAGACAATTAGCCACTCATTCCATATCCTCCTTCTATTCCTGATGCTCCTTTTTCCTCTGTTGCTCCAGCAAATAGAGACCAATTGTTGTGACTTGGATGTCCGCTTGCATGCTTTTAAGACCCCAGGCACTACTCAGCGAACTAGGAGGTAGAACAGAAGCACTAAATAGATTATTAGACCGATTAACTGCGATGTCCCTTGAAACCATGACCCTAAACCTCCAAACCAAGAAACCAAATCACATGAGATTTTTGGTTGTACGTAAATAGCCTCTGCAGCTACTCTTCTTTTTTCTTTTTTCGAAAATATATCTATCACACAACTTTTGCCAATTCAACATTTTACAGGTGTACAACTTATTGATAGCAATTACATTAACAGGCTGGAGCACTCAGAGTTTTTAATATTGATAAATAATAATAGCTGACAATGTGCGTGCTCAACAAATTACCTGTATTAACTCACAAAAGTAACACAAGAAAAGTCCCGTTGTTACTATTACCATTTAAAAACTAAGAAGATATCTTAAAGATTTATATCATCTGCCCAAGTTCACAAAACTACCAGATAGAAACGCCAGGATTTGAACCCAGCGTGAAAGCACATGGTCTTAACTACTCTGTGATAATTGATTATTAGCCCTGTCAGAGCAGGGACAAGGGTCTAGCATAGTGTCAGGCATGTAGTGGGCACTTAAAGGTTTTTGAATGTTTTATAAACGAAATTAATCAAATGAATGAGTGGATGAAATAAAGAATGAATGAATGAGTCACGTGCATGACATTCAGTCTAAGTTCTTGATTTTTTCATGGACACTCTGCTAGGACTTTGGGGACCACTTCCAAGCAATGGATGAAAGAACCTGGCTTTGACTGTGCCATCCAGACGGACGGGTCCTACAGCCATGCAAATGGAATCCATTACGAAATATCCATGCTTTTCCGTCAATTATGCTTTGTCTGTAGAAACGAATTTTCTCTACCATTTCTATTGCTAAACTAGGTGCGTAGCATGCCTTAGTAGTAATAATTCAGTTCAGAGCACTATGTAAACAATTACAAATACATAGGTACTTTTTTTTAACTAAACTTTACTTATTATCAATTGCAGTTGTTAGCTGTCATCAAGTTGGCCTCCGACTCATGGTGACTCAATGCATAACAGAGTGAAATGCTGCCTGACTTCTTATCAGTTACTACCACTGAATTTTTTTAAGTAACCATTTTATTTTACAGTAGTTTTAGATTTATGGAAAGGCTGAAATGATAGTAAAAAGAGTTCCTGTATAACCCTTGCTTAGTTTGCCCGGGCTGCCACAACAAACTATCACAAAGTGGGTAACTTTAAAGAATAGAAGTTTGTTTCTCACAGTTCTGGAGGCTGGGAATTCAAATCAAAGTCTCAGCTGGGTGGATTCCTCCTGAAGGCTTTGAAAGAGGAACTGTCCCGTGCCTCTCTACTAGCTTCCAGAGATTGCTGGCAATCCTTGGCCTTCCTTTGCTGCTTGTAGATGCATCTTCCTCTGTCGTCACATGCTGCCTTCCCCGTGTGTGTGACTCCCTTTCCATGTCTATCCTTCTCTTTTATAAGATGCCACTAAGAGGGATTAGGATTAGGACCCACCCTACTCTGGTCCGACCTCCTTAGCTTAATTAATAACATCTGCAAAGAAAAATTCTATTTCCCCAAACAAGGTCACATTCACTGGCACAGCAGTTAAGACTTACATATCTTTTTGGAGAACACAATTTAATCCACTGTTAACATCTTTTTTTTTTTTTTTTATTGTACTTCAGGTGAAGGCTTACACAAAAAATATTTTCTCATGAAACAGTAGTACACATATTGTTTTATGACATTGGTTAACAACCCCACAACA
>NW_004444018.1:4880502-4902440 GCF_000243295.1 Trichechus manatus latirostris
ATATATGTTATCCCATTGCCTTCTTGCCTGCACGGTTTCTGCCGAATAATCTGAGCTTAGTCTTATTGTTTCTCCTCTGTATGTGACTTCTTGTTTTTCGTGAGCTTCTCTCAGGATTCTTTGTTTGTCTTTGGTTTTGGCGAGTGTGATTATGATATGCCTTGGTGATTTTCTTCTGGGGTCTATCCTATATGGGGTGCATTGAGCTTCTTGGATGGCCAGTTTTTCATCTTTCATGATATTGGGGAAGTTTTCTGTCAGTAGTTCTTCAATGATCCTCTCTGTTTTTTCTGTTTTCTCCCCCTGTTCTGGAACACCAGTGACTCAAACACTATTGTTTTTGATTGTATCCCAGATAACTCTCAGGGTCTCTTCATTTTTCTTTGTTCTTTTTCCCGAGTTTTCCTCAAACAGGGTTGTAGCCAAGTGTTTGTCTTCAATTCCACTGATCCTGTCTTCCACCATTTCAAATCTTCTTCTCAACCCTTCTATGACACCGTCCATTTCTGAAATCTTGTTGTTTATCTTTTGGATTTCTAATTATTGTTTTTGTATGATTTCTAGTTGTTAATTTATTTTGGCATTTTGTTCCTGCATTATTTTCCTGCATTCTTCCAATGTTTTGTCTGTATTTTCCATGAAATTGTCTATTTTTTCCTCATTTTTGTCTGCTTTTTACTTCAGCTCTTGGAGAATTCTGACTATTAGAGATCTGAATTCCCTAGTAGGTAGTTCTAGTGCCTTTTCTTCCGCTGGAAAGTCATCTGGTGTTTTATTTTGTACACCTACTGGAACCATCCTGTCCTGTTTTTGTAAATGTTTTGATATTGTCTGCTGTCTTTGGGGCATTCAGTAGTTATTTTTCTCATTGATTGATTGTAGATTTGTTTGTTTTGTCCCTTTTTTAAAAATTTGGCTATGTCTGAGCAGGCGGGCTGTGTGTTCTTTGTTGTTTGCTCGTCTGTGGGCACAATACTTTTCCCCTCCTTCTCCAATTGTCAGGGTCAGTCACTCAGATATGGTACAGTAGGGCAGGTCTAGCTGAAGAGGAGTTACTTGGATGGGTTGTTTGTGGCACATACTACATAATACACATATTACCAGAGTGGGTCGGTAATCAGTGCAGGGCAGGTTCCAGTAGGCTGTGCCTGTGCTGCTTGGTGGTGTGATGTTAAGTGCATGGTGCAGGTAGGCAGGATGTAATGGGGAGATTGTTATGTGTGGAGCTAAGATGGATATGGGAGAGAGGAACAGGAGCCAAAAACATACAAACAAACAAAAAAGAATGCTAGGGGAGCTTGCTGTTGGAGTGGAGAGATGAGAGACTATGAAATGGAGGAAAACAGACGGGGGAAGAGGAAGAATAAAAAGAAAAGAAAAGAGTGAATAAATAAAAATCAGAAAGGGAAAAGAAGAGCAAAGTTCCCAGGGATCCCGCCAGTGAGGCCATGAGTTCTGGGGAAGTTGTTCTCAGGTGTTGCAGTACAGCCTGGCTAGAAGGTGTAGAGGTATACAACACCAGGTATTCTGGGAACAGAAAGAGAAGGAAGATATAGAGAGATGAGAAACTGAGTAATGAAGAAAGACAAAAAGGGAAAAAGAGGGAAAAGAAAACAAAACAAATTAAAAAAAAAACAAAACAAGAAAAGCCTCCCAAAAAAACAGAAAAAAAAAAAAATGAAAAATAAATGCCCTCAGGGATCCCTCTGTATGTCTGTGCAAGCCGAGGTGGTAGGTTCCAAGCCACGCAGCACAGCCTTGCCAGAACAGGCTCTTAACTCACAAAAAGGAAAAGAAAACTAACAAACAATTCAAAACAAACGAACGAACAATAGCCCCGGGATCCCACCAGCGCGGCAGCCCAGACAGGGAAGCAGCTCCACACTCGAACGGAGCTCCGCAGCCCCTCAGGAGGAAGCAAAGATGGTGCACGGAGCCAGGTATTTGAGCAAAAGGAGGGGGAGGTTGTGAGAGGTAAGGAAGAAATCAAAAGAAGCGGAAAAAAGCAACACCAGCAGCCAACAAATGGCACTCAGAGAGCCGGCCCGTTTGGGTGGGTGGAATCCAAGCAGCTGATGCTTCCCAGACAAGAGATAGTGGCCGCGGAAAGCAGAGGAGGCCGAGTGGGGGTGAAGAAGGGTGCGGGGTGGGAAAGAGTATATTGCAAATTACCAGTTGTTTTGTCTCCCGCTTGAAGCTCCATGAAGCTGCTTTCTCGTACCCCCTGTTTGCTGGTCTCCGATAGGAGTCCAAGATGGTGGATCCACGCTGGGTTAGCTGATAGGGGACCTCTGCACGAATCTCTCCTTGCTCTCTGTTCTCTGCAGTTTTCTCACTCCATTTGGTGCTTGGCTGAGTTCTTTATCTGTTCATTTGATGTTTTAGGGTTTCAGGATTGTTGTTTTCTCTGTTTGGCTCAGTTTTTCAGATCTTTGCTGTGGAGGGATGGCATGGTGCTTCTGACTAGAGCGCCATTTTGCCAGAAGTCCCCACTGTTAACATCTTACATCACCACCCTGCATTTATCACGATTAAGGAACCAACACTTGTACATTACTGTTAACTAAACTCCATCCCACACTGTATTGAGATTTCACTAGTTTTTGCCCAAATGTCCCTTTCCTATTCCAGGACTCCGTCTAGGATCTCACATGACATTTATTCACAGTGTCTTCTTAGCCTCATCTGGCTTGTGACAGTTCCTTGTTTTTGATGACTTTGATGAATTTTGAGGAGTACTGATCAAGTACTTGGTAGAATGCCTCTCAATTTAAATTTGTCTAACGCTTTTCTCATGGTTGGACTGGGGTTGTGGGTTTCGGGAGGAAGACCACAGAGATGCAGTACCATTCTCATCACATCGTGTCAAGACTACCACTGAATTTTTAAAGCTAAACCTCTAATTCCACTTACAGGGTCAGTGGCGCCACATTCTTTCTTTTACAGTTTTTTGGATGGCCTTATTTGGTCTTCATTTGATAGAGCAAGCTTTTCTGCTGGCTCGTGGGTTCCGAGAGAAGTCTCTCGTAACACCACATTTGCAAGGAGCCCTGCTTGCCTAGTTTTGCCTGGCCTGGGTAGGACAGTTTTGCTGTACTAGTCAGGTAAATGTAACCCAGTTGAGATGTAGAGCAATTTTTCTCCTGGCTGCTGACAGATAAACGGAGACATGTACAGTTTTTAATGATGAAGCTGTCATCAAGAGGCCTTTGTGGATGTGACAAGGAAACAGTAAAAATGTTGATGGGACAGAGGAAACTGAACTTAGAGGGCAAAATCAGAGGGAAAAATATAAATATGTGTCTGCATCCATATTTCTCATAGATGGCCCTCAAAATGACATGTGGTTTTATTTATTTTTGAATGTAAAACTATCATTAAGGATGAGTCCCAAGCTGCCTGTGTTTGGAGGTACACCCACCCCCTAGGCACTGCAGTCAGCCCCTCTCGTGGGCTTGTCTCCTCTCTGACATCCATATCTCTCTTCCTGGGAGCAGCCAGCCAAAACGGGGCCCCGACTCAACAGCCTAGATCCATCAACTCCATTTGAAACTGCTTTGTTCTTGAATTTCAGTGATGTTTTATCCATAATTGTTGAACACTAAATGATTGATTGTAAGTTTCAGGAAAAGCCAGTGAGTGGCAGATAAACAGAAAGCATTAACGCAATTTCAAAAATGACAGTAATCCTTACTGCCATTCAGGAGGCCAAATTCGTTCAGGAGCAGATTTGTTCAGGAGTCAGCCTCACTGGATTTTGTTTTGTTTTATCTTATGTTATTTATTTTATTTTTTTAGTGCGTGTTTCTGCCCTTTTCAACAGAACCCAAACCAAAAAACCAGACCCATTGCAGTTGAGTCAATTGCAACTCATGGAAACCCCATGTGTTACAAAGAACTACTCCATAGGGTTTTCTCGGCTGTAATCTTTATGGAAGCAGATTGCCAGGCTTTTCTTCCATGGTGCTGCTGGGTGGGTTTGAACTGCCAACCTTTAGGTTAGTAGTCAAGCACAAACCATTTGTGCCATCCAGAAAAATACCCCTAAAAGGCAAGATAATAGCAGACTATTTTAAATCTTGGTCAAGGTGCAGATGTTTATGCTCAGTTAGTAATAAACTGTTCTTCTACCTATTTTTAATTGTAGTTCATAAAGTAACAGAAGAATATAGCAACTTTTTTGACTGTGCTCATAGGCAAAGGGAAGAGAGAGAGAGAAAGAGAGAGAATGAATATGTTCCTTTGAAGTTTCACACTGGTTATAAAAGTGTCGGCCCTCAGGTTGTTTTAAGACATTGCTTGAATATGTCCTTTTTCGATTGTTCTCTTTTTCGATTGTTGCTCCCTGACTTACCCTTCACCATTTCTAGCTCTCTCAATCCCTTGATGCACTTCTCTGTTGTGGACCCACTGTTCCAGTGTGGGACCTGCCTTTTCTGGCTGGCGTCTAGATTCTTCTCTTCCACGTGAGGACTCAGGTGAGAGGACCCCACATCTCCTTCTTCCTGGTTGGCTGTGCCTGCTGGAGCCCCAGATACTTTGACCTGAGCATTAACTCATCTGTTCAGGTTCAGCAGTCCTGGCTCTCTGTATTCATTTCCTAAGGCTGCCACGACAAAGTACCACAAACTGGTGGGCTAGAAACTTCAGACATTAGTTCTCTCACAGTTCAGGAGTCCGAAATCAAGGTATCAGCAAGGCCGTGCACTCTCTGAAGACTCTAGGGGAGAATCTTTCCTTGTCTACTCCAAGCTTCTAGTGGTTCCTAGTAATCCTTGGTGTTCGTTGGCTTATAGATGCATCACTCTGATCTCTCCATCATCACATAGCGTTCTTCCTGTGTGCGTCTGTGTCTTACATGGACACTAGTCATTGGATTAGGGCCCAGACTCACCCGTTATGACCTCTTCTTAACTGGATTATATCTACAAAGACCCTATTTCCAAATTAGGTCACATTCACAGGTCCTAGGGGTGCAGGACTTCAACATACCTTTTGAGGAACACAACCCAACCCACAAAACCAAAAAGAACAGGGTAGAGCTGCCCCATAGGGTTTCCAAGGGGCGGCTGGTGGATTCGAACGGCCAGCCTTTTGGTTAGCAGCCAAGCTCTTAACCACTACCTCGCCAGGGCTCCTTTTCAACCCACAGCATCTCCCAAAGTGAGAATGGCTTGCTCTGATTCATGGAAATGTACATTAACAGAATCCTTCTGGAGAGACTGGGGCCTGTGTCTGGGAGCAATGTGCATGCTCAACTGGGCAATGACACTGCTGGAAGGTATGATTGAGCAGGTAGGAGGCAGGGCAGGCTGGTGGGCGGGGGCTTGGGGGCTGGAGCTGATTTCTACCCACAACGTGCCCTTACCTACTTCTGATAAGTGTAGCCGTGAGGAGTCCTTTGGTTCTCTTCACCTTATGAAACATAAGCCCTGTTTCAAGTCAGGTTCCTGATTATTTAAAGTGGTTGCCTAGATGTGATTAAGAACAGAAAATGATGATGATGATGATGATGATGATGACGACATATATTCAGCATTTACGTGACAGGGACAGTGCTGAGCATTTATAAATATCTCAATTTAATTCTTACAACAGCCATATCAGAGAGGACATTTTGTTATCCTCACTTCATATTTGAGAACTAATGTTCAGAGAAATTAAATAATTTGTCCTATATTACATATGGATTACTTAATGAGGTGGAACTGAGTTTCAAACCAGGTCTATTTGAATGTTGAACCACTCTTAACCATTCTGCTATATTAAGTTAAACAAAAAATTTAATTTCCAGGTGTTGAGGGATATGAGTATGGGTGTGCATTTGCTTTGTGTGTATATGTGTGCATGCACGTGTCTTTATTTATGTATGTGCATGTGTGTGTGTGCATGTGCTTGGGTGTGCACATATAGTTTCGTTTCCATGTGTATGTACATGTGTGCATGTGTGTGCATATGCGTTTGTGGTGTGTATATGCGTGCATGCATATTTCTGTGTGCAATGTGTGTATGCATGTGTGTTGGTGAGTGAGGTTGTATATATGCATGAGCATGTGTGTATACGTGCACTTGTGCATATGTATATTTCTATGCATATAAATATACATGTGTATGTATGTCTACATGTATATTTTTGTGTATGTGTGTGTGTGTGTATGTGTGTGTGTGATTTTATCACACAGTGGAAAATGCAGCTGAGAAAGAACCTTGCTAGAAATCGAGGTGTGGTGTTTAAATCATGTGTGTGCATTTTCTGTAGAAAATGGTTCTAGGATGTGCTAAATCATAGTCATGACTAAATGGTTTGGGGTCCCAGAGCAGAGCCAGGGGGAATGATGCTCACTGTGCGGGAGCTGTGCCAGTTCCAGCAGCCCACGCACCACTGTTTCATATGGTTCTGAATCCCGGATGCTTTTCCTACATTTTTCTAGGTTGGGCTCATTTTCTTATTTTGGACATTTTGCATTTCTTGAGTAAATTCAAGTGAGTTCTTTTAAATTTATATTGATTCTTCTCTTATTTACTTAATGCAGATGTGCCCTTTCCTGAGATCATCCTGCCAAATGCAACCAGGGCTTGAGAAATGACTGTAAAGCTAGGTGAGATAACTATAAGATGGAAGCCTCATGATTCCACTATGGTTTTGAGAAATGTCAAGTGGCAGAAACCTAAGAATATTCTTCATTTTCTTAAGCTAAATGCTCAGTAGAATTCAATTATAACATGGATTCATATGTGTTCTTGTGTATATGTGTGCAAGTGTGTGTATCATGGATGTCTTAGGCTGGGTTCTCTAGAGAAGAAAAACTAGTAAAGTGTATAAATATATACATAGAGAGAGAGATTTATATCAAGGAAACAGCTCACATGATTGTAGAGGCTGGAACATCCCAAGTCCATGGATCGGGATAGGGCTTTTCCTGATTCAAGTAGCCACAGGGGCTGGCGAACCCAAGATCAGAAGGTCGGAGGGCAGGACTCTTGCTCACAGGCCAAGAAGATCCATGAATCCCAAGATCAGCAAGCAAGACTGCAAGGCTTCTCCTAATTCACTTAGCTGCAGGGGCTGGCGAACCCAAGATCAGCAGGTAGACTGCTATCTCAAGCCCCAAGAACCAGAGGTCAGACAAATAAGAGGCAGTTGCAGGATCCAGAACAAGCCAAAAACCTTGGCAAGGTGAGCAGGAAGGAAGTAGGTGGTGAAGGACAGAGAGATGAAGGCTGAGGGCTGAGGGGGCAGTGAGCAGCCACAGGCCCCACCCCCGCTGGTACCACTCAGTGGATTTCATCATGGGGTGATCACATATCAAATTTCAACAGGGAAATGATCACAACATTATACAACTGCCAAAACACTGAGAATCATGGCCCAGCCAAGTTGACATACAATCTTAACCATCACAATGTGTTAATCAACATTGCGGCAAAATTTTTATAAAATCAAGACACTATACTGGGTATTGGGCCATGCGTATCAGTTAGAAAACTCTTCAATGCAAGTTACAAAATCCTAATGGGGTTCCAAGATTAAGTAGTTATGAGACTGGTTGACTTGGACAAGGGGGTGAATTTTATCACTGGCATTGTTTAGAATTGTTGGTGCATAAAAACCAAAGCCAAACCCACTGCCGTCAAGTCAATTCCAACTCATAGTGACCCTATAGGACAGAGTAGAATGCCCCATAGTGTTTCCAAGGCTGTAAATCTTTACAGAAGCAGACTGCCACATCTTTCTCCCATGAAGTAGCTGGTGGGTTTGAATCACCAACCTTTCAGTTAGCAGCCAAGGGCTTAACGATTGGACCACCTAGGCTCCTCTGTTGGTGCATAGAGATAATAAAAAAGCAGATAGATTTTGTTGTTGTTGTTGGTTTTATTATAGTTTTTAAACTGTCTATAGACTATACATCCTCTTGCTGCCTGGACCAGGTCAGACTGCCCCCTGTGCTCTCCCTACTTGGTACACCACTACAAAAAACCGAGCTACACGTAGCATGAACAATGAGGACAATTCATTGGTTAGGAAAAAAGAAGCCTGGAGTTGGTGGCTTTAGGGTTGCTTTTTGGCAGCTTGATGATATAAATAAGGATCCAGGATCTTTCTCTTTTTCATTCCTCGCTCAAAATTTTGCCTGAATGATCAGTTTTCACGCTTATGGTCCAAGATGGCATCATATGAAACAAGACAAGGTCTTGCCCAGGAAGAGGGGTGTTATAGGTTGATTGAATTGTGTCCTCCCAAATATGTACTGAAATCCTAAACCCTGTACCTGTGAATATGACCCTGTTTGGAAATAGGGACTTTTCTTTTGTTATGT
The DNA here is from genome assembly GCF_000243295.1 of Trichechus manatus latirostris. Classification (NCBI taxonomy): domain Eukaryota; kingdom Metazoa; phylum Chordata; class Mammalia; order Sirenia; family Trichechidae; genus Trichechus; species Trichechus manatus. Next base: position 4,888,821 of record NW_004444018.1, read on the forward strand.
TAATGAGATCATACCAAAGTAGGGTGGGTCCTAAACCTAATCACTTCTGAGTTATAAAAAGGGCAGAAAAGACACACAGACTCATACACAGGGGCAAGACAGATGCCAAGGAGCACCAAGGAACTCCCAGGAACTCCCAAGGCTACTGACAAGGAAGGGCCTTCTCCTAGAGCCATACCCTGAGTTTAGACTTTTACCCTCCCAAAATGACAGGAAATAAATTTCTGTTCCTTAAAGCCACCCACTTGGGTATTTTTTGTTACAGCAGCACTAGGTAACTAAGGCAAGGGTGTTTCCTCCCATTGTCTCTTTCAACTAGGGAGATAAGTTTTTCACAAAGTCACTCTGGAAAACTTTCCCACTGTTCCCATTGACCAGGATTGGGTCACATGCCCATGAGCTAGTTCAGGGGTCTGTAAATTGTGGTCCCTAGGCCAAATCTGGCCTGCCACCTGTTTTTGTTCAGTCCATGGGCTAAGAATAGGGTTTTTGTTTTTCATTTTTAAATGGTTGAAAAGAAGCAAAAGAAAAATAATATTTCATGACACATGAAAATTACATAAAATTCAAATTTTGGTGTCCTTAAAGTTATTGGAAAACAGCCAGGCCTATTTGTTTATATATTATTTATGGCGGCTACAACAACAGAGACCATTACACAGAGACCTAAGTCCTGCAAAGCTGAAAATATTTATTATCTGGCCCTTTCCAAAAAGTTTGCTAACCCCTGAAGTAGCTGAATAGATGGCTGGGTGTACCTCGCGTTTTCAGCCTGTATGGTGGGAGGTTTAGAGTGGTTTAGGTGACTTGGTGAAGTTCCACAGTAAGTATTCAAGACAGATCCAGAAGGCAGATGTGCTTCGTTTCTCAGCTCCTTTCCTTGTGCCTGTGCCTGCCTTAGACTTGGCTCTCTGGAAGAGCAAAACCAGTGAAGCATATATATAAATACATATATAAACCCATTGTTGTTGAGTTGTTTCCGACTCATAGTGACTCTATACGACAGAGTAGAACTGCTGCATAGGGTTTCCAAGGAGTGCCTGGTGGATTCGAACTGCCAGCATTTTGGTTAGCAGTTGTAGCTCTTAACCACTATGCCATCATACTGCCCATCAGCTGAACCTTGAACAATGAAGTGGGCTTGGTCTAGAATGAGAAGCAGCATAAGCAAAACAGAGTTGGAGAGGAATGTGGGAGAGTAGAATCTGATGCTACTGGAGAAATATGCTTCAGGAAACTAGGTAGATCTGGATTTGGGAGGCCTGGAATGCTAAAGGAACAAAAAAATTCACTGTTCAAATGGAAGATTTTTGAAGGGGAAATGAGATGTTCTGAGCTGTAACACTGATGAAGATATGACAGATGGTATAAAATGTCTGATATGAAATGGTTGATGTTTAACAGAGGTTTGTCTTTTCATCTGATACCAAAATTATCAAGGGTTCCTATCAACCTTGGTATAGAACCCAGAGGGTGCAATGTGGCAAAAAGGACTTGAAGGTGATTTTGTCTGGCTTCACTGAAATTTTCTTAAGTGGAGTTAACAGTTAAAAATTAAGATACTGCATATAAAAAAAATCTGAATTTCTGGCTTTTCTCAAAATAATAGGAACATCTGGCAACTAACTCTACATTTCCATATGACAAAAATCATCTGGAGTTGAGCTGAGGCTGACATTTTTAGATTCTGCATAGTCTCCACCACTACTTATCATTCTTTTGACATCAAGGTCAAGTGTGAGTTGCTATTTGTCACTGCTGTATCAGGTAGGGTAACGTTAGCTGCTATGACAAAGAAACCCTGATATTCCAGTGACTCAACCCAATAGATGTGTGTTTCTTCCATATGTACCACTCCAATGTGGATGTCCCTGATAAATGAATAGCCTTCCTTCACACAATGACTCAGGGACTCAGGCTCCATCCATCTTGTGGTTCAGCCAAGTGAGCCTTGGACTCCTATGTATGCAGCTGGTGGGTAGGGAAGAGAGGATGGAGAAGGATCAGTTTTTTAATTGTCTTGGCTCAGGAGTAACATGCATCGCTTCTGCTCGTATTCCATTGGCAAGAACTAGTCAATGGTCCCACTTAGCTGCAAGGGAGCTGGAAAAATACTCCGTGTAGCGGCTTTCCAGCAACAACAATATTATAGGAAAGAGAGCATGGGTTTTAGTGGACAGTTGGTCATCTCTGCCACGGTCACCTTTTCTCTGTTGCTTTTCTCATAGTAAAGGGTTTTACTCATGATTTTTCTTATACCTGGCTAATTTCCATCACATTACTTAACAAGTGCCTGTAGACGATTGGGCTTGTGACCCCTGGCCTGTGGTTAACACATTGCTTTAGAACAATGATTTAGGAAATATAAAGGGTCCTTGACAGGGTGGATCTGCTAAACTTACATTGATGTCCTGTGGAGTGGCTGGTGGGTTCAACGACTGACGTTTGGTTAGCAGCTGAAAGCGCGTTCTGTCTCTCTCTGTGTATATCTTTTGCTGTGCAAGAGATTACTTCAAAATATAATAGCATGAAAACACCCAACTGTTTTATTATGTCTATGCATTCTGTTCGTCAGGAATTTGGGCAAGCATAGCAGGGATGACTTGGCTCCACTCCTCAGTGCCTGGGGCCACCACTGAAAGACTTGAGTCTGGTCACAGGAAATTGAGTAAGTGGTACAAGCCCTGGTCACACCTTCCTTTGGGAGATCAGGGTTCTGCCTGTGTAGACAGGGCTGTGTAGTGGAAAGCTAGAGACCTTACAAAATTATTATTTGTGTAGGTGATAAATGCATATTGCACAAATCTTAAATGGTACAAAAAGGAGCTCAGTGAAAGGTATTAATTTTACTCTTGTCCCTCAGTCACCCAATTTCCTTCTCCAGAGACAACTGTTACCAGTTTTTTGGCATCATTCTTGATATATTGCAACATGCACAGCACATACACACATCAAGCCTCAACTATGGCAATAGCCTCCTATTTTTTTAGTATCATAAAACAATGCACTACATTATGAAATTCAAATTGAATAAAACCGAAAACCAAGTCCATTGCCATCAAGTCAATTCTGACTCATAGTGGCCCTATGGGACAGAGTAGAACTGCCCCATGGGGTTTCCAAGGAGCAGCTAGTGGATTCAAACTGTTGACCTTTTGGTTAGTAGCCAAACGCTTAACCACTACACCACCAGGGCTCCACTTCAAATTGTATATAAATTTAAAAATAGAGGTCTCCCATCCTGATCCTTCTCCTCGAAGAAAACTCTTTGACTTATTTATTTTTCAGTGTTTCTGATGCATAGCTCTATAACCAAAAAAACCCAAATCCATTGCCGTCGCGTTGATTCTGACTCATAGTGACCCTGTAGCTCTATACTCTAAATAAAATGCTTATACTTTATTTCTTTATATATCAATTTTAGATAGAATAGAGTGACTTTCCATTATGAAATGCTTTAACTAATTGACCTAAATTAACCAGTGTAGATGAACTCCCTCTCTATTTTCGTTTTTTTAAAATTATTCTTTTTAATTCTTCTGATTACTTTGATAACTTTTATTTTATTTGTTTTATTACACATTTATGTTATTACTTTTACAGTCTTAAGAACATTTGCTTTCTGCTCTGTAAATATGATTAATTATTCCATGTATTGTTCATGTAAGGAGCCCCAGCGGCAAAGTGATGAAGTGCTTGGCTGCTAAATGAAAAGTTGGAAGTTTGAACCCACCAGCCACTCTGTGGGAGAAAGATGTGGCAGTCTATTTCTATAAGATTTACAGCCTTGGAAACCCTATCAGGCAGTGCTACTCTGTTCTATAGGGTTGCTATGAGTTGGAATCGACTCCATGGCAGTGGGTTTGGTTTGGGTTTTATTGTTCATGTGTTCATTCTAAATATTAACAATAATCAGAATTTGTAACATTTTACTATGTAAGTATTATTTATTGTTGAGCCAATTACTGTGATTGGAACCTAAGAGAAGAAAATATAACTCTAAACTGTTACCACTCAAATAATAACACAAATACATACTGAACACTACCAATTCCATTTTACAGATGAGACCCGACTGACTAACCAGTTGCCATCAAGTGAACTCTGACTCATGGTGACCCTGACTCATGGTGACTCATGTGTGTCAGAGTGGAACTGGGCTCCATCAGGTTTTCAATGGCTGATCTTTTGGAAATAGATTGCCAGGCCTTTCTTCTGAGGCACCTCTGGGTGAACTGGAACCTCCAAGCTTTTGGTTAGCAGCCAAGCATGTTAACTGATTGATTGCACTATCTAGAGGCTCCACAAGTGAGAGACAGAGGCCCAAAGGGGTTAAGAAACTTACCAAAGGTCATACAGCATTAAGTAGGAGTGGGGGAAGGATCTGAAACTGAGCAGTCTAATTCCAGGTTGGATCTTAACTACTGCACTGTTCTGCCTCCCTAAGCAACAAAATCAAATGGGTTCTCTTGTACTCTACTCCACCAATTTCCTGCCTCCTGAAATTCCTGGTAGTAAAGAACATATGGAAATGGTTGAAGTAAAAGGTCAAAGTAACTCCTCCGCTTTTCCCATAATCATTGTCCATCCCAAAGGAAACTAATGTTATGATTTAATGTATCTTTCCAGCCTTTTTATAGAAAAATTAAGCATAGAGCTTAATTGCATATACTTTACCCACTGACAAATCATGTCAGAATATAAAAATCTACTACATTTTTTAAATACCCACCCATTGCCATCAAGTCAATTCCGACTCATAGTGACCATATAGAACAGAGGAGAACTGCCCCATAGTGTTTCCAAGGAGCAGCTGGTGGATTCGAACTGCTGCCCTTTCGGTTAGCAGCCTGAGCTCTTAACCACTGAGCTACAAGGGCTTCTTTATATGGATGTACCATAATATTTTTAATCACTGCCCTATTGATGAGCATTTAGATTGTTTCCAGTTTTTCACTATTACAAACCAAACAGCTGAGAACATCTTAGTTCATGCTCCTTTGGGCACATGTGTGTTTTTCTCTAGGATAGGTTTGTAGCAATGAAATTGCTTAAAGTGTGAGCACATTTAAAAGATTGATAACTCTTGACAAATTGCTTCCCCCACTATACACAAAAGGCTTTAACATTTATATTTCTCCCACAGTGAGTGAGAATACTTTTTTCTTTATAGCCTCTTCAACATTGGAAATCATCAATATTTCTATTTTTTGCCAAGCTGATGAGCAAAAATATTTGCTATCTGGTGGTTTATATGTGTTTCTTTTACTGTTGATAAGGCTCACTATCTTTTTAATGTATTTATTGACATTAGTAATTCTTCTTTTTGAAAATTGTGTGTTCATAGCCTTTGGCCATTTTCCTATTGAGATATGAGTCTCTTATAGATTTGTAGGAGACCTATGTATTTTTGGATAATAATCCTTTATTTACAACATTGTTTCTATAATTCCTCTAATGTATTGCTTGTCTTTCAATTCTATTTGTGACGTCCTTTGTCATACAGAATTTCAAAACTTCATGTAGTCAGATCTATCAGTCTGGAAGAGAACGTTTCAATTAGGTTGCCACGTTGAGCATCTCAAGCCCGTCGATCCCCCCATTACCTTCTCCTCTTGACTCTTCATCCATTCGTTTATTCAGCCAATGTTGCAATAGCTAGGAGACACTTGAGATTTTTTTTTTTTATCATGACGGTAGTTGGGAAACTTCATGGCCAATGATTTTGTAATTTTTCCCAAAGCAAGAGGGAAGTTCAAAGATACATCTTTAAATGCAATGATCATGCACTGCCCTTAGAAGCATAATAGGAAAGTTTGTCAAAATTGTAAATCTTTGCAAGTTCCTGCACTGACACATTACACATGACTAAGTGTTTTGCCTTGAGAGAGCTTCTTAACCCTGGTGTTGTCAAACTTTATTTGGTGTTCTTTAGCTCACTAATCTTCTAACCAGCCCTCCTTTCAGCCCAGAGAGACTCCGATTTTATTATGAACACAATAAGAGTAGGAAGTATGCGAAACGAATGGTGCAAGCTTGTGCACGAACCCCTGGGCAGGTGTCCCCTCACTGTTATGGAAGTGGGCCTTGAATCCTACCCATGCTGACGTCGGAGTTGGGAAGCAAACCTAGGGAAACGGTCAGTTTGAAAAATGGGGTTTCTTTCCTTCCTTCTTGGGATTCCTTTCTGTGCTTCCTCCTCCTCCTGACCCCATATTGGTCTTGTCAAGGACAGGAACACGTTACTTTATGTTCTTCCTTTGCCCTCTCCCTTGCCTTCCATGGCTTCCTCTGGGGCTTTCATGGCAACTTCCCACCGCAGACTCGATAACATGGATTCTGGACTGACTCAAACCTGAGAATTTCCCTCCTGAAAACTTACGATGCCATGGGGTCCCCACAGCTGATTTCATAAATTTGGTATCACATTGTAAATCAAGCAGCTGCGGAGTGGCCAGGACATCTGCTTGGTTGTTACTCTCTTTACAACAAAAGGAAACTAACTCGAAAGAGGTCAGGAAAATATGCACATTGCCAGTAACAGCCTGTATTATTCTTCTCCAGTATAGACCAAAAATATCAGAATCTTTTGCGTCTTAAAAAAAAAAAAAGTCTTAACACACATACACACTTCTCATATCTTCATGAAATTCTGCCTAAAGGATTAGGTAGTAGGAAAAGCAAGTGAATAAATAGCATTCTGGAGTTTATTGGGATGTCTATTCATCTTTGGAGTCCTTGAGTGATGCAAATGGTTAATGCTAACTGCTAACTGAAAGGTTGCAGGTTGAAGGTTCAAGTCCACCCAGAGGGGCCTTGGAAGAAAGGCCTGGTAATCTACTTCCAAAAATCAGCCTTTGAAAACCCTATGAAGCACAGTTCTACTCTGACACACGTGAGGTTGACAGGAGTCAAGATTAACTTGACAACAGTTGGTTTATTCATCTTTAACAATTTAGAGACTGTTATGGATTGAATCGTGTCCCCCCAAAATGTGTGTCAACTTGGCTAGGCCATGATTCCCAGTATTGTGTGGTTGTCCCCCATTATGTCATCTGACATGATTATCCTATGTGTTATAAATCCTAACCTCTATGATGTTAATGAGGCAGGATTAGAGGCAGTTATGCTAATGAGGTAGGACTCAATCTATAGGATTAGGTTCTATCTTGAGTGAATCTCTTTTGAGATATAAAAGAGAGAATTGAGCAGAAAGGAGGGGAACCTCATGCCACCAAGAATAAAGAATCAGGAGGGGAGCAAGTCCTTTGGACCCAGGATCCCTGTGCTGAGAAGCTCCTAGACCAGGGGAAGATTGATGACAAGGACCTTCCCCCGGAACTGACAGAAAAAGCCTTCTCCTGGAGCTAGCACCCTGAATTCAGACTTCTAGCCTCAAGGACTATGAGAGAATAAATTTCTGTTTGCTAAAGCCATCCACTTGTGGTATTTCTGTTATAGCAGCCCTAGTTAACTAAGACAGAGACGTTGGGGGCAGTGATAGGAAGTGAATAGCAAAAGAGGATGTAAAACAAGAACTGCTATTTATTATCACTATGTTGTGAACAAAGGAATCTTGGTGGCACAACAGTTAAGCTCTCTGATGCTAACTGAAAAGTGGGTGATTTGAACCCACTCAGCAGCTATGCAGAAGAAAAGGCCTGATCATCTGCTTCCATAAAGATGACACCCAAGAAAACCCTATGGAATAGTTCTACTCTGTCACATGGGGTCACTATGAGTTGAAAATTGACTCGATGGCCCCTAACAACAGTAACAACATGTTGGGTGTAGGGGCCATTTTCTTTTCACAAGACTTTATCTATTTCCCTTTCTCATAGACTGTTGTAACAAAATGCACCCTCAAATCTTAGTGACTTAACACCACAAAGGTTTGTTTCTGGCTCACAGAAGCCTGACTGGAAGCAGGTGACTCTTCTGGGCAATTGATCTTCATGCTGGGGGAGGGGAACTGAGCACCAGAGAATACACCCAGCTCTTGAAGGCTTAGTTCTGGGAGTGACACATGCTACTTCTGCTCACTGCCCATTGGCTAGAGCTAGCCATGTGGTCCCACCCACTGCAAGGAGGTTGGGAAATATGGAAGAACACATGGCTATTTGGTGAGTGGTAAATGTCTCTGATACCCCCAGCTGAATTTGAAGCAGACGTAACAAAGGTATTAGTTCTTCCTTGTTATTACTCAATTCTTAACTTTTGGCTTAGCAGCTCTCCCTTCTCTCTCTCCCCTTACTCTACTTCCACTACCAATAGCCATCACTGTATGATAAAATCTAACCTTAAATAAAAGTTAGAAAGCCAATATGACTTTAAAGGTGTGTATGTAAAGTCCCTGGGTGGTGCAAATATTTAACATGCTCAGCGGCTAACTGGAAGGTTGGTGGTTTGAGTCCACCCAGAGTTACCTCGGAAGAAAGGCCCAGTGATCTACTTCTGAAATATCAGCCACTGAAAGCCCTATGAAGCACAGTTCTATTCTAACACACAAGGTGTCTCCATGAGTCAGAATTAACTCCATGACAACTGGTTGGTTGTTGGTTATGTAGAATAATATCCATGGGCCATTCATAAAATAAGCAAACAAAAAAATCAAGCCAGTTACTGTCAAGTCGATTCTCACTCCTGGCGACCCCATGTGTGTCAGAGTAGAACTGTGCTCTGTAGGGTTTCCAATGGCTGATTTTTCTGAAGTAGATTGCCAGGACTATGTATACCTTTGTATAAATGGACTATATATATAGCTTTGTATAAATAAAGGTATTCCAGCTCAAAATACAGAGTTCTTAACTAAAGGTTCCCAACCAGATTGATTCTCTGTTTTCAAACAATTCCTAAAACAGACTGCTTGGCCAGAAGCTTAAATACACCCTCACTATACTCCCTGCCTGAGCCACACTGGAAATCACTTGGGACACTACTTAAATATACAGATTCCTGGACCTCATCCTAAATCTACTAAAACTAGAATCTCATTAGGTGGGACTCATTTTGGATAAGCTCCACAGCTGATTCCAAGAAACATTGAATTTTGAGAAAGACTAACTTGCCCAGGGATATTTGCATATTTAAAAAACGACAGCTGAAAGACAGAAATGTTTCATACAAAGGAATGATCTGCTAAAAGGTGAAATTCAAACACAAGTCAGGGAGTGATTTTGGGGTGAAGGCCTTCTTATATTGGGTCATACTAAATATATTTGCTTATTCAGCTATGTAAAGTTGGCATGTACAATTTTTGTTTTGTTTTGTATTGCATTTTTTTATTTGTTTTTCAGATATTCTATTGCTGCATTTGTTGGGTCTCCCTCATGAGGGAGAGTTTCCCATCCTGGCTTTTCATTTTTGACTGTGAATGCATCTTCAGTGGGAGTTGTTTATTTTGTTATCCTATAGGAGTCTCTGATCCCTGGAATGTGAAAAATCTCTACAGAGTAGTTTTTGCTTGTTTTTACTGGGTGCCCAAGGGGTTTCCCTTGTTCGGGACCATTTATCTTGGGTTGGCATAGTGGCACCATGCAGGGAAGGGTGTGCTTGGAATCTACACACTGGCTTGTAGCTTTTAGTTCTGTCCATCTGTCTTAGTTACCTGATGCTGCTATAACAGAAATACCACAAGTGGGTGGCTTTAACAAACAGAAATTTATTTTCTTACAGGAGGCTGGAAGTCTGAATTCAGGGTGCTGCTCTAAGAGAAGGCTTTGTCTCTCTGTTGGCTCTGGAGAAGGGTCCTTGTCTCTTTTGAGCTTCTGCTCCTGGGCGATCTTCTTGTGGATTAGCATCTCTTTCCCCATCTCTGCTTCTCGCTTGCTTGTTTAATCTCTTTTATATCTCAAAAGAGATTGACTCAAGACACGTCCAACTCTAATCTTGTCTCATTAACATAACAAAGACAACCTATTCCCAAATGGGGTTATAACCACAGGCATAGAGGGTAGGCTTTACAATACGTAATTCTGGGGGATACAGTTCAATCCACAACATCATCCAATGGTTTAGGCAGAGATATACTTCCTCACCACTCAGTACCAACCAGTTGCCGTGGAGTCAACTCTGACCAGTGGCGATCCCATGTGCGTCAGAGTAGAACTGTGCTCCATAGGGTTTTCAATGGCTAATTTTTTGGACATAGATTGCCGGGTCTTTTTTCCGAGGTACCTCTGGGTGGACTTGAGCCTCCAACATTTTCCTTAGCAGCTTAAATCTTAACATGCCTATGTACTTATCATAGCTTCATGAAATTCTGCCTAAAGGTTTAGGTAGTAAGAAAAACAAATGAATAAATATTATTCTGGAGTTGGGAAGGAAACCTAGGGGAAATTATTGGTTTGAAAAATGGGATTTCTTTCCTTCCTTCTTGGGATTCCTCTCCATGTAGTGCCCAGGGACTCCCACTGCTCAGTAAGCCCAACTATAGTGTTTTTTCTACTCCCCTTTTCTTGAAGCAAACAGCCCTTCCAGGCTCTGGCTCAGGCCACATATCTCATCCCCTCATGGGCATCAGAATTCCTAGATACCCACAGCCCATTTCCTTGGACAGCTATGGCATCATCTTTACAATCTAACTCTGTAGCTTTCAATTCCTCCTTTTATTTCCTGGCATCTGAGGATAACCAAGTCTTTATTTTGAATTTAGCTTAGGTTTTTTTTTTTTTTTTTTTTTTTTTAAATGGTTATATTTTATCCACTATGCACTTGGAGCCAGTCCAGGGGAAAGGCATATATTCTATAGCTATTCAGTCTTCCATTATCCCTGAAGTTTTTCAAAGGTTTTTTAGGAGGCATGTTGCTTTTGCAGTTATTTTGTGCTGCCACTGCTGTTTTGTGGGTGAATTCCCTTTGCTCTTGAACAATATTTGATGTTAAAAAGGTCCTCTTTCAAGCAGAAATCAGGCCATGAGTCACATTCTCCCATGGAACTGAGTTCATTTTACTCAGATAGTTCTCATTGCACTGTATTGTGGTCAGTTCTGGACAGCTTTGCCTTCCACACTGCAAGGTGGGCTTCTGGGGCCAGTGGCCAGATCACATTCATCATTTTAACTCCAAGGCTGGCACAGTGCCTCGCACATGGGGTAGGGCAGAAAATATTTGTGTTATTGGTTGATGATGATGGCGATGATGATGATGATGGTGATGATGGGTGTTACCACAAGAAGAGATTCTCACAGAACTCTGATTCTGGAATGGATGGGCTAGATTGTCCTCAGCTTATTGGATTTTTAAGTGCTGTTAATGGCTATTAACTAGTCTACGTAGATTAACATCTGCTCCCTGCCTGTGTTTACACAGAGCTATTAGTTGCAGAGAGCAGCCTCCCTGAGGGATGGGAAATACATAAAAAGTAGGGGAAGGGATTATCTCCTTTTCTCAGTGGTGGCCTCAGTCCCCAAGTGCATGCTCCGAGGCCATCTGCTACAGGCTCTGCTCTCCCACCTGCCTCCCTCCCTCATCATCCTTCCCTTTCTTCTTTTTCCTTCTCTCTCCCTTTTACCACTTTAGGTGAAGGTGCTTGACTGAGATAAACCACAGCCATTTATCAATGCATTATTTGTTGAGTGATTTTGTATCCTTAAAAAGGCAAAAGTATTGTCCAGTCACTCTTTCATACAGAGATAGCCTCTAATGTATGCCCTAATGACCATGGATAACATTTACTAAGCTCATCATTAGCCATTGGGCACTTGTTGCTAAGCTTTTTACACCTATGGCCTCATTTCATCCTAGAAACTACCTGTGAGATGGAAGACATTACACATATGTTGAATTTTACTCACCTGAGGCAAAGAGGGAAGAGAATAATCCGTTCATATAAAAAACCAAAAGCCAAACTCATTGCCACTGAGTTGATTCTGACTCATGGTGACCCCATGTGTATCAGAGTAGCACTGTGCTCCATAGGGCTTTCAATGGCTGTGATCTTTTGGAAGTAGATTGCCAGGTGTTTCTTCTGAGGCACCCCTGGGTGGATTTGGACCACTAACCTTTAAATGGTGAGGCTGAGCTCTGGGCCTAGGCTGTCTGGTAATAAAGCCTGCCCTCCTTACCATTGTATACCACACTTCAAACAGTACTCATCAGTGAAAGAAACACTTCATATTGGAATCTCCAGCAGGCCCACCCACACAGTCAGAATCCTTATTTTTTTATTCATGAGAAGTACATAGAGATAGAAAGTGCTGGGCTTGTCACCACTTCCAGTCCAGCATATTGAGGAAGGAGATGGAGAGGGAAGAACCAAAGCACTTGTTAGATTTTCCATGGCAAGTCAGTGTTTGAAACCTTGGGTCAGGATCGAGGATTTGTGGTCTAAATATCCTGGACACTTCTCCCAGTTCTAGATGATGAGGGTCATAGTTTAAAAACATAATGTTAATAATAATAAAAAATATTAAAAGGATAAAGTAATAGTTTCAAAAAGAGAATTTTCAAGTTGAGTTTTTTTAATGACCCACAATCAATATTGAGATGCAAGCAAGACTACTTTACAGTAAAAAAAAGTAAAGCTGACAGGCTGCGTGTGTGTGTGTGTGTGTGGGTGTGTGGGTGTGATGTCTAGCAGCACACAGTAGGAAGTTTGGCTAAGTCTGCACTCAGTAAGAGGGCCCCTCTTTGGCCTACTCTGGGGACCAAGATCTACACTGTAATTATGTGTGTGTTTTCGTGTGGGTCCATTGGACCAGATATCTAGTACAATGTCTGGTTACTTTATATTAATAAAGAAGATTAGGTACAGGAAATTTTTTTAATAAAAAAGTTAACATGTAGTCCTTGTCCCTTCTTTTGACCTATCTACTTCCTATTGGCTAGAATTTAAATAGTGATTTTTATTATAGATTGAATTGTATCACCCACAAAGACTTGTTCAAGTCTTAACCCCTGCACTGGTGAATGTGATCTTGTTTGAAGAAATAGGGTTTTCCTTTGCAGACGTTATCAGTTAAGTCATACAGGAGTAGGGTTAGTCCTAACCCTAATCCCTTCTGAGTATTGTCTTATAAAAGAGAAGGACATACGTGGAAACAGAGTCACACACAGGGGGGAGGTGCCATGTGATGACGAAAGGAGATGCATCTGTAAGCAGCAAAGGAACGCCAAGGACTGCTGGCAGCTACTACGAGCTAGGAGAGAGGCATGGGAAAAAGCCCTCAGAAGAAATCAGTGCGGCCAACGCCCTGAATTTGGACTTTGAAGCCTCCAAAACTGTGAGAAAATATTTTTTTGTTCTTTAAAGCCACCAGCTTGGAGGTATTTTGATATGGCAACCCTAGGAAACCAAGACACTTGGAGATCCAGCAGCCATCTTGGTCCATAGGTGAACCATTATGGAGCAAAAAAGTAGAAAGAGCCTGGGTCCTTATCCTCATGGAGAGCAATATCAGCCCTGGACTCCTTTTGTTTCAACTAAAAAAAAGGTTGTTGTTGTTTTTAGGTGCTGTTGAGTCAGTTCGGACACATAGTGACACTGTGTACAACAGAACAAAACACTACTCGGTCCAGCACCATCCTCACAATCGTTGTTATGCTTGAGCCCACTGCTGCAGTCACTGTGTCAATCCATCTCGTTGAGGGTCTTCCTCTTTTTCGCTAACCCTCTACTTT
>NW_004444018.1:4902540-4923387 GCF_000243295.1 Trichechus manatus latirostris
GCTAACCCTCTACTTTACCAAGCATGATGTCCTTCTCCAGGGACTGGTCCCTCCTGATAACATGTCCAAAGTATGTGAGATGAAGTCTCACTATCCTTGCTTCTAAGGAGTATTCTGGCTGTACTTCTTAGACAGACTTGTTCACTCTTCTGGCAGTCCATGGTATATTCAATATTCTTCCCCAACACCATAATTCAAGCGCATCAGTTCTTCTTTGGTCTTTCTTATTCACTGTTCAGCTTTCACACGCATATGAGGCGATTGAAAACACCATGGCTTGGGTCAGGCACATTTTAGTCTTTAGGGCGACATCTTTACTTTTTAATACTTTAAAGGGGTATTTTGCAGCACATTTGCCCAATGCAATGCATCCTTTGATTTCTTGACTGCTGCTTCCATGGGTGTTGATTTGGATCCAAGTAAAATGAAATCCTTGACAACTTCAATCCTTTCTCTGTTTATCATGATGTTGGTTATTGGTCCAGTTGTGAGGATTTTTGTTTTCTTTATGTTGAGATGTAATCCATACGGAAGCCTGTGGTCTTTGATCTTCTTCAGTAAGTGTTTCAAGTCTTCTTCACTTTCAGTGAGCAAAGTTGTGTCATCTGCATAACACGGGTTGTTAATGAGTCTTCCTCCAATCATGATGCTTTGTTCTTCTTCATATAGTCCAGCTAGGAAAAAAAAGTATTTTTATCTAATTTAAGCTAATGTTAATTTGAGTTTTATATTACTTTCAGCTAATTCTAGCTGATCCATCCCGTACCAAGTGACTTCCAGTGGATATTACACAGAGTGTGTTGGCAGGAAGCAAAGCCTACTTAACAGTTCAACCATTTTGCAGCCAACAGACCAGACCAGAGAAATTCTGTCTGAACAATGGCGAAAGTGTTCACTCTGCTTGGAGCACTTTCTCCCAAGGCCTGTGCCTAGCTGACTCCTTCCCATTGTGATAGCGGGAGAGGGCAAGACTTTACCACGTTTCCATGGTGTTTCCATTTCTCAACATCTGCCTCTTGCCAGGAGCCTTTGCTGTTTTCACCAGAGAATACTAGGTTTCTGATTGTTCCATACCATGTGTTGTGCAAAATAAGAATATGGGTTTGATTTTTTTTGGGTCGCTTGTGTTCCACCACCCATCTGTTGGTTTGTAGTATTGTGGTTGCTTACATGTTGCTGTGATGCTGGAAGCTATGCCACCAGTTATTTCTAATACCAGCAGAGTCACTCATGGTAGACAGATTTCAGTGGAGCTTGCAGACCAAGACAGACTAGGAAGAAAGGCCTGCCAATCTACTCCCCAAAATTAGCCAATGAAAACCCTATGGATCACAACAGAATGTTGTCTGATATAGTGCTGGCAGATAAGCCATGTAAGGTGGAAGGCACTACACAATAGTCACAACAATGGACTCAGACATACTAATGATCATGAAGATGGTGCAGGATTGGGCAACGTTGTTTCTGTAGTACATGGGGTTGCCATGAGTCAGAGACAACAACAACAATCTCTTGCATTACAGCAAGGTACAGTGGGGTCTTGGTGATGCTGCAAACCTGACTCTATTCCCTCCTCCCCTCCCCCCACATTCATACACTCCCCAGAAGAAGAGACTGAAGTGGGTGAAGATAACGAGGATGACAGGGCAAGGAGGATGCTCTGTGACAGAAGCTCATTTTGCTTTCTGAAAAGAAGCAGGTCTCCCTCTAGACAAGCCAACTCTGCCAAGTGGATCTAGGCTACAAACTAAGGGAGCTTCTAAGAGGGAATAGAATTAAAATCTATGAACATGTCAGGAACAGAAAAATTGCAAAATGCAATGAAATGACAATTGCTTGGAAGGATTTGCAAATACTTGCTCTGATAATGAGAGATTTTATCACTACTCCTCTGGACCAGGATGTAGCCACTTCTTCCTCAGGAATGTGGTGGTTATCTCTTGTGATTTGGCTCTGAAACAACTCTTGCTTAGAAGCTGATACTCAAAAAATTTTTCTAATATTTAAATAATGAAAATATATCCTGTGAGTTTTGAAATGGTCTCCTAATTTGGGCAACTTTTTACTGCTTTGGCTTTGCAGCATTTGGTATAAGGGGACTTTACTGAGGATTGTGCTTGGAAGGAAATAATTGGCAAGTATGTGCTTCATTATCTCTTTTAGGACATCATAAACAACATAAGCAAGCAGGTCATATGAGTAATACACGTTTTTATAATTTGGGATCTATGGGGAACATCACATAAAATGATATTAATAGTAATAGCAGTACTGACTATATGCTGGGTTCTTTCTAAGCACTTTACATATGTTGATTCAGCTAGTCCAACAATCCCATGAGATAAACTCTATCATTATTCTCATTCCAGTTTTCAAATGAGAAAACTAAGGCTCAGAGAGTAATTTGTTTAAGGTTACACAACTAATACAGAGTAGAGCTGGGATTTAAACCAGTTCTGTGGTTCCAGAGTCCAACCTCTTAACCATTACACCAGATGGTCTATTGACCTTCTAGAGTGAAATATCTAAATCTATCTATATCCATATAACTATATATCTGTATCTATCTCATATATGGAGCCTTGGTGGCATAGTGGTTAAGAACTCGGCTACTAACCAAAAGATTGGCAGTTTGAATCCATCAGCCTCTCTTTGGAAACTCTATGAGGTAGTTCTACTCTGTCCTATAGGGTCACTATGAGTTGGGATCAACTCGACAGCAACGAGTTTGGTTTGGTTCTTGGATCTCATATATATACATGACATACATATATCTCATATGTATCTCATATAGATCATACATATACCTCATATATATATCACATATATATCTTATATATATATCAAAATGCTAAAGAAACTTAAAAGTATCTAGTTATCCATCCTCAGACTCTATTGCAGAAGATTATTCTTTTTAATAGTTATTGACAAGAGCTTGTGCATGATTTTAAATAATCAGGGATATTAAAAATTATTCTCATTTTCAGACTGAATGGGCACTCCAGCCCAGGGGCAAGGGCGAGAAGAGAGAAGGGAACAGGAAAGCTGGTAACGGGGACCCCAAGGTTGAGAACGGGAGAGTATTGACATGTCATGGGGTTGGCAACCAATGTCACAAAACAGTATGTGTATTGTTTAATGAGAAACTAATTTCCTCTTTAAACCTTCATCCATAGTACAATTTTTTTTAAAAAAGAATCATCCTCATTCTCTAAATTGAGAGTTGACATCACCTGTGTGACTTTGGGCAAGTGTGTTAACTTTTCAAGCCTGTCTTCTCCATGTATGTGGGACTCTACTTCCCTGTTATATAATGCCATTAGGACCCACCCTACTCTGGTATGACTTCCTCAACTTATAACATCTGCAAAAAAAAAAAAACAAAAACAAAACCTATTTCCCCAAACAAAGTCTCTTTCACCAGTACTGTTAAACCATTGCCATTAAGTCGATTCTGCTTATAGCGACCCTATAGGACAGGGTAGAACTGCCCCATAGGGTTTCCAAGGAGCAGCTGGTGGATTCAAACTGCTGACCTTTTGGTTAGCAGCCATAGCTCTTAACCACTGTGCCACCAGGGCTCCTTCAGCAGTATAGTGATTAAGAATTCAACATCTTTTTGGGGAACACAAAGCCTTAGTTTTCTTCTTTTGTAAAATTGGAATAATAATTCCTTCCTTACACGGTTGTTAGGAATATCAAGTAAGAAGCATATAAAATTCCTGGATTTGTTGGGACTCTAAGTTCTCAGTGATCGAAACCCTAACTCAAAGTGGCTTAAGCAAGCAAAAATTGGAAATTTATTTCTTCTTCTAACTGGAATGTCTCAGGAAAGCTCTCAGATTGGATTCAGGGCCAGGTGGAGTCATCTGCTTTGTTTGTATTTTTGCTGTTGTTGTTTTCCCACTTTTGAGTTCCCTTTTGCTCTCCTTCCTATATTGGCTTCATTCTCAAGTTTCAAGTGATGGCAAGATGGCTCCAACCCCATAACTCCTCAGATTCAAATCGAACCAGAAAGCAAGGGTCCTGGGGTTAGCTCTGATTAGGTTGATTGGCTTGGGCTGAGTCATGTACCCTTCCTCAAGCTCTTAACCATTACACTGGACCATCTGTTGACATTCTTGGAGGAAATATCTATAGCTACCTGTATCCATAACTGTAAATCTATACTTACATATGTTGCTGTTGTTAGGTGCTGTGGAGTCAGTTCTGATTCACAGCAACCCTATGTGCAACAGAACAAAACACTATTCTCACAATCATTGCTATGCTTGGGCCCATTGTTGCAGCTACTGTGTCAATCTATCTCTTTGAGGGTCTTCCTCTCTTTCACTGACTCTCAGTTTTACCAAGCATGATGTCCTTCTCCAGGGACTGGTCCCTCCTGATAACATGTCCAAAGTACGTGAGACAAAATCTCACCATCCTTACTTCTAAGGAGCATTCTGGCTGTACTTCTTCCAAGACAGATTTGTTCTTTCTTCTGGCAGTCCATGGTATATTCAATATTCTTCACCAACACCATAATTTAAAGTCGTCAATTCTTCTAATGCTCTTCTTTATTCATTGTTCAGCTTTCACATGCATATGAAAATACCATGGCTTGGGTCAAGGACACTTTAGTCCCCAAAGTGACATCTTTGCTTTCTAACACTTTAAAGAAGTCTTTTGCAGCGGATTTGTCCAACGCAATACGTTGTATACATTACATATATATCACATTTATATCTCATTTATATGTGTATCAAAATGCTAAAGAAACATAAAAGTGTCAAAACTTAAAATTGTCACAGCAGTGGGGGAGGGGAGAATTGCTTGCTCTTATTGGCCATGCATAAGTCATGTGATGGAGTCAGGGGTGCAGTCAATATTGCCTGAAGCAGAGGGGCTAGTGGTAGGGAAGATGTTTTCCTGGAAGCAAAATCTAGAGCTCTTACCAAGGCAAACCTGTTGCCATCTTGTTGATTCTGACTCATAGTGACCCTATAGTACAGAATAGAACTGCCCCCAGGGTGTCCAAGGGGTGGCCAGTGGATTCAAACTGTCAACCTTTTGGTTAGTGGATGAACTCTTAACCACTGTACCACCAGGGCTCCTCCAAGGTAAGGGTAAGTGTATAGTCATATTAGGAACAATAACCATCTACTTCAATACCCTGCCCATGTGAGGACTCAATAAACCCTAGTTGTGGGCCGGTTCTTGTACTGGAACTCATGGCGTGCCATTCCAAAACATCTCTCTCAGAATTGTATTAGAGTGGCCTTCGGGAACTTTATGTTTAACTGATGTCACCATTAGAACAGCAAGAAAGAACATCCTTACCGTGCTTCTTAGTTAATATTTCCTTCCACTGTCCCTGATTGTATTCCTCCAGTGATCTTAAAAGCCTCCCACATCCTTTCTCCTATTATGAGGGGCAGAGATCAAGTGGTGGATAAAGTGTCTACCCTATATTATCAGGCCATCTTCCAGCAAGCAATCACTAAAGCCTGGCATTAGAGAACATGATCCAGTGCAGGATTTGGAAGGAAATTCTTACTGAAAGTAGAAATAAAACCAGGAAACAAAACTTTCCCCCCTTATTTTTACTACAGTCAGTCGAGTTAATCATTCAGTAGTATTCATTTCTTCACTCAGCAAATATCTGTTAAGCACTTGCTTATCAGGTTTTATTTGGGTATTGGAACTGAATTTTGGGAGCTCTTTTTCTCTATTTTATTTTATTTTTTGAATTTATTTATTCCATCCTCTTCATCCCCTATTATCTCAGAAAAAGCTAGTGTCAGAGCTGAGTCCTAACTAGTCCTAGAGTTTTTTCACCATGCCTATCTGTGCTTTTCAAACTAGGGCTCTTGAAGTCCCACATTTCCAAGGAGGAGCTACAAGGTCTTGCACAGAACTGGGAAGGAGAGGATGAGCAGGTGGGCCACTCCACTTTTATTGCTTTTATATTGTGGGGTTCCTCAGAGGAATATTTTCAAGGAAAGACATACACACATGCACACATACTGATGTCAGAATCAAACAGTCAATTTCAGCTCTGCCACTGACTATGTAACTATGTAACCTTAGGTAAGTTAACTAATGTGACCTTGAGCAAGTATTAACTAACCTTTATGGGTCTATTTAAAAGTTGGCAGTTTGAATCCACCCAGTGGCACTGCAGAAGAAAGTCTTGGTGATCTGCTTCTGTAAAGATGACAACCAAGAAAACCCTATTGAGCAGCTCTACTCTGTAACACCTAGGTTTGCCACGAATTGGAATTGACTTGACGGCAGTGGGTTTGTTTTTTTTTTTTTTTTTTTAACCTGTCTATTAGAGACCAGGAAATCCTGGAAGCACAGTGGTTAAGAGCTTTGGCTACTAACCAAAAGGTCGACAGTTTAAATCCACCAGGAGCTCCTTGGAAACCCTATGGGGCAGTTCTACTCTGTCCTATAGGGTTGTTATGAGTTGGAATCAAATCGATGGCAACAGTTTCTTTTTTTTTTATTAGAGTCCATTCATATTCATACGGTTTTTGCTGCCTAATTTTTTCCAAAGCAGACCACCAGGTCCTTCTTCCTAGTCTGTCTAAGTCTGGAAGCTCAGCTGAAATCTGTCCACTGTGGGTGACCCTGCTGGTATTGCAAATACTGGTGACATATCTTCCAGCATCACAGCAACAAGCAAGCCATCACAGTATGACAAACTGACAGACTGTGCTGATGAGGAATCTGCACATAGACCAAGAGGCAGTTGTTTGGACAGAACAAGGGGATATTGCATGGTTTAAAATCAGGAAAGGTTGTATCCTTTCATCATATTTATTCAATCTGTATGCTAAACAAATAATCAGAGAAGCTGGACTATATGAAGAAGAACAGGGCATCAGGATTGGAGGAAGACTCATTAACAACCTGTGATATGCAGGTGACACAACCTTGCTTGCTGAAAGTGAAGAGGACTTGACCACAGCCTTCAGTATGGATTACACTTCAACATAAAGAAAAGACAAATCCTCAAAACTGGACCAATAAGCAACATCATGAGAAATGAAGAGAAGATTGAAGTTGTCAAGGATTTCATTTTACTTGGATCCCTAATCAACACCCATGGAAGCAGCAGTCAAGAAATAAAGGATGCATTGCATTGGGCAAACGCGCTGCAAAAGACCTCTTTAAAGTGTTAAAAAGCAAAGTTGTCACTTTGAGGACTAAGGTGAGCCTGACTCAAGCCATGGTGTTTTCAATTGCCTCATATGCATGTGAAAGCTGGATAATGAATAAGGAAGACCAAAGAAGAATTGATGCATTTGAATTATGGTGTTGGTGAAGACTATTGAACATACCATGGATTGCCAGAAGAAAGAACAAATCTAAGAAGTACAGCCAGAATGCTCCTTAAAAGCAAGGATGGCGAGACTACATCTCACATACTTTGGGCATGTTATCAGGAGGGACCAGTCCCTGGAGAAGGACATCATGCTTGGTAAAGTAGAGGGTTAGCGAAAAAGAGGAAGACCCTCAATGAGATGGACTGGCACAGTCGCTGCATCTATGGGTTGAAGCATAACAATTGTGAGGATGGCACAGTGTTTTGTTTTGTTGTACCTAGCGTCACTATGAGTCAGAACTGACTGGATGGCACCTAACAACAACAACATTGGCGTCCATAGGTGAAAACAATTAACTTGCTTGGCAGCTGATTGAAAGGTTGGAAGTTTGAGTCCATTCAGAGGTGTCTCGGCAGAAAGACCTGGTGATCTGTTTCTGAAAAATCAGCCATTGAAAACCCTATGAAACACAATTCTACTCTGACACGCATGGGGTCACCGTAAGTCAGAGTTGACTTGGCAATTGTTTTTTTGTTTGTTTTTGTTTTTAAATGGGTCTATTTTCTCACAGATTAAAATAAAGACAGTAACTATTTCATAGAACTGTGGTGAGGATCCAATGAGATAATGTATGTGAACAGTATTTGGCAGAGTGCGTGGCATATATTGTTGTTAGTTACCATGGAGTTGGCCCCGACTCATGGTGACACCATGCACAACGTAACAAAATGCTGCCTGGTCCTGCACTATCCTCATGCTGGGTTACAGATCAGACCATTGTGATCCATTTGGTTTTCATAGGCTGATTTTTGGAAGTTGACTGCCAAACCTTTCTTCCTGCTCTGTCTTAGTCTGGAAGTTTCACCGAAGCCAGTTCAGCATCAGAGCAACACTCAAGCCTCCACTGACAGACAGGTGGTGTCGGCGCATGAGGTGCATTGCCCAGAAACGAACCAGGGTCTCCTATATGGAAGGTGAGAATTCTACCACTGGATCACCAATGCTTCTATATAGATGTAGGTATGTGTGTAGAAATATAGATATGCTGTTGTTGTTAGTAGCCTTCGAGTCCCTTCTGACTCATGGCGACCTCATGTGTGCAGAGTAGAACTGTGCTCCATAGGGTTTTCAAGGCTGTGACGACCTTCCAGAAGCAGATTGCCAGGCCTGCTGGCACCTTTGGGTGGGTTCGAACCACTAACCTTTTGGTTAGTAGTGGAACGGTTAACCATTTGCACCACTCAGGGGTGCCTTATATAGACATAGATTATTCTGGTTCTATTTCCCTGGTAAACCAAAACCAAACCCCTTGTTGTCGAGTCAATTCCAACTCATAGCAACCCTACAGGACAGAGCAGAACTGCCCCGTAGAGTTTCCAAGGAGTGCCTGGTGGATTCAAACTGCTGACCTTTTGGTTAGCAGCTGTAGCTCTTAACCACTACGCCGCCAGGGTTTCCATTTCCCTGGTACAGCCTGATTAATACACCATGGAATGTCAAATGCTGTCTGTAGTTGGAAAATGGCATTAACCATGGTGTCAGTGAAATTTTAAGTCAAACTTGAGGCAGAAACCCATTCCCCTGTGGTATGCAAGTTATTTAACATGACTGAGCCTGGAGTGTAGTAGCTTTATTAACACATTTTCACAGCAATGGCACCACATTTTGTGTGTCCCTGAAAACCAAAGTGTCATTGTAATACTGGAACTAAATACTTGATAATTCTTGAAACATTGCGCTTTTCTACTGAGGAATTTAAAATACTTCTCAGGCATTATCTCATGAATCCACATGTGATGGTAATGAGGTAGGTGGCAAATATGACCAGTCCCACTTTATAGACTGAAACTGGGACACAATGAATGTGACTTGGCCCAAAGCTATGTTGAAACTCACTAACAGACTAGGAATAGAAAAAGAAGTCTTGCAGGCTTTACACCAGTGTTCAGTCAATTCACAGTGTGGTCTCCCTATCCGTAGGGGTTCTTAAAATGCAGATTCCTGGACCCCACACTAAACCTACTGAATCAGAATTCGTGGTAGGGGGATCAAGCAGCTTGTAACTTTGGCAAGCTCCTTGGGTAGGTCTTGGCACACCGAAGTCTGAGAACCACCGTCTTAGGTATATTTTTTGTCTTTGTCTATACATTCACAGGAGCCCTGTGGCTCAGTGGTTAAGAACTTGGTTGCTAACCAAAAGGTCAGCAGTTTGAGTCCACCAGCTGCTCCTTGGAAACCTTATGGCGCAGTTCTACTCTGTCCTATAAGGTCGCTATGAGTTCGAACCGACTTCATAGTAATTTGCGTTTGGGTTTTTTTAATATATATTCACTGTTGGGCTTCATGGATATATAAGTTGAAAATTTTAGGAATTTAATAACTGTTTCTTCTGGATCAATTAGGAAAGAAAAACTAAAACAACAAATACTGGTTTACTTTTTTTAAAAGCAGACTTTTAAATGCTTCTCATTATTTTCAAAGAGCTGTTTAAGGAAAATAAAGCTGTCTGTGAGTCACTGACAGGTATATTCTATCAACTTCCTGATCTCATTTATTGGTATTTGTATAATGTGTTTTGCCTTTCAAGCCTTCTGTGCTCTTCTGAGAGACCTGTCCGGCTGCCTCCCAGGGGCCATCTGGGTCCTTTAACCAAACAAATGCACAGGACAACTGGAAGCCAAGGATGTTTTTGCTAGAGTAGCTCTGGCAGAAAGTGCACAGCAGCTCTTAAGCTGTCTCTAAGACCAGAGGAATGTCTGACAGGGTGAATTCACCTTGGCAAAATCATTTGATCTTCCGGCAAAACAAACTGAACTGGCGGTGAGACAAACATTGACTGAGCTTAAAGCTTTAATGTCCTTACTTTTTGTCATTGTTTTCTTTTTTTAAATTTTTGAAGAATGGAGATTTCTACAACAGAAGTTCTTAAAGACAAGAAAAGACTACTTTTCTGAAAAAAGAAGCTAGGTTATTAGACCGTATTACATCCTCTGTAGAATCTAGAATGTTACTGCAACACTTGCAGTGTTCACAGGAGGCTGTATTAGTTTCCTAAGGCTGCTGTAACAAAATACCACAAAGTGGATGGCTTATAAGAACAGAAATTTATTCTCTCACAGTTCTAGAGGCTCGGAGTCCAAAATCAGGGTTTTGTCTGTGTTCATTCCTTCTGAAGGCACTAAGGGAGAATCTGCTCCAGGCCTCTCCCAGCTTCTGGTGACGGCCTTTGATCTTTGGCATTTCAATCTCTGCCTCTGTCTTCACATGGCCATTTTCCCTCCGGTCTTGCTCTGTGTCTGTTTTCCTCTTTTATAAGAACACCATGCAGATGGATTCAGACCCACTCTACTCTAACATTAATGTGACTGATGACATCTTCAAAGACCCTGTTTCCATAGAAGGTCATAGTCACAGATTAGATCTTCAAAATATACTTTTGGGGAACACTATTCAATCTATAACAGAGACCTTTGTAAGGACAAATCTCTCAATATTTAAAAGGGAGGAGCCATTTTTGTGGTTACTGACTGGGTAGTTCCTACAGCTTAGCAGCCACACCCCTGCCCTATTACACCCCTGACCCAGCTCACCAGCACTTCATGAACCTGCACTTTGGGTCAAAAAGTAAGTGGGAGAAAGAGAAGGGATGGGGCCCGGGAGCATCTCGTCACTACAGGCATAACTCTACTAAGCAGACAATTATCCACACTTATTACCGAAAGGCACAAAATTATAAATGTGGGTTTGGTCCCTGGATTGTCATTTTATACCTCGTATCTCCAAAATACCAAAATAGATGATAAACGGAGATTAAAATAAAACTCAAATACATACTTTCACAATCATTGCAATATGTAAACTCAAACTAAATAGCATGGAAGCCCTGTTGTAATCATGAAAAAATGGAAACAATTCAAATGCCCCTTTGTATGGAAACGTTAAAGTAAAACAAACAAAAAACAAACCAGTTGCTGTTGAGTGGATTCTGACTCCTGGCGACCCCACATGTGTCAGTACTCTACTGAGCTGTGCTCCATAAGGTTTGCAATGGCTGATTTTTCAGAAGTA
The DNA here is from genome assembly GCF_000243295.1 of Trichechus manatus latirostris. NCBI lineage: Eukaryota > Metazoa > Chordata > Mammalia > Sirenia > Trichechidae > Trichechus > Trichechus manatus. The sequence goes on from NW_004444018.1 coordinate 4,913,925, forward strand.
GATCATCAGGCCTTTCTTGTGAGGCACCTCTGGGTGGACTTGACCCTCCAACCTTTTGGTTAGCAGCAAATCATGGTTTATTCATACAAGGAAATTCTATGTACCTGGTAATTTAAATGAGATATATCTGTATGTATAGGCATAGATAACAATATCTAGGATGTATTGTTTTAAAAGGAGCCCTGGTAACACAGTGGTTAAGCATTTGGCTGCTAGCCAAGAGGTCGGTGGTTCGAACCCGCTAGCCAAGAGGTCGGTGGTTCGAACCCACTAGCCAAGAGGTCGGTGGTTCGAACCCACTAGCCTCTCTGCAGGAGTAAGATGTGGCTGTCTGCCTTTGTAAAGATTACAGCCCTAGAAACCCTATAGGACAGTTCTACTCTGTCATACGGGGTATCTATGATTTGGAATTGGCTCGAAGACAATGGGTATTGTTTTAAAAGAAGCAAATTGCAAAAGCGTATAGTCTGGTTTTGTTTTGTAAAATAATAACAACTATTAGTATTTGTGTATGCATATGAAGAAGACCTGGAGCAAAGTGCACCTAATGGTCCAGAAGTTTGGGACCACGGGAGAAATTGCTTTTTGCATTATGAATGTCCACTATGTTTGAATTTTGTATCAAACACAATTGCTTTCTGAATCAGAACAAATTTTAAAGGTTTAAGAAGTAAAATGTTGAAGAATTCCTACTGGGGGATTTTTCTGGATAGGCTAGACTGGTTGAGGTGTCTTATAATGTAGGTCTAATGAAGTTTGGACTAAAGATGCTGTTCTTGTCAGGGTTCTCAGGGAAGCAAAGGCTGAGATGTAGTTAGGAGTGCAGGAGGTTTATTGGGGTGAAACACCTGTGGAAGGAAAAGGGAGGAAGCAGGACTGAGCGGGGAAACCAGCAGACCCTGATGCAGACACCACATGATCTCAGCCAGACTGCTGCGAAGCACCGGAGCCAAGATGCAGTTAGAAAAGTCACACTGAGCCCTTGTCTTAGTTACGCATTGCTGCCATAACAGAAATACAACAAGTGAATGGCTTTAAAGATCAGAAATTTATTTTCTCACAGTTATGGAGACGAAAAATCCAAATCAGGGTCTCAGCGGTGTCAATTCCTTCTGTGAGCCTCTCTCCTAGTGCCTGGTGACTGCCATCAATCCTTGGCGTTCCTTTGCTTGTAGTCAGGTCCTCACGTGGCATCAGTCTTCCCCCTGAGTGTTTCTGTGTCTAGTATGCTCTTTTTATAACTCAGAAGTGATTAGGTTTAGAACCCACCTTACTCAGGTATTATCTATTTAACATAAAAAAAGAAAACCCCTATTCCTAAACAAGGTCACATCCACAGGGACAGAGGCCAGGACTTCAACACATAGTTGAGGGGGACACAATTCCATCCATAACAGACCTTGTCCTGGGCCCTTGCACCATTGCATTATGCAGTTCTTGACTCAAGGCTGTCCCAGAAGAGTGTGAACTGGACTGGAAAGCTGAGATGAACCCTGAGAGAGTTAGCACCTGGAGGCTCTCAGCTAGCTAGCCATGCTCTCTGCAGCTGGACAGCAAGCCTTTCTCGAAGCAGTCCATGTCTGCCTTTACTCTTCTGCACATCATGGGCTTAGACATTTATGATAAAGATGGTTTTGGTGAAATCTGAAATTTTCCGTTAGGCCATTCGTTTTTATATCCACAACACTTTGTAACAGTCTCATTTCTAGTTCAGTTTTATTATGGAAATACTATTTTAAAAATGCTTTATTGTGAGATTTATAAAGATAAAGTTATTTGTACTAGTCAGAATATATAGATACATAGCAGCTTCCTTCTCTGAACTTCTCAAAATGTATTCAGAGAAGATATTGGAAAATATCAATGGCAAATACTTAAATATATACTTTATGTATATTCACATTGACTTCTCACATCAACCTTATGAAGAGGTTATTATTATTATCCTCATTTTATAGATGAGGAAACTAAGGCACAGAGTGGTGAAATAATCTGCCGCAAGTAACTCACTAACTGGTGGAATCAGGATTTGAACCCAGAAAGTCTGGCTTCAGAGACTGTATTTATAATCTCCACAATAAACTGCTTCTTCAGTGAATTAAGTATGTTCGCTGCATGTTGGGGATGATATAGTGTCCAGGGGAAAAGAATTATTTGTAGTACTAGGTAAGAATTATTCATAAAGACAGGGGGCCTAGACAATACACAAGAATGGGCTGAAAGGCTTTAGTTGCATTTGGAGATGGAGCCGACTCTGACATAGGCAAAGCTTGTCACCAGGACCAAAGTTCTAGCCCCCTGTTATGGATTGAATTGTGTCCCCCTAAAATGTGTGTCAACTTGGCTAGGCCATAATTCCCGGTATTGTATGATAGCCCATCATTTTGTTATCTGATTTGATTTTCCTACGTGCTGTAAATCCTACCTCGATGATGTTAATGAGGCAGAATTAGAGGCAGTTATGTTAATGAGGTAGGACTCAATCTACAAGATTAGGTGGTATCTTGAGTCAATCTCTTTTGAGATATTAAAGACAGAAGCAAGCAGAGAGACAGGAGGACCTCATGCCACCAAGAATGAAGGACCAGGAGGGGAGCACATACTTTGGACCTGGGGTCCCTACTCTGAGAAGCTCCTAGACCAGCAGAAGATTGATGATGAGGACCTTCCCCCAGAGCTGACAGAGAGAGAGAGCCTTCTCTTGGAGCTGGCACCCTGAATTCAGACTTCTAGCCTCCTAGACTGTGAGAAAATGAACTTCAGTTTGTCAAAGACATCTACTTGTGGCATTTCTGTTATAGCAGCACTAGGTAACTAAGACACTCCTATTAGCCCTTCATATGTTAGAATTCCAAGTGACTGAAGAGAATTTTTTTAATTAGGTGCTCCTAAATGAAGCATCTTCACCTTGGAATTAACGGATAACATTCACCTTGGAATATGGTGAGAAATAACTCTTTCTGCCCTCCTACGTGTCCTGAGGGATCTGTTGGACTTGCCACAAAATCTGTGAGCTCCTATATTTTGTCCACCCCTCTTCCCATTGCCATTGTTCTCTGAGGAATTGGACATATGGGCTGATAAACAATCTCTTTCAAAGAAGACTTGCTTTTTGTCTCTATCTGTAAGTAGTCTTGGGGCAAGACTGTTTCAAAGGAAATGATTGAGACTCAATTATGGTTATTGAAATCTAAACTTTGCACAGCACTCTTCATTGCTCCAATTATGAGTAGTGTTCACAAATAAGGTCACTTATCTAGAAAATTATTAAAAATTCAGTGTACATGAAAGCCTCAAAAGTCCTTGAAAAGCAAATGTTAGGGAAGGGATGTTTCCATGACAACGTCTTCTACTCTTCATTGGTCCCTTGCTCCACATTTTCTAAGAGATAAACATCTGTTTTGAACAGTAGCCTTCTTCTTCAATAATTTCAACAAACTTTTCTGGAAAATGTGTTGATCATTCCCCATCAGTGATTGGAATGAATTTTCCCCTGAATTCTGATGTTATGTTAACCAGTTCTTTCCTGAGGCAATCAAACCATGCTTTGCTAGAGTTGAAAACATTCTTCTTACTCTACCTTTTCTGAAAAATTTCAAGAGTGAGGGCATCTTTGCAGCAATTCTTACTTGGTTCAGAGACAAGTGGATTTGCAGTGTCCAACCATACCCCATGTAATGAAATATATTTCCATTTTACAATTTAGCCTATTAACTCACAACCTAGCCAATCATTACCAAAAAAAAAAAAAAAAAAAAAAAAAAAAAAAAAATCCTTGTAGATTTCAATGACTTAGTGTCACTCTGTTGGTTCGTTGGTCAAATTATTAGGGAATTGAAAATTCACATTTGGAATCTCATTTTTAATAGGAAATGGAAGACAGAGAAGAAGTCAGGTCATAATCATAGTCTGAGATTTGTTGTTGTTGTTAATTGTCATTGAGTCAGCTCCAATTCATGGCAACCCTATGGACAGAAAAATGAAACATTGCCTAGTCCTGTGCTATCTTCACGATTGCTGATACGCTCGATTCCCTTGTTGTGGCCACTGTATATTTCTAGTGCCTATCAACTTAGGGAGATCATCTTTCAGCACTATATTGGACAATATTCTGTTGGGATCCATAGAATTTTTATTGGCTATTTTTGGAAGCAGAACACCAGGCTTTTCTTCCTAGTCTGTTTAAGTGTGGAAGCCCTGCTGAAACCTCTCCACTATGGATGACTCTGTTGGTATTTGAAATACTGGTGGCATAGCTTCTAGCATCATAACATCATGCAAATCACCACAGTATGACAAACTGACAGATGGTGGTGAAAGTCTGAGACTGACAGCATTAAAAAAATTTCAGAGGCAGAGCCAACATGGTGCCCTAGACAGACACACCATGCCATCCCTCTGCAGCAAAGACCCAAAAATCTAAGTAAAACAGATACAAACAACAATCCTGCAATCCTAAGCATCAAATGAAGGGATAAAGAACAGATCAAACACCAAATAGAAGAAGAAACTGATGGAAAACAGAGAATGAGAAGAGATATAGAGTGGAAGTCCCCTGCCAACTAACCAGGCACAGTGTGGCCATCTTGAAGCCCAACCAGCAACGACCCCAGACAGGGAGTATAAGAAGACATCTTCACATGGATCCCAAGAGGAGACAGAGCACCCCGTAACCAGAGAAACATGCTTTCCCACCCCTCACCTTCTGGTAAGTAGAAATAAGAACCTCCCCATTCTGGCAGCCCTCGCTGCCAGGGTCCACAATACAAGCAAGCCCCACTCTCCTGCCCCTTGGGCCAGTCCTGCCCACTCCCATCGCGTGGCTTTATTTTTCTTCTTTTTTTCCCTTTCTCCCAACCACCTAGCCCCATAAGCCACCTCCCCTTCCCACCAGCCCCCTAACATGGATTGAATTGTGTCCCCCCAAAATATCTGTCAACTTCGCTGGGTCATGATTCCCCGCATTGTATGATTGTGTAATCTGATGTGATTTCCTTATGTGTTCTAAATTCTATCACTGTGATGAGGTTATGCTGATGAGGTTTACAAGATTAGATAGTGTCTTAATCCAATCTCCTTTGAAATATAAAAGAGAGAAGTGAGCAGAGACACATGGGACCCTCGCACCAACAAGAAAGCAGTGCTGGGAGCAGAGCACATCCTTTGGACCTGAGGTTCCTGCGATGAGATGCTTCCAGACCAAGGGAAGACTGATGCATCACAAGGACCTTCCTCCAGAGCCAACAGAGAAAACAAAGCCTTCTCCTGGAGCTGACACCCTGAATTTGGACTTGTAGCCTACTGGACTGTGAGAGAATTAAATTTCTCTTTGTTAAAGCCATCCACTTGTGGTATTTCTGTTAGAGCAGCAACAGATGACTGAGACACCCCCACTGCCACAGCTAGAGAGCCACCAGCCAGCTGCCACCTGGCATCTGCCCCACCCCATCCACTGGCTTTGACCATGCTGCCATTCTTTTTCTTTCTCTTCTTTCTCCCTCTCACCTAGACCCGTATGCCACTTCTCCCACCTTCCCAACATCCCCTGCCATACCACTGAGGTTAGAACATTTCGGCACTAAGGCCTGCTGCTGCACCAGCCACACATTACCCCTCCTGTCCCACCACTCAAGCAGCCGCTGAATAGTGGGAAGCAAGTCCATATTACTCCTCATCTGACACCCTCTCCTCTCTGGTGAGGGGTTGTGAATGCTCCCTCACTGCTGGACCAACATCAGAAGGCAGATAGCATCCACCCAGCTGGCCCTCAGCCACCTCATCAAACCAGTGTACAGCAAAAGGGGTTCACCCTGCCTGCTGCTGCTCTGCCTACCCAGACAAGGTGGTGAGAGCCACCATGCCCACAGTGGAGCAAGCAGCAAACCAAACTCAGCCTGCCCGCCTTGACATATCAAAACAAAACAAAAAATCAGGATGAAACAAAAGAACATACAATTAATAAATAAAGAAAATAATACCTTAGTGTCTTGGAGACAGCAGACAATATCAAAAAACATATAAAAAAGCAGGACAAGATGGCTCCAGCAAGTGACCAAAATAGTCAGATGATCTTCTGGTATAAGAAAAGGCAGTGGAACTATCTGATATGGAATTCAAAAAATAATAATAATATTTAGGGCTCTCCAGGAGATTAGGAAAGAGATAAAGGAAAACACAGACAAAACCAATGAGAAAATAGACAAAATAATGGAAAATACAGACAAAATTTTTTTAAAAATAGACAAAATCAAGGAAAACACAAAGCCATAGAAGAATTCAGGAAAATAATACAAGAAAAGAACATCAAAATAAATAAACAATTAGAAATCATACAAAAACAGCAACTAGAAATCCAAAAGATAAACAACAAAATTACAGAAATGGACAACACAAGAGAAAGTTTTAGGAGCAAATATGCAACAAAGAAAGATAGAATCAGTGAGATTGAAGACGAATCCACGGATGCCAATTCATTTGAGGAAAAATTAGAGAAAAGAATGAAGAAAAATGAAGAAAACCTAAGAATTATGTGGAACACAATCAAGAGCAAAATTTTGCACATGATTCTAGTTCCAGAACACAGGGAGAAAATGGAAAACACAAACAAGATGGTTGAAGATTTGCTGGCAGAAAACTTCCAAAATATCATGAAAGACAAAAAGGTGACCATCCAAGAAGCTCAGTGAACCCCACATAGGATAGACCTCAAAAGAAAGTCACCAAGACACATCGTGATCACACTTGCTAAAACTAAAAACAGAGAAAGAATACTGAGAGCAGCTTGAGAAAAACGAAAAGTCACATACAAATGGGAAACAATAAGACTATCCTCTGATTACTTGCTAGAAACTATGCACGCAAGAAGGCAATGGGATGACACCTATGAACTCTTGAAAGAAAAAAAATTGCCAACCAAGAATAATATATCCTGAAAAACTCTCTCTCAAACAGGACATTTCCAGATAAGCAGAAATTAAGGGAATTTGTAAAAATCAAACTAAACTTACTGTCTTAGTTATCTAGTGCTGCTATAACAGAAATACCACAAGTGGATGGTTTTAACAAAGAGAACTTTATTTCCTTATAGTAAAGTAGGCTAAAAGTCCAAACTCAGCTCCAGGGGAAGGCTTTCTCTCTCTTGGCCTTCTCATCAGTGTTCCCCCAGACTAGGAGCTTCTTGGCACAGGGACCCTGGTCCGAAGGATGCGCTCTGCTCCCAGCACTGCTTTCTTGATGGTATGAGGTCCCGCTGTCTCACTGCTCCCTTCTGTCTTTTATATCTCAAGAGACTGCCTCAGGACAAAATCCAGTCTTTTAAATTGAGTCCTGCCTCACACAACTGCCGCCCATCCTCCCTCATTAACCATAGAGGCAGGATTTACCACACTTGGGTAAATCACACAATACCTGGAATCATGGCCCAACCAAATTGCTATACACATTTTTGGGGGGACATAATTCAATCCATGACACTTACAAAAATATTAAAAGGAGTCCTTGGGTTAGAGAAAACATAAATACTCAGTAAACACAAAATCTGTAATAAAGAAGAAAAAACAGGAATGCAGGGCCAAGATGGCAGAGTACTCAGGTGCTTCCAGTGGACCCGCTTACAACAAAGACCCGAGAAACAAGTGAATTGATTATATGTTGCAGTCCGAGAGCCATGAACATCAAAGGCAGAGTTGAGGAACAAGACTGAGTGGCAGGGAGAGGGAAAGATGGTTCAGAAGCAACGAGGAGTTGCCAGACCTGACCCAGTGAGAGCCTGAGCTCTTCAGGCCTGGTCAGCTCAGGGTGAGCCTTGAGGCAGGCAAGGGGCGGTGCTCAGGAGGCATGTTTTCGGCATTGGGAGAGACCCAGCGCCAGAGAGTCTACATGGCCACCCAGAACCAGTTAGAAGCAGCTCTGAAGAGGTGAAACATAAGCAATTGTGTACGGCCTACCGTGTGGATCAAAAACACCCCCCTTAGGAAAAAAACTGTCTCCCATTTACCTCCCCGCTCCCTGCTCTGCACTGGGTCCAAGACCAGCTTCAACAATTGCTGAGTCCCCTGGGCTGGAAGTAGGATCCTTCACATGCCCTGAGCCATTCTCCCAGCCTTGGAGAGTGAACAAATTAACAAACAGGGTAAAAAATAAACTGCCAGCTTCCCTAAGCCAGGAATCCAGGGTAGGCACAGCTCCTTTGCCTAGGCACAGGCATAAGGGATCCACGGACTTTGAGTGCCTTTCCCCCTGCATAGACTTGTGTGGGCCCATTTCAACAGCATAGGCCCTCATTACCACAGTATAACAGGGTATATACCAGAAGTCTATCTTCAACTGTTTTAGCTATGAAGTGTCAGGTTCTTGACACTTGACACTGCTCTGCCCATTATGCAGGGTCTTCACCTACCCACATCAGGGGCCTGAGGACTAGTGGCTCTACCCACGCCACCTAGCCACCTGTGATAGGGGCCCATGAATAAGAGGTGCCCCCCAGTCCTTACAGCCAACAGCATTAGGTGCTCATAGTCCAGGTGCAAAACCCACTCACCTACGCACTCTAGGGAACAGGGACACGCCTTCCTCCTGGACACTTGGGGGTGGCCGTCAGCCCCCTGCCTTGCTAGAGTGTGTTCCCCATGCCTGTCTAGGACTATGAGAGCTTACCCCACACACTTGGTGACTATCTACCTGGGCACCTGAGCTGAATCCATACAGGAAGAGTTGGTGGACTCCTGAGTTCAGATACCTAGTAACAGATCTAACCACCTGGAGGCAGGACATTAGAGCTTCAAAGGTGCCAATAATCAAACTAGCTCATACGAGCAGCCTATTTGGGCATATCAAAACAAAAGAAGAAGCTAGGACACAATAAGCAAACATAAAATACATAAATATAATAACTTATTGATGGCTCAGAGACAATATAAAATCACATAAAGAGGCAGATCATGATGGCTTCAGCAATCGCCCAAAATAAAGAATCTAGAAATTTTCCAGAGGAGGAAAATTTCTTGGAATTTCCACAGGCAGAATACAAAAGATTAATATACAGAGCTTTTCAAGAATTAGGAAGGAAATTAAGCAAAACTTAGAACATGCAACAGAGGAAATTAAATAGATTAGAGAAGAGCATAATGACAAATTTAACAGGCTGCAAGAATCCACAGAGAGACAGCAATCCAGAAGATTAACAATAACATTTCAGAATTAGACAACTCACTAGAAAGTCCTAGGAGCAAAATTGAGGCAATAGAAGTCAGAATTAGTGAGAAAGAAGACAAAGCACTTGACACCAATTTATCTGAGGAAAAATCAGATAAAAGAATTATAAAACATGAGGAAACCCTAAGAATTATGTGGGACTCTACCAAGAGGAATACCCGAACGGGGGAGATAACAGAAAATACAGAGAAAATTGTTGAAGATTTGCTGACAGAAAACTTCCCTGATATCGTGAAAGATGAGAAGGTAT
>NW_004444018.1:4924634-4925876 GCF_000243295.1 Trichechus manatus latirostris
CAGAAAGAAGCTCAAAAAAGCCACAGAAGAGCTAAATGCTACAATCAACCAACTTGATCTCATAGACATATACTGAACACTGCACCCAACAGCAGCCAAGTATACTTTCTTTTCCAATGCACATGGAACATTCTCCAGAATAGACCACATATTAGGCCATAAAGCAAGCCTTAACAAAATCCAAAGCATTGAAATATGACAAAGCATCTGTCTTAGTTATCCAGTGCTACTGCTGGTTCTCTGCTGCTGCCTCTTTCCTGCTGCTGCAGGTTCTCTGCTGCTGCTGCATGTCTATCCATTCACAGTTGCAAAATCGCTTCCACGTTTTAGGTATCTGTTAGAGCAGCATCCCACTCTTGGTACTAAATTCAGTCTTAGTCATCCAGGGATGCTCTAACAGAAATACCACAAGTGGATGGTTTTAACAAAGAGAAATTTATTCTCTCACAGTGTAGTAGGCTACAAGGCCAAATTGAGGGCATGCGCTCCAAGAGAAGACTTTCTCTCTCTGTCAGCTCTGGAGGAAGGTCCTTGTGATGCATCAGTATTTCTTTTGTCTGGGAGCATCTAAGCACAGGAACCTCAGGTCCAAAGGATGTGCTCTGCTCCTGACATTGCTTTCTTGGTGGTATGAGGTTCCCATGTGTCTCTGCTTGCTTTTCTCTTTTATATCACAAAAGAGATTGGATTAAGACACTATCTAATCTTGTAAACCTCATCAGTATAACCTCATCATAGTGATAGAGTTTACAACACATAAGGAAATCACATATAACCTTATCATAGTGATAGAGTTTATGACACATAAGGAAATCACATCAGATTACACAGTCATACGATACTGGGAATCATGACCCAAGCATGTTCACAGATATTTTTGGGGGACACAATTCAATCCATCTCAGCATCTTTTCTGATGATAAAGCCAGAAAAGTAGAAATCAACAACAGGAAAAGCAAGGAAAAAAAAATCAAACACATGGAAACTGAACAACACCTTGCTCAAAAACCACTGGGTTAAAGAAGAAATTAAGAATGGAATAAAGAAATTCATGGAATCAAACGAGAATGAAAACACATCCTACCAGAACCTTTGGGACACAGCAATAGCAGTGCTCGAAGGTCAGGTTATAGCAATAAATGCACACATCCAAAAAGAAGAAAGGGTCATAAACAAAACACTAACCCTACAACTGGAACAAGCAGAAAGAGAGCAACAAAAGAAGCCCTCAGGTGCCAGAAG
>NW_004444018.1:4927423-4940037 GCF_000243295.1 Trichechus manatus latirostris
CAAAACAGCCTGGTACTGGTACAACAACAGATACATAGACCAATGGAACAGAATTGAGAATCCAGACATAAATTCATCCATCTATGAGCAGCTGATATTTGACGAAGTCCCAAAGTCTGCTAATTGGGGAAAAGACAATCTTTTTAACAAATGGTGCTGGCATAACTGGATATCCATCTGCAAAAAACTGAAACAAGACCATACTTCACACCATGCACAAAAACTAACTTAAAATGGATCAGAGACATATATAAAATCAAAAACAATAAAGATCATGGAAGAAAAAGTAGGGATAATGCTTGCAGCCCTAATACATGGCATAAACACAATACTAACCATAAGTAACAGTGCACAAGCACCAGAAGAGAGACTAGGTAAATGGGAGCTCCTAAAAAACAAACGCTTATGCTCATCAAAAGACTTCACCAAGAGTAAAACACAACCTACAGACTGGGAAAAAATTATTGGCTACAACAAATCAGATCAGTGTCTAATCTCTAAATCTACAAGATACTGCAAAACCTCAACAACAAAGAGTCAAATAACCCATCTAAAAAATGGGCAAAGGATATGAACAGACACTTCGCCAAAGAAGATATTCAGGTGGCTAACAGACACACAAAGAAATGCTCATAATCATTAGCAATTAGAGAAATGCAGATCGAAACTACAATGAGACATTATCTCACCCCAAAAAGGCTAGCGTTAATCCATAAAACACAAAATAATAAACGCTGGAGAGGCTGTGGAGAGACTGGAACACTTATACACTGTTGGTGGGAATGTAAAATGGTACAACCACTTTGGAAATTGATTTGGTGCTTCCTTAAAAAGCTAGAAATAGAAGTACCATATGATCCAGCATCCCATTCCTTGGAATACATCCTAGAGAAATAAGAGCCATCACACTAATAGATATATGCACACCCATGTTCATTGCAGCTCTGTTCACAATAGCAAAAAGATGGAAGCAACCTAGCTGCCCATCAATGGATGAATGCATAAACAAATTATGGTATATTCACACAATGGAATACTATGCAATGATAAAGAACAACAATGAAGCCATGAAACATCTTGTAACATGGAGGAATCTGGAGGTCATTATGCTGAGTGAATTTAGTCAGTCACAGAAGGACAAATATTGTATAAGACCACTATTATAAGAACTCATGAAAAGGTTTAAACACAGAAGAAAACATTCTTTGATGGTTACGAGGGTGGGGAGGGAGGGTGAAGGTTATTTACTAACTAGATAATAGATAAGAATTATCTTAGATGAAGGGAAGGACAGCACACAGTACAGAGGAAGTCAGCACAACTGGACTAAACCAAAGTTAAGAAGTTTCCTGAATACAATCAAACACTTTGAGGGACAAGAGTAGCAGGGGTAGGGGTCTGGGGACCATGCTTTCAGGGGACATCTAGATCAATTGGCATAACAAAGCTTATTAAGAAAATGTTCTGTATCCTACTTTGGTGGGTGGTGTCTGGGGTCTTAAAAGCTTGCAAGTGGCCATGTAAGATGCATCAATTGGTCCCAACCACCTGGAGTAAAGGAGAATGAAGAACACCAAAGACACAAGGAAAGTATTAACCCCAGAGACAGAAAGGGCCACATACACCAAAGACTTCATCAGCCTGAGACCAGAGAACTAGATGGTGCCCAGCTACCACCAATGACTGACCTGACAGGGAACACAACAGAGAGTCCCAGATACAGCAGGAGAAAGGTGGGGTGCAGAACTCAAATTCTATTAAGAAGACCAGACTTAATGGTCTGACTGAAACTGGAGGTTCCTTGGAAAGCATGGCCCCTAGATTCTCTATCAGCCTAGAACTATAACAATTTCTGAGACCAAATCTTCAGACAAGGATTTGACTGGACTGTGGGACATAAAGTGATACTCGTGAGGAGTGTGTCTCTTAGCTCAAGTAGATACAAGAGACTAAGCAGGCGGCTTCTGTCCAGAGGTGAGATGGGAAGGCAGAGGGGGTCAGGAGCTGGTTGAATGGAGATTGGGAATCAGGGGTAGAAAGGAGGAATATGTTGTCAAAGTATGGGGAGAGCAACTAGGGTCACATAACAATGTATGGATAAATTGTTGTATGAGAGACTAACTTGAATTGTAAACTTGCACTTAAGGTATAAAAACATAATAAAAAATAAAAAGAAAGCAAAGAAAATCCACAAACAAAAGGAATTCAGCACAGGAAAGTACGAGGAACAAAGAAAACATCAGTACCACAAAAAAAAATCACAACAACATGACAGCAATAAACTCATTCCTATCGATAATCACGCTGAATGTAAATGGCTTAAATGCACCTGGAAAGAGACATAGAGTGGAAGAATGGATAAAAAAACCAGTGCTGTGTACAAGAGACCTACCTTAGAAACAAAGCATAAATACATTAAAAATCAAAGGATGAAAAAAATTATCAAGAAAATAGTAACCAGAAAAAGACAGGCGTCAATACTAATCTCAGATAAAATAGACTTTAAGGCAAAATCAACCATAAAAGACAAGGAAAGCCATTATATAAAGATTAAAGGGACAATCCACCAAGAAGGCATAACCTTAATAAATATCTATGCACCCAAGAAAAGGGCATCAAAATACATAAACTCCAATGGCACTGAAAAGAGAAATAGTTCCACAATAATAGTAGGAGACTTCAACACACCATTCTTGGTAAAGAACAGAACATCTAGAAAGACACTCAACAAAGATACAGAAGATCTAAAGGCCACAGTCAACCAACTGACCTTGTAGACATATATAGACTACCCCACCCAACAGCAGAAAAATATACATTCTTTTCCAACACACAAGGAATGGTCTCCAGAAGAGACCACATCTTAGGCCAGAAAGCAACCCTCACCAAAATCCAAAATATTGAAAAGCATCTTCTCTGATCGCAACGTCAAAAAAGTAGAAATTAATAACGGGAAGAGGAAGGAAAAAAAGACAAATACATGGAAACTGAGTGCACCTTGCTTAAAATCCACTGGGTAACAGAAGAAATCAAAGATGGAATTAAAAAATTGCTAGAATTAAACAAGAATGAAAAGACATCATACCAAAGCCTTTGGGTCACAGCAAGCGCAGTTTTCAGAGGTCAGTTTATGGTAATAGATGCACACATCAAAAAAGAAAACAGGGACAAAATCAAAACATTAGCTATACAGCTTGAACAAATAGCAGGAGAACAGCAAAAGAAGCTAATAGCACTAGAAGAAAAGAAATAATAAAGATTAGTGCAGAAATAAATGAAATAGAAAACAGAAAAACAATAGAATCAACAAGACTAAATGTTGGTTCTTCGAAAAGATCAACAAAATCGAGAAACCATTGGCCAAACTGGCAGAAGAAAAACAGGAGAGGAAGCAAATAACTCAGATAAAAAATGAGATGGGGGGACATTACAGACTCAACTGAAATGATAAGGATCATAACAGAATACTGTCAAAAATTGTACTCCAACAAATTTGAGAACCTAGAAAAAATGGACAAATTTCTACAAACACACTCATACAAACCGAGATAAAACATCTGAACAGACCCATAACAAGAGAAGAGATTGAGGAGGTAATTTAAAAAAAAAAAAAAAGACTCCCAACAAAAAAACTTCCTGGCTTGGATGGCTTCACAGGAGAATTCTACCAAACATTCATGGAAGAACATACAACAGTACTACTAAAATCATTTCAGAGCATAGAAAAGTAAAGAATACTCCCGAATTCATTCTATGAAGCCAGGATAACCCTGATACGAAAGCCAGGCAATGGGATGTCCCAAAAAAAGAAAATTACAGACCAATAGCTCTCATGAATGTAGATGTAAAAATTCTCAACAGAATTCTAGCCAATAGAATTTAGCATCATACCAAAAAATAATAATACACTGCAACCAAGTGGGATTCATACCAGGTATGCAAAGATATTTCAACATTAGAAAATCAACCAACATAATCCACCACATAAATAGAACAAAAGAAAAGAATCACATGATCACCTCAATTGACACAGAAAAGGCATTCGATAAAGTCCAACAAAGTTTCCTGATAAAAACTCTCAATAAAATAGGAATAGAAGAAAAATTCCTCAGCGTAAATAAAGAACATTTATACAAAAGCAATAGACAACATCATTGTCGATGGAGAGAGGCTGAAAATATTCCCCCTGAGAATGGGAACAAGACAAGGATTCCATTTATCACTATTCCTATTTAACATTGTGCTGGAAGTCCTAGCTAAAGCAATAAGGCAAGAAAAAGAAATAAAGGGCATCCAAATTGGAAAGGAAGAAGTAAAACTATCCTTATTCACAGATGATATGATCTGATTCATAGAGAACCCAAAAGATTCTACAAGAAAACTACTGGAACTAATAGAAAGATTCAGCAGAGTAGCGGGATACAAGATCAACATACAAAAATCAGTCAGATTCCTATTCACCAACAAAGAGAACTTTGGAAAGGTAATCAGGAAAAAATATGATTTATAATAGCCCCTAAAAAGATAAAATACTTAAGAATAAATCTAACTGGGGACATAAAAGACCTATACAAAGAAAAGTACAAAACACTACTGCAAGGAAACAAAAGAGACTTACATAAATGGAAACACATACCATGCTCATGGATAGAAAGACTCAACATTGTGACAATGTCAATTCTACCCAACGCAATCTACAGATATAATACAATCCTGAACCAAATACCAGTAGCATTCATTAATGAGATGGAAAAATTAATCACCAACTTCTTATGGAAAGCAAAAAGGCCCCGAATAAGCAAAGCATTATTGAATAAAAAGAACAAAGTAGGAGGCCTCACTCTACCTGATCTCAGAACCTACTATACATCCACGATAGTCAAAACAGCCTGGTACTGGTACAACAACAGACACATAGACCAATGGAACAGAATTGAGATCCCAGACGTAAACTCATCCACCTGTGGTCAGCTGATCTTTGACACAGGACCAAAGTCCATTAAATGGGGAAAGACAGTCTTTTTAACAAATGTTGCTGGCAAAACTTGATGTCCATCTGTAAAAAAATGTAACAGGTCCCATACCTCACACCATACACAAAAACTAACTCAAAATATATCAAAGACCTAAATATAAAATCTAAAACGATAAAGATCATGGAAGAAACAATAGGGACAATGATAGGGGCCCTAATACATGGCATAAATACACTACAAACCATAACTAACAATGTATAAACACTAGAAGATAAACTAGATAACTAAGAACTAAAAATTAAATACTTATGCTCATCAAAAGAGTGAAAAGTACAGACTGGGAAAACATTTTTTGGCTGTGACATACCTGACAAGGGTCTAACCTCTAAAATCTATAGAATAACACCTCAACAACAGAGACAAATAATCCAGTTTAAAAAATGGGCAAAGCATATAAACAGACACTTCACCAAAGAAGATATTCAGGTGGCTAACAGACACATAAGGAAATGCTCAAGATCATTAGCCACTAGAGAAATGCAAATCAAAACTACAATGAGATACCATCTCACCCCAACATTACTGGTGCGAATCCAAAAAACAGAAAATAACAAATGTTGGAGAGGTTGCAGGGAGATTAGAACTCTTATGCACTGTTGGTGGGAATGTAAAATGATACAACCACCATGGAAAACGATATGAAAAGCTGAAAATAGAAATACCATATGATCCAGCAATCTCACTCCCCAGAAAAATATCTCAGAGAAATAAGAGCCGTCACACGAATAGATATATGCACACCTGTGTTCATTGCAGCATTATGCACAATAGCAAAAAGATGGAAACAACCTAAGTGCCCATCAACAGATGAATGGATAAATAAACTATAGTACATACAGACAATGGAATACTATGCAACAATAAAGAACAATGTTGAATCCATGAAACATCTCATAACGTGGATGAATTTGGAGGGCATTATACTGAGTGAAATAAGTCAATCACAAAAGGACAAATATTGTGTGAGACAACTATTATAAAAACCCAAGAAAAGGTTTACACACAGAAAAACAATCTTTGATGGCTAAGGGCGAGGGGACGGATGAGGAGGGGAAATCACTAACTAGATAGTAGACTAGTGTTAATTGTGGTGAAGGGAAAGACAACACACAATATAGGCGAAGTCATAGAAGCTTCACAGACACATGGTCTCCGGGGACATCTAGGTCAATTGGCATAACATAGTTCATAAAGAAAATGTTCTACTTACTACTTTGCTGAGCAGCATCTGGGGTCTTAAAAGCTTGCGAGTGGCCATCTAAGATACATCTATTGTTTCCATCCCATCCGGAGCAAAGGAAAATGAAGAAAATCAAAGACACAAAGAAAATATTAGTCCAAAAGACTAATGGACCACATGAACCACAGCCTCCACCAGCCTGAGCCCAGAACTAAATGGTACCTGGCTGCCACCACCGACTGACTGCTCTGATATGGATCACAGTAGAGGGTCCTGGACGAGTGGAAGAAAAATGTAGAACAAAATTCAAATTCACACAAAAAGACCAGACTTACTGGTCTGGTAGAGACTGGAGGAACCCCTGAGACTATGGCCCCAGACACCCTGCTAGCTCAGAACTGAAGCCACTCCCTAAGTCCACCTTTCAGCCAAAGATTGGACAGGCCTATAAAACAAACAATAACACACACGAAGAAGGTGCTTCTGAGTTCAATCAAGTATATGAAACCAAATGGGCAATACTGCCCAAAAGCAGAGATGAGAAGGCAGGAAGGGACAGGAAAACTGGACAAATGGACATGGGGAACCTGGGGTGGAAAGGGAAAGCGGGAGAGTGCTGACATACTGTGGGGATTCCAACCAATGTCACAAAAGAATTTGTGTATAAATTTTTGAATGAGAAACTAGTTTGTGCTGTAAACTGTCACCCAAAACACAGTAAAATTTTCAGAAAATTCAGCTTTGAGTCCATATTGTCATCTTTGTGCTTGAATAAAACAAAACAAAACAAAACCTGTTGCCAATGAGTCACTTCTGACTCATAGTAACCCTATAGGACAGAGAAGAACTGCCCCATATGGTTTTCAAGGAGCTGCTATTGGATTCAAATTATGGACCTTTTGGTTAGCAGCTGAACTCTTAACCACTTCGCCACGAGGGCCTCTTGAATAGTCACCGGTAATCCAACCCAAACCAATGAACATACATGGGAATAATAATAATAAACCACAGAAAGGAAGAAATAGAGATATTCATTGTCTTGAGAAAAAGAATTTTATAGTCTCAGAATCCAGTTACTACAATGTGAACCCCATCAGAGAAAACTCCTTGCTGACTGGTTGATGTGTTCACCCACAGGCATCTCAAATAGGAAATGTACCCAAAGAAAAATTTGTAACTCTAACAATGAAGACTTTGGCATTAGGTAGGTAAACCAAAGAGTTACCATTTACACTTATGCCTAGCTCTGAAAAACTTGAAATAATTTGCAGTTTATTTTTGGAAACGAGTAAGAGAAAGAAGAAAGTGGGGCAGAATAACAGGGAGAGTGAAATGGGGGGAAACAGATTTTTTAGTCTAAAAGCGTTAAAAAGAAAGAATGTTGCGTCCAGTGAAGAGTCATAGTTTTTATCTTGTTGGCGAAGCCTGGGCTAGTCCTAGGGAGGTGGAGGTTGCTAACAGCAGAGGTTGCTGCTTAGAGTTTGCTGTTTCACACCACTTCACAGTGTCCTTTTCTCTGACAGAGCAGCTGTTATTACATTTTTGAATAACGTGGGCTCAGCTTGTAGACCTGAAGTTCAGACAACTTTGATGGGAGAGGTGAATCGGGATAATATAGAGAAAACACTTCTTATTAGAAAACTGAAATATAAAAATTTAATCTGCATCAAAATCTGAAATATAAAAATTTAAACTGAAAATGGAGCTAGGAAGGATAGTTTCCATGGGCTTTAAAATATATTGTGTTTTTTAGATTATAAAAGAAATACATGTTCATTAAGAAGATACTGAAGAAGAGTTGAAGGAAAGGAAAAACACTTTTCTACTTTTTCTACACCATTGTTTATATTTTAGGTATTGTATTTTTTTTCACTTGGAAATGGTTCTTCTATTTGTTTGTTTAACATAATCATGATTGTGGTATACAGATGGATAAACCAAAAAACCAAATCCATTGCCGTCCAGTTAATTCTGACTCATAGCGACTGTATAGGACAGAATAGAACTGCCTCATAGGGTTT
This sequence comes from Trichechus manatus latirostris, assembly GCF_000243295.1. Taxonomy (NCBI): domain Eukaryota; kingdom Metazoa; phylum Chordata; class Mammalia; order Sirenia; family Trichechidae; genus Trichechus; species Trichechus manatus. The sequence continues at coordinate 4,935,661 of NW_004444018.1, forward strand.
CCAAGGCTGTTAATCTTTAAGGAAGCAGATTGCCACATCTTTCTCCCACAGAGCGGCTGTTGGATTTGAGCCGTGGACCTTTTGGTTAATGGCTGAGAGCTTAACCACTGTGCCACCAGGGCTCCTTATAGAGACAGAGAGATGAATAATGATATATGTAACTACTATGTATGTGTGTATATATATATATATTCAACTTTTTAATTTTTTCATTAATGGTAGAGATTTGTTGTCTGAGTAACACACCGTTAGAATTTTTCATGTTATTTTAGACTTTCTTAAACACAATTTTAAATGGCTATCTAACAATGATGTGCTCCTGAGTAGTGCAAATGGTTAAGTGCTCGGCTACTAACTGAAAGGTTGGTAGTTCAAATCTACCCAGAGACACCTCAGAAGAAAGGCCTGACAATCTGCTTCCAAAATGTCACAGCCATGAAAACCCTATGGAGCGCAGTTCTACTCTGACACACATAGGGTCTCCATGAGTTGGAGTCCACGTGACACAACTGTTAACATACATATATATATATACACACACACACACACACAAACACACATATATATGTGTGTGTGTATATACATACAGAACAATGTATCATGTGATAATGGCATAGTCTGCTAATCATCCCCAAACTTGGACATTCACTCCATAGCCAGTTTTTTACTGTAATTAATAATTCCATGTAGGTCCTATCTGACTATTGGACTATTGAGGTTAAAACCAGGTTATCAGGACCACTTTACAGAAATCTGTTTTAATACTGCTGAGACAGCAAAATAACAGCCTCTGGTTTTTGCATGTCACATAGGCTCTATAGTAGGCTCGAGATATATAAAGATGAAAAAGAATGAGTAAGACACAAGCACCCTTACATTCCAGCACAATAAATCATATGTAAGCAAAAAAATGATAATGCCAGGAATCAGAACCAGAAGTGAGGCATGAAAACTATGCATATAGGAACTCCTTAAGTATCAGGAAAGGCTTCTCGGAGGGGGTGATATTTGAGGTAGGACTTGGAGGATAAGTACGCATTTGCTTAGCAAGGGAGTTCCTAGATACAATGGTTAGAGCTGTGGATGATTAAAAAAAATGAATAGGACTTGGAGATTTAAAACCTAGTGGGGCATAAATAAAACAAAAGAATCACAAGATCATCACAATCGACGCAGAAAAAGCATTTGAAAAAAAAGTTCAACAACAATTCCTGATAAAAACTCTTAATAAAATAGGTATAGAAGGGACATTCTTCAACATAATAAAGGGCATCTATACAAAACCAACAGTTAATATCATTCTTAATAGAGAGAGGCTGAACTACCTCTGAGAACAGGAATAAGACAAGGAAGCCCTTTATCATCACTCCTATTTAACATTGTGCTGGAAGTCCTAGCTTGAGCAATAAGGCAAGAAAAGGAAATAAAGGTCATCTGAAGTGGAAAGGAAGAAGTAAAACTGTCCCTATTTGTGAATGATATGATATTATACATAGAAAACCCAAAAGACTTCATGAGAAAACTACTGAAACTAATAGAAAGATTCAGCAGAGTAGCAGGATACAAGAAAAACATGAAAAGATCAGTTGGATTCTATCTTAGGCATCTAGTGCTGCTATAACAGAAACACTACAAGTGGATGGCTTTAACAAAGAGAAATTTATTCCCTCACAGTCTAGTAGGCTACAAGTCCAAATTCAGGGCATCAGCTCCAGGGGAAGGCTTTCTCTCTCTGTCAGCTCTGGAGGAAAGTCCTTTTGTCACTCTTCCCTGGACTAGGAGCTTCTCCACGCAGGAACTCTGTGTCCAAAGGACGCACTCTGCTCCTGGTCCTTCTTTCTTGGTAGTACGATGTCCCCATGTCTCTCTGCTCAATTCTCTCTTTTATACCTCAAAAGAGATTGGCTTAAGACGCTATCTGATCTTGTCAATCTCATCAATATAACTGCCACTAATCCATCTCATTACAACATAGTGATAGGATTTACAACACATAGGGAGATCACATCAGATGCAAAATGGTAGACAATCATACAATATTGGGAATCACGACCTAGCCAAGTTGACAGATATTTTTGGAGGACACAATTCCATCCATGACAGATTCCTATACACCAATAAAGAGAACTATTAAAAGGAAATCAGGAAAGCAATACCATTTATAACAGCCCCTAAAAATAATGAAATACTTAGGAATATATCTAAATAGGGACATAAAAGACCTATATAAAGAAAACTACAAAACGCTACTGTAAGAAACCAAAAGAAACCTACATAAATGGAAAAACATACCATGCTCATGGGTAGGTAGACTCAACATGGTGAAAATGTCAATTCTACCCAAAGCAATCTACAAATACAATGCAATCCCGATCCAAATGTCAACAGCATCCTTTAACGAGAGGGAGAAACTAATCATTCATTAACTTATATGGAAAGCAAAGAGGCCTTGGATAAGTAAAACACTATCGAAGAAGAAGAAAGTAGGAGGCCTCCCATGATCTGATCTCAAAACCTACTATACAGCTACGGTAGTCAAAATATCCTGGTACTAGTACAAGGACAGACACACTGACCAATGCAACAGAAGAGAGACCCCATTGACCTATGGTTGCCTGATCTTCGACAAAATCCCAAAGTCCATTAAATGGGGAAAAGACAGTCTTTTTAACTAATGGTGCTGGCAAAACTGGATGTTCACCTTGAAAAAAATGAAACAGGACTCATACATCACACCATACACAAAAACTAATTCAAAATGGATCAAAGACCTACATATAAAACCCAAAACTATAAAGGTCATAGAAGAAAAAATAGGGTAAATGCTAGAGGCCCTAATACATGGCATAAATGGGATACGAACATAAGTAACAATGCACAAACACCAGATGATAAGCTAAATAACTGGGATATTTTAAAAATTAAACATTTTTGCTCCCTAAAAGACTTCACCAAAAGAGTAAAAAGAGAACATACAGACTGGGAAAAAAAATTTGGCGATGACAAATCTGACAAAGGTCTAATCTCTAAAATATATAGGAAAATCCAGCATCTCTACAACAAAAAAACAAATAATCCAATTGAAAAATAGGCAAAGGATATGAACAGACACTTCCCCAAAGAAGACATTGAAGCGGCTAATGGATACATGAGGAAATGCTCATGATCACTAGGCATTAGAGAAATGCAAATCAAAGCTACAATGAGGTGCCATCTCACCCTGACATTACTGGCACGAATCAAAAAAACAGAAAATAACAAATGTTGGAGAGGCTGTGGGGAGATTGGAACTCTTATGTACTGCTGGTGAGAATGTAAAATGGTACCATTTTGGAAAACAATATGGTGCTTCCTTAAGAAGCTAGAAATAGAAATACCATATGATCCAGCTATCCCACTCCTAGGAAAATATCCTAGAGAAATAAGAGCCATCACACTAATAGACATATGCACACCCATGTTCACTGTAGCATTACTCACAATAGCAAAATGATGGAAATAACCTAAGTGCCCATCAACAGATGAATGGATAAACAAATTATGGCACATACACACAACGGATACTGTGCAATGATAAACAACAATGAAGAATCTGTGAAACATCTCACAACGTGGATGAATCTGGAGGGCATTATGCTGGGTGAAATAAGTCAATCACAAAAGGACAAACACTGTATGAGACCACTATTATAAAAACTCAAGAAAAGGTTTACACACAGAAAGAAACAATCTTTTTTTCTTTTGTCCTGGAATTCCATGTTTTCGCCTGCTTATTCCAACTAGTCCAAGAAGAACTTGAGCATTAGCAGCTTCTTCAAATCTTCACTGACAACTCTTTGAGCCCTGTCTTTAAACTCTTAAAACATTTGCAGTGAGTTACGTAAAATGTTTTATTCAATTAATGAAAACTTAATTTATTTGTTATTCTTGCAAATTTTTTTTATTGTGCTTTAAGTGAAAGTTTACAACTCAAGTTAGTCTCTCATACAAAAATTTATACATATGTTGTTATGTGACCCTAGTTGCTCTCCCTATACTGTGACAACACACTCCTCCTTTCCACTGCTGATTTCCCATGTCCATTCAACCAGCTCCTGATCCTCTCTGCCTGCTCATCTCACCACAAGACAGGAGCTGCCCATTTAGTCTCATGAATCTACTTGAGCTAAGAAGCACACTCTTCACAAGTATCATTTTATGTCCTATAGTCTAGTCTAATCTTTGTCTGAAGAGTGGGCCTCGGGAATGGTTTTTCTTCTGGGTTGACAGAGAGTCCAGGGGCCATGCTTTCTGGGGTTCCTCCAGTCTCAGTCAGACCATTAAGTCTGGTCTTTTTGCTAGAATTTGAGTTCTGCACCCCACTTTTCTCCTGCTCCA
>NW_004444018.1:4940137-5055075 GCF_000243295.1 Trichechus manatus latirostris
TGGTGGTAGCCAGGCACCATCTAGTTCTTCTGGTCTCAGGCTGATGCAGTCTCTGGTTTATGTGGCCCTTTCTGTCTCTTGGGCTAATATTTTCTTTGTGTCTTTGGTGTTCTTCATTCTCCTTTACTCCAGGTGAGTTGGGACCAACTGATGCATCTTAGATGGCTGCTCACTAGCTTTTAAGACCCCAGATGCCACTCACCAAAGTAGGATGCAGAACATTTTAGAAAGAAACAATCTTTGATGGTTATGAGGGTGGGTAGGGGTGGAGAGGGAAAAACACTAAATAGACAATAGATAAGTGGTAACTTTGGTGGCGGATAAGACAGTACACAATACTGGGGAAATAAGCACAACTTGACCAAGGCAAGGTCATGGAAGCTTCATAGACACACGCAAACTCCCTGAAGGACCGAATTCCTGGGCTGAGGGCTGGAGACCATGGTCTTGGGGGACATCTAGCTCAATTGGCATAACATAAAGAAATTGTTCTACACTCTACTTTGGTGAGTAGCATCTGGGGTCTTAAAAGCTTGTGAGTGACCATCTAAGATACTACACTGGTCCCACCGTATTTGGAGAAAGACAGAATGAAGAAAACCAAAGACACAAGGAAATGATTAGTCCAAAGGACTAATAGAGGGTTCTGGACAAACCTGGAGAAAAATGTAGAACAAAATTGTAACTCACAAAAAAAGACCAAGTTTATTGGTCTGACAAAGACTGGAGAAACCCCAGAGTATGGCCCCCAGACACTCTTTTAACTCAGTATTGATGTCACTCCTGAGGTTCACCCTTCATCCAAAGATTAGACAGGTTCATAAAACAAAATGAGACTAAAGGGGCACACCAGCCCAGGGACAAGGACGAGAAGGCAGGAGGGGACAAGAAAGCTGGTGATGGGGAACCCAAGATCGAGAAGGGGAGAGTGTTGACACACTGTGAGGTTGGCAAATGTCACAAAATAATGTGTGTATTAATTGTTTAATGAGAAACTAATTTGCTCTGTAAATCTTCATCTAAAGCACAATAAAAAAAAAACAAAAAACAAACCTACTGGGGAATAAAGATATTTTGGAAGAATATAAGCTAGCGTAAGATAAATCTATATGGAATGCAACCAGGGAAGAAATGATAGTAGCTAAGAGAAGGAAGAAATAATTTCTACTGGAACATCATGGGCTTTCCAAGGCAGAAACATCACTGAGCTGAACCTCTAAGGATCCAAGTTTTGTAACTGGTAGCAGGTGGACGAGAGGCATGGAGGAGAAGAGAGGATATTCCAAGTGGACAGAGTGGGCATCAGCAAAGCTGGGGAGGAAAGACCTTGCAGGCTGTGTTTGGGAAAAAGAAGTGTACTATGGCTGGAGTTTAGGTGAGGACATGCACAGAGGAAGAGTGGGAAATCATGCTATAAGGATGTCAGTGACAGATCTTAAAGAGCCTTGAGATGAGGTTAAGTCTGTGTCTTCTTCTTTAGGCAACAACCAAAACCATACCAGTTGCCATCAAGTTGACTCCGACTCATGGTGACCCCATGTGTGTCAAAGTAGAACTGTGCTCCACAGGGTATTCAGTGGCTGACTTTTCAATGTCCAGGTGCCTTTGGGTGGACTCGAACCTCCAACCTTTTGGTTAGTGGCCAAGCACATGAACCATTTGCACCATGCAGAGACCCCCTTTAGGCAATAGGAAGCCAATAAATATTTTTAAATAGGTGAGTGAGAGATGAGAGCAGAGTCAGTAAATAAATAGCAGTAGGTGGGGATAGGCAAATCTGAAAAGAAAGTTCTTTAGGTAATTTAGGCTTGAAATAATAAATGCCTGAACTAGAGTAATGACAGTGGACCTGGAAAGAAGAGGCAAATTCAAGGGCTCTTCCAAATGAATAATCAGTGGAGTTGGCAGCTATTTACGTGTGGTGGGAGAAGAGAAAAAGGCTTCAGAAATGACTTAAGTTTGAGCTTGAGTGCTTTGAATGGACTGTGGGGCAGAAGATGGGTTTTGCCGAAAAGATGAGTTCGTTTGAGTTGTGCTGAATTTGAGGTGCTGATGAAAGATTCATGTTCCATAGTTGGTTGGGAAATTAAAATCTAGGGCTTAGAGGCTTTCCTTAGCTTCTCAGGTGGTCCAATTGTATTTAATGTATGCAATGTCAAAGGAACCCTGGTGGCACAGTGGTTAAGAGATCGGCTGCTAACCAAAAGGTTGGCAGTTCGAATCCACCAGGTGCTCCTTGGAAACCCTATGGGGCAGTTCTGCTCTGTCTTATAGGGTCACTGTGAGTTGGGATTGACTCAACGGCAAGCGGTACGAGTAATGTCAATGGAGGACATTATTAAATGTTCCCATAAACAGCTCCTTATTAAAAGATCTGAGCAATTAAAAGGAGTTTCAGATGGGGTCTTTATTTATTGGGCTTTTGATTTGCTATTAAAAAATCTATATACGTAAACTAGGAACTGGAAATTTCTTTACTCCCCCTCCTCCAAAGTAAATCTGTTTAAAATTCATTGAGTTAGAAGTTTATATGAACCTTTCAGGAGTGATTTTAGTTCACCAATGTGTAAGAGTTGCTGAATTTTAACAAGTCAAACCCTAAAGACAATTGTTTAAAAAATCACTTTGAACACAAATGATATCATCTAAGACTATTGTGATGACTCAGATGTATAAGGAATCAAAACCAGATGGGCTTGGGGAATTTTCAGAGTGCTGTCAAGGTGCTTGGCCTTCAGAGTTTTAAGTTTAACAAATATTCTCTCTGAAAGATTATTTAAAATATTCAATAATTTGCATCTTGGCCTACTTTTGGTCTGAACTTAAGTGCAGGATGATCACAGGGCAATTCCAAAGGCATCAGGTCTGAGAAACATCAATTAGCTTTTATATTTGCTTCCAGGCGGCAAGGCATGGGGTGCTTTTTTCCTTTTTCTGCTCATCAATCACATCAACTATTTTGAAGTTCACTCCAGAAATCACTGTTAAAATTCAGAAATTAGTAGTTAATCCAAAAGCGAAGACTAGCTCCCCAAAACAAGCTTAAGGAATGCCATCGCAATGTTAGGCCTTTGAGCTTTTGGTTTTTTGTTTTGTTCTTAGATTATGGAAGTTTCATTGTTCTCCTTCTCACCTCTTGGCTTGTGAACCACCTTGAATAAACTATGCAATTTATTTAAGATGTTTTAAACAGGGACATTGTAAGAAAATGATTATAACAATTCTTTTAATTCCATAATTGAATATATAGGTTTTAAAAAAATAGATTTTTGAGTTTGGGATTGAAAGATGATTTTACTGTAAACAGAAGAGATTTATATATTTTACTTATTAATGGTAATGATCTGTTAATAATTGAACCACTATTTGAATACTGCATACTGTTCTTTATATGGGGTCTGTGATGCTTTGGGGAATCTAGTGTAGAAAGTGTGATGAGAAACAAGTATTAGTAGAAATTAGTAGTTGTCTATTGTTGTAATAATATTGCTATGAAACTCACCTGTGGGTAAGAAATAAGCATTCTTTTTTCTAAGTTTCAGTCAAATTATTCACCCACTAATCTGCCACAGTCTAGTTATTTTAAAAATCATTAATCTTAACATTTTTTTCTGCCATGTAGCGCATAGATTAGGATACAGTAGAGAGTTTTGAATTTATGTACCAGTAAAATAAAAGAATAACAATACTTTGGGATTTCAACATAGAGTTGCCGATGGTTTATTTTGCTAAATAAGGGCATTGATACAAAACATGTGGTATCTACTATCCCTGTCTGCTGTAGTGATTGCTAGTATTCACCAATATTTGGTTCTCCTCTCTGTCCTGGGCACATAGGAAGACTGCATTTCCCAGACTCCCCTCTAGATAGGAGAAACCATGTGATTAAGTTCTGGTCAATGGGATGTAAGCAGAGGTGACTATTTTGCTCTTTACAGAAAAAGGTTGCCAATCCCTGATTTATAACCCCATTATATATCTGTTTGTAAAACCCATTAGAATTAATACTTAGTGATTTTGCCAAGGAAAATTAGCGCATTTTTTTTTTTATAGTACACTGCATTGGTAAAGTTGTTTGGGCCAAGAACACGCACGCACACGCACACACTCTAAAAGAAAAGCAAAATGAAACAAAAGCACCCATCTCACAACTATTGAGAACTGAGTTGAGAAATTTGAAAAGTTTTATTTATGTCTTTAGAAAGGCATACCCTATATTTATTTTTTACAGATATTGGGAATATCTGTAAAAAACATTTCTGTTTGATTTCCCTAACCAAACTTCTACAGTTTGTTCTTTAGATCACATGGTAAGTTAACAGTGATTCTCACAGACTCACTCATAATAATAAGGTGCTAGAAATAACAAGGCAGATTCCATGAACGTTGTCAGAACCCCAATGGAGGACAAGGAGATTGTCTTCTCTTGACTTAAAGTGAGGTTTTTTTAAAAATTGTGCTTTAAGTGAGGATGGTGAGACTTTGTCTCATGTACTTGGGACATGTTATCAGGAGGGACCAATCCCTGGAGAGGGACATCACGCTTGGTGAGGTAGAGGGTCAGCAAGAAACAAAAATACCCTTAACTAGACGGATTCACACAGTGGCTGCAATAATGGGCTCAAACATAGCAATGATTGTGAGGATGCCGCAGGACTGGGCAGTGTTTCGTTCTGTTGTACATAGGGTCACTCTGAGTCACAGCCAGCTTGACAGCACCTAACAACAACACACTAAAAAACTGTGAGAAAATAACTTCCTGTATGTTAAAGCCATCCACTTGTGGTATTTCTGTTGTAGCAGCACTAGATAACTAAGACAGATTTTGGTACTGGGAATGGGGTGCTTCTCTAACAGATACCTAAATTGTGGAAGCAGTTTTTGGAATTGGGTAATGGGTTGAAGCTAAAATAGTTTCAAGGTGCTTCATAGTAAAAGCCTCAACTGCCTTGAAGAGACTGTTGGTAGAATTATGGACATCCAAGGCAATTCTGGTGAGGGTTCAGAAGGAAGAGAGGAGAGCTATAGAGAAAGTCTCTGTTGTCTTAAAGAATACATAGGCACCAGCAACAGAATGTTGCTAGAAATGTGGGCATTAAATGTGCTTCTGGTGGGGCTTTAAAAGAAGGAGGAAGCATGATACTTTTATTGCAGTGGCAAAGAACTTGTCTGAATTGCATTCAAATATTTGATGGAAGGTAGGAAGGTAGAACTTGTAAGTGATGAACTTGGACATCTGGCTGATGAAATCTCTAAACAAAATCTTAAAGAGGCTGCATGGTTTCTCCTTGTTGCTTGTCTTATTGTCTTAGGCTGGGTTCTCTAGAGAAGTAAAACCAGTGAACCATGTGTATATATACATATATATATATATATATATATGTATACATATATATATATATATATATATAACAGCTCACGTGGGTGTAGAGACTAGCAAGTTCCAAGACTGTGGGTCAGGCATCAGGCTGGAGGCTTCTCCTGACTTACATAGCTGCGGGGGTTGAAGAATCCAAGATCAGCAGGTAAGCTGTTAGCTCAAGTCCCAAGAGCCAAAGATCAGATGATGATGAGACAGATGCAGGATCCAGAGTGAGCAAAAGCCAGTGAGCTTTGCCAGAAAGTCCATATATATTGGATGCAGGCCACACCTCCATAAAAACTCCCTTTCAACTGATTGGTTGCTGATCTCACATCTCATCATATAGGTGATTACATTATATCAGATCTCATCACGAAGGTGATTACATCATTACATAACTGACGAACTACATCATAACTGCAAAACCACTGAGAATTATGGCCCAGCCAAGTGGACACACAACCGTAACCATCACACTGCTTATAGTAAAATGCGAGAGGAAAGAGATGAACTTAAAAATGAACTGTGCAAAATGAAAACAGAACTTAAAGATTTAGAAAATTCTGTTGCACAAACTAAGGACATGTGTCCTAGAATGTTCACCCGAATGTGGCTACACAATCTTTTGTTAAAGATATTAAACCTGTGACTGATAGATCTAACCAACTACCACGGCAGAAAACCCGTCAGCTTAGACTGAAGGGGACAGAGAAAGAATGAAAGGAAAGATTGCTGTCTGCCTCTTGGAATTCTACAGACAGGAAACCAGACCAAAGGAGCTATGTCTGTTGTCCTCCAAGAAAAGAAAAGTACCATCCCTGGAGGAGCTCAGAGATCAGCAGAACTGTTGGAAGGAGCATGGGAAGCAGGGCCTTCTCGATTTCAAAGCGTGAGGCCAAGGTCTCCTGGATCTCAAAGGGTTAGCCACAGCCTCCTAGGTTTCAAAGAGATAGATCTTTGCCAGCTTGGTTCTGAAGAGTGGGGCTACCATTAAGGTGACCCAGGGGGATGGAGCCACCACCCAAAGCTGAGGTGGAGGGGCTGCCATGCCCAAGGGGCAGAAGAATGGGGCCTGACAGGGCCGAGGAAGTGAGGTTGCCACTCAAATGGACTAGGTGAATGGTGTTGCTCAAAGCCAAGGGAGCAGAACTGCAGTCGCAGTGGGCCTGGGAGGCAGAGCTGAAGCCCAGGGCGGAGGGGTCTCCACCCAGCATCCAGAGGGTGTGGCCAACACCCAGACTCTGGAGGGCAGATGGTCTCAGAGAACAGCAGATTATTTTAAAGACTTGAGAGCTAATGTAAATTGTTCTGCTGGATTTTGGACTTGGTTGGTGCCTGTTATCCCTTTTTTCCCTCCAATTTCTCCCATTTGTAACAGATATGTCTACCTTGTGCCTGTTTCACCATTGAACTTTGGAAACAGATAACTTGTATTCTAGATTTCGCAGGTTCACAGATGAAGAGGAATTTTGTCCCAGGATAGAATATGCCTAAAGCTCACTCCTATTTGATTTAGGTGATTCAGAAGATGAGATTTTTGGACTTGGAGTTTATTTAAGACTTTTGGGATGATGTGATAGGGTGAATGTGTTTTGCATGTGGCAAGGACATGAATTTTTTGGGGCCTGTCATAAATTGAATTATATCCCCCAAAACTGTGTCTATCAATTTGTCTGGGCTATGATTCCCAGTATTGTGTGGTTTTTCTCCATTTTGTGATTGTAATTTTATGTTAAAGAGGATTAGGGTGGGATTGTATAACACCCTTACTAAGGTCACATCCCTGATGTGTAAAAGGAGTTTCCCTAGGGTGTGGCCTGCACTACCTTTATCTTACAAGAGATAAAAGGAAAGGGAAGCAAGCAGAGAATTGGGGACCTCATACCACCAAGAAAGCAGTGCCAGGAGCAGAGCGCATTCTTTGGACCCGGGGTTCCTGCGTGGAGAAACTCCCTGTCTGGGGGAAGATTAATGAGAAGGCTGACAGAAAGAGAAAGCCTTCCCCTGGAGCTGACACCCTGAATTTGGACTTCTAGCCTACTAGGTTGTGAGAAAATAAATACCATCCACTTCTGGTATGTCTGTTATAGCAGCACTAGATGACTAAGACAGAGCCAAAGGGTGGAATGTTGTGGATTGAATTGTGTCCCCCCAAAATATGTGTGTAGTTATAATCCCATTTGAGAGTGGGTTGTCTTTGTTATGTTAATGAGGCAAGATTAGTATAGGATATATCTTTGAGTCAATCTCTTTTGAGATATAAAAGAAATTAAATCAGCCAGCAGAGAGAGAGATGAGGTAAGGTAGATGCCAAGACACATGAAGATCTCCAAGGAGCCAGAAAGCAGAAGCTGAAGAGACAAGGACCTTCCTCTAGAGCCAACAGAGGGAAAAGAGCTTTCCCTTGAGTCAGCGCTCTGAACTTGGACTTCTAGCCTCCTAAACTGTGAGAAAATAAATTTCTATTTGATAAAGCCATGTATTTGTGGTATTTCAGCACTAGATAACTAAGACAAGGAGTTAGGATTTACAACACATATTTTAGGGGAACACAGTTCAATCTATAACAACACCCTTGCAAAGAACCATCCTTTTTATGTTTATGTGATTTTCTGTCTGCCTGCTGTTTCCTAGGATGCTTACCGCTAGGAAAGTACCTTCTGAGGCTGTATTTAGAACCATTGTTTTGAAACCCTTATATTCTCTGTCCACCCTGCTAGTGGTGGCTCTAATTCATTTTATCTACACAAAGTGGTAATTCAGGAGAAAAGCTTCTATCGAAAATACGGTTTTTATAATTGAGATGGAGATTTGGGTAACATTTCAGGACAGTAGTAAAAGGCACTCCATGCCCAAATAAGCTTGAGTTTCCCAAGTGAACAGGAGCTGTTTACATAATGGCTAGAAACCAAAAAAGGTGTGGTGTTAGATAAGAAAGAAGCTCTAGGGAGAGAGTTTGGTTTTCCAGAAAACTCGGAGGTGGAAATTCAATGAGGTCTATTAGAGGTGATTTGAGCATCCAGGGGAGGGAAAAATTTCTTTCTTTCCAACAGTATAGATAAATATTTATTTGTGGAGGATGGCTCAGAGAATGAGAGATGGGCCGGGGAAACGGGTTTTCATGCAGTGTGATCTAGTGAAGACAGCAAGTGTTACTTTGGAATTGAAGGATTGAATTTTGTCTCCATCCTGATTATCAGTATAATTTTTGGCCAAGTTACTTACTCTTTTGAAACCTCTATTTCCTTATCTGTAAAAGGAATACAGAAATAGCTATATGGTAGCCTTTATGTGAAGACTAAATACTTAACATATAGTAGGTGTTCAACTAACATCGGTTTAATTCGTTCCATTATTTTATTGGTTTCATCTGTAATTGTTTTGCAGTGTCTGCCACAACATACCACTGAGTTCCTAACTACCTTTCATGCTTGAACCTCAGAATGACTAGCTTCTTTAATTTACAGTAAAAACTCCATTAATAGTAACACCAGGGGAATTATTCAAGTAAAATAGAATCCTGGTTGTTTTATTCAGTTACCAAAGTCTTTCTAATGTGTGTTAGGCACAGCTTCAAATTGGTTTGTTTCGGTTCAAACTCCTGCTGAGAATTTGCCTTTCTACCCTAGATATACTGAATCAGAATCTACAGTTTAGTTAAGATCCCCAGGTGCTTCTTATATATAATAAATTTTGAGACTCACCGCTCTACTAGTGGTTCTCAGATTGGTCCCTAACCAGCAGTATTAGCATAGGCTGGGAACTTGTTAGAAATGCAAATTCTCAGCAGGGGTTCAAATCAGAACCAACAGGTTCAAAGCCTGTTATTAGGTCACCTGCTGATCTAGAGAGTACATCCAATGGAACATATATGAATATTCCCTTGATGTAATGTCAGCTTTCACTGTTGGATACTGTAGACAATGAAGACGGGGCTAAATGACCCAAGAACATAAGTTGGCAGCTGACTTTGTGATTAGACCTCTGAGAGAAGCTTAGCTTTTGTTATTTTTCACTTAGAAAAGGAAGAATGCTGGTTATTTTGGCTTCAATAAGGCACTTCTAATGAAGTTTCAACTGCTTGGTTTGAAGAAGTGGCTTACACCTGCTTCTGAGTAGCTTGTTGATCTTCTCGTTATGCTAGTGAGAGAGAAAGCAGGGCAGGAGAATGACTCAGATTTCTACCTGACTCATGGAGACACCATTAACAGAAGAGACCACTGCAGAAGGCCCCGTGTCAGGGGTGGGTGTGAGCAGAAAGTGTTTGTTCATGAGGAGCTTTGTGGATATATGCAAGCATTTTGTGGGAAGGTCAAGAAAAGGGGGACATTTCATTGGGATATATGGAGGGGATACTGGGTAGAAATAAACCATGTTGCCCACCTTGGGCTACAAAAGGATCTGTCATAAATATTCAGAGGGTTTCTTTTGCATTCAGGGTGTTCTAAAGATGACAGTCTTTTTATAAACTACCTGTGCCATTGAGGGGCCAACTTTAGCCAAGTTGAGTTTATGGTCAAGGAAATGATACATTATCGTTTTCTCTTCTCCTCACAATGCAACTGAATTTCTTGTTTGCAAGTTCTGGCAGTTTCCTGTGCTGCTAGCAAAGCTGATTAGAAAATTGCATTTTCTGGCCTCCATGCAGGCTGCTTGACCTCTGTGGGACATTCTTTGCTCTAACTCAGCCCTGGTTTCTTACAAAGAAGGAATTTAGTAGGGGAGTTTTCTTCCTTTTGTGGCTCTATCAGTGAATTATTTCACTTTTAAGAAATGAAGGGGAGAACTGAAGTCTGAATAACTAACAGTGAATAATTATCAGGGCAATATCAGAGTAAATAACAAGAAAAATAACTAGCAAAACATATGGGATCACACCACAGCACCTGTGAGAACAATTTTCAGTCTTCTAGAGATTTCAGGATTATTCTGAGTGCCAACAAATTAAGGTTCTCTGGTGGGTCGTGAAAATAGAGCTTCCACATGGAACCTTCTTTGTTCCACAGTGCAGTTACTTTAATTTCATGTTGCTGTCTCATCTCCTTTTCAGTCCTTTATAATCTGACTTCCACTTCCAGGAAAAATGCCTCCAGAAAGCTTAGTGCCGCAGACTTGCTATGAGGCAGTCCCCAATTAATGATGTATTTGAGTTATGACAAACTGCCCTGATGACCGTCCTTTGTGTTTCTGTGTGTGTGTGTGTGTGTGTGTGTGTGTGTGTACATCTTATCGTTAGTAAAGGAGCCCTGGTGGTGCAGTGGTTAAGAGCTACGGCTACTAACCAAAAGGTCAGCAGTTCGAATTCACAAGCTGCTCCTTGGAAACCCTATGGGGCAGTTCTCCTCTGTCCTATAGGGTCGTTATGAGTCAGAATCAACTCAATGCCAACAGGTTTGGTTTCAACAGGTTTATCGTTAGTAATATGTACTACATACAGTGTTGTAGCCCATAATTTACTGATGTCATCATATTTATCTGTAAGTTTATATGTAGTATTTCCGATCCCCAAAGACAAATAAAATTAGGATTTATGAAGATATTGATAATAAAAGGCAATAATAATGAAAACAAAAAGAAGGTATTTGACTTACATCAAAACTGATGTACGACAGAGTCGCCAGAACAGAGACTACCTGTATAATTACCAAACCCATTTCCTCTTCCAGGGCAGTCCCGGCCCACCTGCTTCCAGATGGAACTGTGTGACTAGTGCTTGAGGAAGTGATGTATGCTGTTCCCAGGCTGACCCCAAGCCATCCTGTTCCATTCAATATATTCTCTCTCTTTCTCCCTCTTTGCAGTTAAGTGATACCAGAGAAAGCTTGTACTGAAGATGGCGTAGGCATACTATGGAAGGAACCTGGATCCCTAAGTCACAATAGAAGGAGACTCACCTAATCAGTAATATCTGCTTTGTACTTTGCATAGAGAGAAATAAGCATATTTTGGTAGACCACCTGGATTTTGAGGTTGTTTCTTATAGCATTTATCTTGTCCTGGCTAGTACATTGAGCCACTCACTCCACTGTCTTTGAGGGTACTCATTATTCATTAGTTCATCTTTAAGGCAGGTGACTCACTGTTCAGTTAACAAGAGGGAAAGTTTTGAAACTATGGCATTGTTAGGAATGACAAAGGCCCTTTTGTTCTTGGGATGTTTGATTTAGTTTCTACTGGATTAGTCAGTAATTGTAAAAGCCAGTGTATGAGGTTGTTCAAAGGCAATCTATTTTGGAGGGAAGGAGACAGGCTAGATTGGGTTTTCAACTCAGGTTCAATGACGTATAGTGTGTTGTGCTCTGTTGTAAGTTATAACAAACGGTTTATTGTCAATAGTAATGCTGAAGTTTGTGAATGTTTAGTTTAAACTTTTTATTTTGAAATAATTACAGATTCAGAGAAAGTTGCAAAGAAATGTACAGGGAGGTCCCATGGACTCTTTACCCTGACTCTCCTGTGTTGACATTTTGTCCAACCACAGTACCATATCAAAACTAGCACATTGACATTAGTACAATCCACAGAACTGGTTCAGATTTCACCAGTTATCATGCACTCATTTGTGTGTGTTTTCTGTGTATGTGTGTGTGTTTAGTTCTATGCAATTATATCACATGTGCAGCTTTGTGAGCTACTAATCATGGTTAAGATGTGGAACTGTACCATCACCATAGGGCTCCCTCATGGTAACTCTTTATAGCCATTCCTACACTCTAATCTCCCCACGTCTTCCTGTGCCAGTTCCTAACCCCTGACAACCACTAATCTGTTCCCCATCTCTATAATTTTGTTATTTCAAGAATGTTATACAGATGGACTCAAACAGTATTTGACATTTGGAGACTGATTTATTTCACTCAGCATAAGACCCTTGAGGTCCAACAGGTTGTTGTATGTATCAATAATTGGTCCCTTTTTCATTGCTGAGTAGTATTTCATGGTATGGATGAACCACAGTTTGTTTAACCGTTCACCCATTGAAGAAATCCGGGCTATTTCCAATTTTTGGCTATTATGAATAAAGCTGCTATGAACATTCTTGTACATATTTTTGTGTGAACATTGCTTTTAAATTCTCTGAGATAAATGCCAACAGTGCAATTGCTGGATTGTACAGTAAGCAAATTGTGAGGATGGTGCAGGACTGGACAGTATTTCTTTCTGTTGTCTGTCCTCTTCCTGTGAGTTGGAACCAACTCGATGGCACGTAACAACAATGTAGTAAATTAATTTTCAGTTTTAGAAGAAACTGCCAAACTGTATTCCAGAGTGGCTGTACCATTTCACATTCCCATCAGTAATGGATGAGTGATTGAGTTTCTCAACATCCTTGCCAACATTTGATGTTAACACTTTCTTTTTTTTTTAATTTTAGCTATTTGGATAGGCGTGTAATGATATCTTCATTGTGGTTTTAATTTGCATTTCCCTAAAGGTTAATGATACTGAACATTTTTTTTGTGTGATTATCTGTCATCTGTATTTCTTCTTCAGTGAAATGTCTGTTTTATGTCTTTGCTCATTTTCTAATTGGGTTGTTTGTTTTTCTCATATTGAATTTTTGAGAGTTCTTTGTATAGTCTAGATATACGTTCCTTCGTTGGATATGTGGCTTGCAAATATTATCTTCCACGCTGTAATTTGTCTTTTCATTCACTTACCAGGAAATTTTACAGAACAAACACTTTTGATTTTGATAATGTCCAAGTTATCAAATATTCCTTATGGATTGTACTTTTGGTGTCAAGTCTGAGAACTTTTCACCTAGTCCTAGGTCCCAAAGATTTTCTCCTAGGCTTTGTTCTAAAAATTTTATAGTTTTTCTTTAACTAGATAGTAAATAAGTGGTGACTTTGGTGAAGGGTAAGACAGTACACAATACTGGGGAAGTCAGCACAACTTGACCAAGACAAAGTCATAGAAGCTTCACAGACAGGTGAAAATGCCCTGAGGAACCGAGCTACTGGGCTGAGGGCTGGAGACCACGGTCTTGGGTAGAGGTGGGGAATCTATCTCAGCTGGCATAACATAGTCTATAAAGAAAATGTTCTACATCTGACTGTGGTGACTAGCGTCTGGGGTATTAAAAGCCTGCCAGCAGCCATCTAAGATATGTCTACTGGTCCCATCCTGGCTGGAGCAAAGGAGAATGAAGAAGACCAAAGACACAAGGAAAAGATTAGTCCAAAGGACTAATGGCCCACAACTACCACAACCTCCACCAGACTGAGCCCAGAACAACTAGATGGTGCCCGGTTACCACCACCAACTGCTCTGACAGGGATCACAATAGAGGGTCCTGGAGAGAGTGGGAGAAAAATATAACACACACACAAAAAGACCAGGCTTGCTGGTCTGACAGAGACTGGAGAAAAGCTGAGAGTAATGGACCCTGGACACACTTTTAACTCAGTACTGAAGTTACTCCTGAGATTCACCCTTCAGCGGAGGATTAACAGGTCTATAGGGCCAACAGTAACACAAGTGAGGAACGTGCTTCGTAGTTCAATCGTGTATACGAGACTAATGGGCACACGAGTCCAAAAGCAAAGTCAAGAAAGCAGGAAGCGATAGGAAAACTAGACAAACGGAAACAGGGAAACTAGGGTGGAGAAGGGGGGAGTGTTGACACATCGCAGGGTTGGCAACCAATGTCACAAAACAATTTGTGTATTAACAGTTTAACGAGAAACTAATTTGCTCTGTAAACTTTCACCTAACCACAATAAACAAATAAATAAAAGAGCAGATTAAGCAAGCAAGCAAAACGGAAGGGAAGATATACAACACATGGTTACCAAGGAGCTTAGGAATAGAAGCTAAAAAGAGATAAGGACCTTCCCCAGAGCAGACAGAGAGAAACAGAGAGAGTCTTCCCCTAGAGCCCTGAATTCAGACTTCTAGCCTCCTAAACTCGAGAAAATAAATTTCTGTTCCTTAAGCCAAAAATAAAGTATAATAAAAATTTTATAGTTTTACATTTTCCATATAAGTCTGTGATCCATTTTGAGTTAATTTTGGCGTAAAGTGTGAGGTTTAGGTTGAGGTTCATTTTTTTGCTTATGGATGTCTAATTATGTGAATGCTTTTGAAACAGAATGAGAACAGTTAGTCATGCTGTCCGTGGCATTCCTTTCTTACGTTTTTATAAACTTTCTTGAATGAGAGACAGGAGCATGGGGCAGAGGTGCAGCTATATAGTATCTATGCACCTAGGAATCAACATTTTGTGTTGGGGCTAAAAGAGAGTCTTAACTAACAGCCACAGGCCACGTCTGCCCTGCAGACATATTTAGCCCACACAGTGTTTTTGTTTTTTTGTAATTTGTACAAACTTGTGAAAATTTGAAGACTTCATGCACCTGACAACCACATCTTTGAGCTGAGGTGTTCCTTTGGATGGGACACGCTCTCTCCAGTTTACTGCAGTCTCCACCAATCCTTGCTGACTCCCTGGCACTGTGGTCCCTTGGCAGTTGTCACTTCTCCTCATATTGTTTTCCTTGCATTATTGCTTTAGTTGTCCAGTACTTGTTCCTCTATGAAGCTCTCTGCATCCCCTTTAGACTTTTGCATTGTGACCTCCTTGGTTTCTCTTACTTGTCTGTGGTTCCCTAAGATTGACAGATTTCTTTCTTTCCGTTCCTTCCATTTTCTCTACCTCTCTCCTTTGCTCTTTCGCCAGTTATTAATTCGCATCTACTTTTAACTCCGATTGGCAGTGAAATGTCACAGGAAAGTAACCTATCACTGAATGTTCCTAGATCTTGTGGAAAGTTGACCCCATGGGACCTCTAGCCAGGATGAAGTTCTGGCATGCAGCACCTCATTTTTCAGTGCTTGGTTTCCCAAGTAGTGGTTGTGGTAGGGTGTGGAGAATACCTATTAGGTCTATGTTTTTAAATTACCTCGAGTTCCTGGTTAGTGCAAATGGTTAACATACTTGGCTGCTAACTGAAAGTTTGAAGGTTTGAGTCTACCTAGGGATATCTCAGAAGAAAGGCCTGGTAATCTACTTCCAAAAAATCAGCCATTGAAAACCCTATGGAGCACAGCTCTACTCTGACACACATGGGGTTGCCATGAGTCGGGGTCGATTTGACAGTAACTGGTTTTTTGTTGACTTTAAGTTTCTAAGTGCCCATTGTCCAGAGTTGGGCCTCTGAGCCCAGTCATTAAAGTATAATGGAAGTGATAGTGGCATCTGAATTACTATTATTCTAAGTCACACTTGGAGTCATTTGAAAGAAAAGAAAAGAAAAAAATTGGCTTCCAACTGAGGAGTGACTCATGGCATCCTAGAGAGGGAAGGCCAAGAAAGAGCAATGCCCAAGGCTGGGAAATTTCAACAGCTTCTGGGAAAACTGAGGGCAGTGAACATCAGAGCTGGACTCCAAGGCCGTCTTCCCTCAAACCCCACAAATCACATCTGATTTCAAAAGAAACAAAGATAACAATGATAACTATCTTGAGCACAAGATGGCAGTCTTATGTCTGCTTAACTCCCCATGGCTGTCTGTATAATAGTGATAGGAAACAGAGCAGACACAAAATTGATGAGCTGCTGAGAAATATTGAGAAAAAAAACAGTAATCAGGAGGGTGGTGAGAGAAGGGAAGCAATTAAAAATAAATGCAATATTTGTTTTTTTTATTTGGTTCTACTCATAGTCTTGAATCTCTGCGCTAAATAACTTGTGGGCTTACGTCTCAGGTGCATGTGTAGGGTTAGATCTAGAACAAAGGCCCTAGGAGAATATATGGATGTAAACAGAGGTGGACACCGTAAGCGTTGGCAAGGAGGCAGACAAAGGGTCCACATTCTTGGACTGAGGGGGTCTTGGGTGAGGCCAGGATGACCTCTTTTAGTGTTATTACATAAATAAGAAAATGGGAAATTTTCTTCTTTATACAAAGACCTATGCCAAACTCTAGCAAGCGTGTAGAAGTCCCATTCAAAAGCAGGTATTAATAAGAAGAATAAAAGATGTCTCTTTCTCTTCCTTAGGTACTGTTACAGATTGAATTGTGTCCCCCCAAAATGTGTGCTGAATTCCTGGCCCTTGTACCCGTGACTGTGATCTTGTTTAGAAACAGGATTTCTCTTTGGTTCTGTTAATAAGGTCATATCAGTGTAGGGTGAATCCTAAACCTAATCACTTCTGCGTTATAAGAAGACCAGAATAGACACACACCCAGACACACACACACACAGGAAGACAGATGTCTGCAAGCCAAGGAACCAAGGAATGCTTGCTGCTACTGACAAGGAAGGAATCTACAAAATCAAGACCTTGATTTGAACTTTTCGCCTCTAGAACTGTGAGGAAATAAACTTCAGTTCTTTAAAACCGTCCACTTATGGTATTTGTGTTGCAGCAGCACTAGGAAACTAAGACAGGTAGCAGCTGAAACCCAAAATGAAGATGAGAACTTCTTTCTGTAAAGAAAATCATATCCCAGAGGAAGATGAACAGGACAAAGAGTAAAGGCTAACTTAACAAGAAGTTCTCTGGCATTCTCTAATGGAACATCCAGTGTAGCCTAGGCAGTGTGGAGACACCCAGTCATTACAGCCAGCCCTATAACTGTTTGTATCAAAAGGCCTGAAGCAAAGGGAGCAGCAGGCTGGTGTGTCTCAGGTGGGGGGAGGGTTTTATCTGTGCCCTCTCCCTTCCCATGATGGCCAGTTACAGGGCAGTCCCTTTCACAGGCAGAGAGGAGCTTCTCAGCTGGTTGCTGTTCCTTTCATTCTGGAAAGTGTGGGCTCCCTTGAAACTTTCAATGCTTGCTGAGTGACGTGAGGCCCTCATTGTATAACTTCCTTCACTTACAAGATGAGTGTCTTAGGCTGGGTTCTCTAGAGGAGCAAAACCAGTGAAGCATATATATAAATATATATAGCGATTTATTTCAAGGAAATTGCTCACACAATTGTGGAGGCTGGCAAGGCCCGAATCTGTGGGTTAGGTGGCAGGCTGAAGGCTTCCCCTGACTCACGTGGTTGCAGGGGCTGACAAAGCCAAAATCTGCAGGTCTGACAGAAGGCTGCTGGCTCATGGAGTTGCAGAGCTGGTGAATTCAAAATCTGCAGGTCAGGTGGCAGGCTTCTGGCTCACATTCCAAGA
Source organism: Trichechus manatus latirostris (assembly GCF_000243295.1). Lineage (NCBI taxonomy): Eukaryota > Metazoa > Chordata > Mammalia > Sirenia > Trichechidae > Trichechus > Trichechus manatus. The sequence continues at coordinate 4,957,627 of NW_004444018.1, forward strand.
ATTGGAGGTCAGAGGATGACAGGATGAATGCAGGATCGAGAGAGAGTGTGAGCTTTGCCCAAACATCTATATATATTGGATGCAGGCCACACCCCCCCCCCCAAAAACTCCCCTTCCAACTGATTGGCTGCACACATCAGACCACAAAATGGCAGATGATTACTTAATGTCTGCCAAACCTCTGAGAATTATGGCCTGGTCAAGATGACACATAACATTAACCATCATAGTCCACCTCTTATAAACATGGCACCTGTGCACATCTCCTTAGACCATATATAATTTCTAAATAAAGACAATTATAAAGTCATGCTTGTGCCTAACATGATACAACTAACATGCATACAACCAAAAATGCACTAGCCCCACTTACATCTTATATTTTATAATGAGTAATGGGGTAAGGGAGGGAAGAAAACAAAAAGATTTACTATATATTCATATCTATGTACACACACCCATAAGAAAATAAGGAAGAAATACTCATAATAGTTACAGTCCTCCATTTTGCAACTGACCACATGGTTGTAGCTGATATCTAGAATTACTTTCTTCCACTACCCATTCTTCACCCCTTTGCCCTCAGCAAGCACCTCAGCTGGTTGTGGTTCTTTGCCTGGGATGACCCAAACCTTCATCCCTGAAGGGTCTGGGCCATTAGTAGTCATGTCAGAATCGGGTTGTTGTAGTTTTCCATACACTTTAATCCCAGGGCATGGTAGTACTAAAAGATATTGTAAGAGATCTCCTGTATTCCAGACATATTCTTCTTTACCTCCATTATGTAATATCAATCCAATTTCCCCTTGGTAATCAGGATCACTCATGCCAGCCAGTATGGTAACTTCCTTCTTTACCTATTGATCCAGAGGCATAAGGAACCCAAAGTGGCTGGGTGGCATTCTTAACTTCCAGTTCAGTGGAATCAGTGTTGTGTCCTCCTGGTGGGAACATTTCTCCCTTTAAAACTAAAACCTCTAGACCCACAGAGCATAGGGTTGCAGGGACTGGAAGCAAAACTTTTGTGAGTGGGTCAAGAGGAATAAAAGTGAGTGTTGCTACTTCCATTTCCACTCCTTGATTCCTGGACTCGTGAATTCTGGCTATGGGAGAAACAGCACCATATATTGGATGCTGGTTTAGAGCATTTACAGCCTCCTGGAGAACATCACCCCATCCTTTCAAGGTACTGCCACCTAGCTGGTGCCATAATCATGTCTTTAGAAGGCCATTTCATCATTCTATCAAGCCTGCTGCTTCAGGATGATAGGGAGCATGGTAAGACCAGTGAATTCCATGGGTCTGAGCCCATTGCCACACTTCATTTGCTGTGAAGTGAGTCCCTTGATCTGAGGCAATACTGTGTGGAATACCTTGATGGTGGATAAGGCTTTCTGTGATTCCATGGATGGTTATTTTGATAGAAGCATTACGCGCACGGCAGGCAAATCTGTATCCCAAGTGTCTATCCCAATAAGAACAAAATACTGCCCTTTCTATGATGTAAGTGGTCCAGTGTAATTAACCTGCCACCAGGTTACTGCATAATCACCCCTAGGAATGGTTCCACATCTGGGACTCAGTGTTGGTCTCTGCTGCTGGCAGATAGAGCACTCAGCAGTGGCTGTAGCCAAGTCAGCCTTATGAGTGGAAGTGCATGTTGCTGAGCCCGTGCATAACCTCCATCCCTGCTACCATGGCCAGTTTGCTCATGATCCCATTGGGCAATGAGAGGGGTGGCTAGGTAAAACGGATGACTGGTTTCTACAGAACACATCGTCCTATCCACTTGATTGTTAAAATCCTACTCCACTTAGGTCAAACTTTGGTGAGCATCATAAGACACAAATATCTTCATTTTTTTGGCCCATTCAGTGAGGTCTATCCATAGGACTCTTCCCCATACCTCCTTGTCACAAATTTTCCAATCATGTTTCTTCCAAGTTCCTGACCATCCAGCCAAACCATTGGCCACAGCCCATTAATCAGTATACAATCGCAAATCTGGCCATTTCTCCTTCCAAGAAAAATGAACAACCAGAAGCACTGCTCAAAGTTCTGCCCAATGGAAGGATTTCCCTTCACCATTGTGCTTTAGGGAGGTCTCAGAAAAGGGGCTACAGTGCTGTCACTGTCCACTTTTGAGTTGTGCCTGCATATCATACAGAATCATCTATAAACCTGGCATGAGTTTTCTCCTCCTCGGTTAATTGATTATAAGGAACTCCATGAGGCACAGGTGCAGACTGGGAGAGGGAAGGTAATGTGACAAGAGCGAGGACCATGGACATTTGGTCCAGTTCCTCATGTAACTCACTTGTGCCTACAGGTCATGCTAAAGTCTGATCTCATATATACCACTTCCATTTAATGATGGAGTGCTGCTGTGCATGTTCAACTTTGTGACTGTGGGTCAGACAACACCCAGTTCGTGATGGGAAATTCAGGCCAAGTGGTGTCTTGGTGGCCCATGGTTAAGTGTTCAGTCTCTACAAAGGCCCAGTAACAAGCCAAAAGCTGTTTCTCAAAAGGAGAGTAGTTATCTGCAGAGGACGGCAGGGCTTTGCTCCAAAATCCTAAGGGACTGAGCTGTGATTCATCAATAAGGGCCTGCCACAGACTACAAATAGCATCTGTATCTGCCACTGACACTTCAGGCACCATTGAATCAGCTGGATCATATGGCCCAAGTGGCAGAGTGACTTGCAAATCAACCTGAGCATGTTGCAGGGCCTTCTCTTGCTCTGGGCCACACTCAAAACTAGCAGCTTTTCGAGTCACCTGATAAATAGGCTGGAGTATCACACCAAATGAGGGATGTGTTGCCTCTAAAATCCAAAGAGGTCCACCAGGCATTGTTGCCTCCTTTTTAGTTGTAAGAGAGGACAGATGCAACAATTTATACTTCACTTCAGAAGTGATATCCAAAATGACCCACACCACTGGACCCCTAGAAATTTCACTGAGGTGAAAAGTGCCTGAATTTTTTTTGGATTAATTTCCCACCCTCTAGCATGCAAATGTCTTACCAATATGTCCAGAGTCATTGATACTAAGTCCAATAAGCATAATGTCATCAGTGTAATGCACCAGTGTGACATCTTTTAGGAGGGAAAGGTGATCAAGTTCCCTACGCACTAAATTATGACATAGTGCCGGAGAGTTGATATAGCCCTGAGGTAGGACAGTGATGATGTATTGCTGGCTTTGCCAGCTGAAGGCAAACTGCTTCTGGTGGTCCTTCAAAACAGGTATGGAGAAAAAAGGATTGGCCAGATCAATGACTACATAACAGGTACCAGAAGACATAATAATTACTCAAGCAAAGAAACCACATCTGGAACAGCAGCTGCAGTTGGAGTAACCACCTGGTTAAGTTTTTGAAAATCCAGTGTCATTATCAAAATCCATCTGTTTTTTGTGCAGGCCAAATAGGCTAGTTGAATGGGGATGTGGTGGGAATCACCACCCCTGCATCCTTCAAGTCCTCGATGGTGGCACTAATATCTGCAATCCAGTGGCGTCACTACGGTTGGTGTCACCAAGTGTTGTAACTCATGGTGTCACCCCCCCCCCCGGTGGGCAGAGTGGCCCAGCCCTGCCCTTCCCACATGCAGAGCTGATCACTGTGCTGTGCAGCCTTGCCCCTACCAGCCTTGTCCCTCGTGACTCCCCATAGCTCCTCCCCTTTCCCTTTGGCTGAAGCAGAGACCTTCCTCTCTGCCCAGTGGCGGGTGCCATGGCCCAGCTGCCCACATCCTGAATGGCAGGTGATGTGGCTGTGGAGGGATGATGAGTTACTGCACTGGGTGATAGGTGACAACAATGCTAGTGATGTCACTGCCTTGGCAACCCCTCCCTGGGCAGTATCAGCCTGTTTGCTGCTGCTGCCTCCATGGACCCTGGGGTCATCTTGGCGTTACCCCCTCTGATAGTGTCAGGGGGTGCAGTCTGCAACCCCTGAACCCCCCTAATGATGGCACTGTTGCAATCCTTCCAGGAATGTGGTATTGCTTTTGGTTTACTATTTTCCTAGGTAGGGGCAGTTCTAATGGCTTCCACTTGGCTTTTCCTACCATAATAGCCCTTACTCCACATGTCACGGATCCAATGTGATGGTTCTGCTGGTTGCTGAATATCATTTGAAGTATACATTCTGGAACTGGGGAGATCACTACAGGATGGGTTCAGGGACCCACTGGGCTCACTGCAAGACAAACTTGAGCTAAGACTTCATTAACAACCTGACCTCCATACAACCCTGCTCTGACTGGTGGGCCACAGAGACATTTTGGGTCTCTTGGAATTAGTGTCAGTTCAGAGTCAATGTCCAGAAATCCCTGAAAAGTCTAACTATTTCCTTTTCCCCAATGAACAGTCACCATAAAAGGTCATAGATTCCTTTGGGGAAAGCTGCAAGAAAGATTAACAGTATAAATTTTTGGCAGTGTAGTAGGGTCATTCCTCAAGAGGACGCAGCCTCCCCTTCATTGAAGGGTTTGTGAGTCTATAAACTTGCTCAAGTCTGGGAATTGATTGAGGGGCCATGATTCTCTATTCTGGTGATTCAAGTGAGACTGCTGTTCATTTGAACTAGGATTCTTCTGCTAGTACAGATCAAGTAAATATTTAGAGGAAAACAACAAAAGCAAACACGTTGCTGTTGAGTCAGTTCCAACTCATAGAGACTATTTCACTCCTAGGGACACCAAGACTAAGTAGTCAATGCCATAAGTCCATACAAGTCGGACAATTCTCATTACTGCTTTGACTCTGCTGTCCACTATGGGAACCACACCCACATTATCTTCGGCAATTAAGTGCCACCACTAGCCCCTACCTCCTTGGGGACCAATCAGCCCCATTGTAGTTAGGTGTCTTCATTCCATTAGCGCAGCTCCCATTGTCAAATCTGACTTACATAAAATAGCAATCACAGCAGTCTTCGAGGTTACTAGGGCTCCCCTCCCAAATTTGTTCCTCACCATTGTTGTGAAAGGTGTGCCCTCTGGTCACTCCATGTGTGGGTCTGTGAGTCCAACCTGATAGATTCACTTTAACATTCTAATTCCCCTATGCCTTTGTACACCTTCTTCTATAGTATACCAAGGAAGTTCTGTCATTTCAACTTGATTTAATGTAGACCATTGCTTAATCCATGCTTCAGTGAACCAACCAAATAAACTATTAGATTGTTTTCTAACCTCTAGAGTTGAAACATTGAATGAAGAGTCTGTGCTTAGTAGGCCTATATCAATAAACTCAGATTGATCTAACTTTATGTTCCTTGCACCATTATCCCACACCCTTAATAGCCATTCTCATACATATTCCCCAGGTTTCTGTTTGTATATTTAGAAGAAATCAAGTAATTCTTTTGGTGTGTAGTGTACCTCGTCATGGATCACACTTTGTACTTTACCTCTTGGGGCTCGCTGGGACTTAAGTTTAGTTATAGGTCTAGAAGCAAAAATGAGTGGTGGGGGTGGATCCTGGGGCTATTCAGCAATGTCTAATAAGGCATCTGCCCCAGGTGCCATTCCAGGCTATATCTCAGAAAAGGACTCTTCAGACACAGCTAAGTTAATCTCATCAGATGGGGGTGGTGGAAGGACTAATTGTTTTACTAGGGAGATTGGCTTAGCAGACAATGGTTGAATAATCTCTTCAGATGGGAGTGATGGGGCTGGTTCTATTGGCAGGAGCGACTCAACAGAATTTAGGGGCTCAAAGTCCCCAGCTTCCTGATTATATACCCATATGTCCCCATCCCAATTTTCAAGATCCTATTTCTTCCCGATCAATACCTTCACTTTAATTTAAACATCATTTGAGGTTGGGAATTCAGCTGGTATTGTAATTCAGCCACTTGCAGGGTAAGACTCTGAGTTTGCTTTTCAACAATATCTGCACTGTTACTACAAGAACTAAGGCTTTTTTTCAGGCACAAGTGGCAACTTTCAGGTCTTTAATGCAGCGCTTAAGCTCTGACTCTGAAGTCTTGAGCTCATCCTTTTCTTTCACGACTTTGTCTAGTGAGGTAGGACCATTGAACCAGCTTCTTTATACTTCCCAATCTGACAAAACTGTGGAAAAGTATCAAATATGCAACCATCCAGAGCCTGTCTCTAGCCAATATTTGATCCAATGGTGGTAATATTTTGTGTATTTCTATTGACACCTCATGGCATGGATTAGCAGTGCCTTCTTTACTACTGGAGACAGGGTCATCAGTGTTTTTAAGACTAGCCAGAGTTGAGAACCAATTCAGAAAATTCTTCCTTAAGATTTTGTTACTCTAGAACCACTCTTGATACCAAAAGTTTTAGGCTAGATTTTCTAGAGGAGCAAAACCAGTGAAGCATCTATATAAATACATAGAGTTATTTCAAGGAAACAGCTCATGCAATTGTGGAGTCTGGCAAGTCCCAAATCCATAGGTCAGGCAGCAGGCTGGAGGCTTTTCCTACCTCATATGATTGCAGGGGTTGATGAACCCAAAATCTGCAGGTCAGGTGGCAGGCTTCTGGCTCACATCCCAAGAACCAAAGATCAGAGAATGATGAGAAGAATGCAGGATCCAGAGAGAGTGTGAGCTTTGCCAGAACAACCAAATTTATTGGATGAAGTCCACACCCTTAAGGGAACTTCCTTTTCAGCTGATTGGCTGCTCACATCAGATCCCAAAATGGAGGATGATTACATAATGTCTGCTAAACCAGTGAGAATCCTGGCCTAGCCAAGTTGACACATAACATTGATCATCACAGTGACATCACAACGACTTGTGGAATAAGTGTCCTTCATGTCAAGACAGTTTCAGACTTTAACATTTCAGATGCTTAAAAACAATGTCTAATTAGCCAGCCAAGAGCCTTTCGAGACAGAAGATGTGTGGTTACATTATCCCTATTTGTTAAGTGTGCAGCTGTAGGCCCAGGAAGGCAAGATGAGGACCTAAACCACACCTCTTTTTGCTCTGTAAACAATCTTGTGATTTATCTTTGATATTATTTATTCAATTATTTAAAAAGGAAAGATTGCAAACTACACTTGAGAATTAGAACTGAAGGCCATGGCTGATAATGTCTTTGGGGTTGTGACCCTCCTGGGGGTGACTTTCTTGATGTCTTCTCAAAACCCAAAAAGTGACAAATTTTTTTCAAGTGTAAGTTAAAGAGAATTGATTTTTTTCTTCTTTTTTGATTGCGCTTTGAGGATCTGATGATACTCTTTGAAGGTAAGTAGAAATATGCTAGAGTGTAGGAAATCCAGAATTAGCTTTTTATGCAATCAAAAGTTGGCTTATCCTTTGTACTTAGAGTCTTCTCTCCCTCTTAGCTCACTTGTGAGGGTAAGAGGAAATGGGAGGCAGGAGGGCTTCTTCCTGCTCCAGGACCTTCTTTCTCAATCCACAAGAAATATTACCCTGGGCATAGAAGATGTGTTCCAGGTAGGTAAAGAAGATTTACTGAAACTTCCAGAAGGCCACAGAGGGAAGGCAAAAGCTGTATTTTCTGGGTGTCTTAGTTTCCTAGTGCTGCCATAATAAAATCTACAAGGTTGGTGGTTTCAAAGAACAGAAATTTATTGTATCACAGTTCTAGAGGCTAGGAGTCTGAATTCACAGCATTGGCAGTGTTATATTCTCTCTTTTGGCTCTAGGGGAAGATGCTTCCTGGTCTCTTTCAGCTTTTGGCATCTCTGAGTGTTTCTTTTTCTTTTTAGAGGCAAAAAAAAAAAAAACAGAAACCAAACTTTAATTCTATCACTGTAATCATTTTGTGTGTGTCTTCCTAGAATTTTTCTATGCACATAAGTGTGTGTATATATATATATGTTCTTAAATAAATATATACTCACACAGATAAATATATATCTTTTACCCACAAAAGAAAGGCATGTAACATTTTTATCTTTTCTTCACTCAGCAATATGTAGGAAACATTTTCTTGCGTCAATAATATACTTTGTTGTTGTTGGTAGCTGCCATTGAGTCAGTTCCAACTCATAGCAACCCTATGTACAACAGAACGAAACACTGCCCAGTCATGTGCCATCCTAACAATCATTGCTATGCTTGAGCCCATCGTTGCAGCCACTGTGTCGAGGGTCTTCCTTTCTTTTGCTGACCTGTTACTTTACCAAGCATGATGTCCTTCTCCAGGGACTGGTCCCTCCTGATAACATGTCCAAAGTATATGAGACAAAGTCTCACCATCCTTGCTTCTAAGGAGTATTCTGGCTGTACTTCTTCCAAGACAGATTTGTTCGTTCTGCTGGCAGTCCTTGGTATATTCAATATTCTTCGCCAACACCATGACATCAATTCTTCTTCTGTCTTCCTTATTCATCATCAAGCTTTCGCATGCATGTGAGGCAATTGAAAAGACCATGGCTTTGGTCAGGCCCACCTCACTCTCTCTATGTATATATCCAAGTGTTTCTTGGAATTCCTCGGATCATTGATGTATCTTCACATGCTGTCTTCCTCTAGTGTCTCATTCTGTTTCCAGGTCTGTTTTCCCCTTTATAAGACACCACTCAGAAGGGGCTAGGAACCCACCCTGCTCTGTATGACCTCATTTGATTTAACTGATAACAAAAGAAAATCCCTATTTCCAAACAAAGGAGCCCTAGTGGCACAATGGTTAAGGACTCAGCTGCTAAGCGAAAGGTTGTTGGATTCGAACCCACCTAGTGGCTCTGATCAGAGCAAAGGAAGTGGTGAGAAAGCAGTCACCATGTCCTCTTACAGTCTAGCCTGGAGCAAGAAGCCAGTTTACAGAGTTGATGCTAATTTGCTTGGGAGGACAGCAGAATGGTGCGGATGTGGCCACCATATGCAGGGTGTGGTCCCTCCCACACACTATGTTGTTTCCAGCCTCCTTGCATTACTCATGCCATCCTCCTGGTCATTTCTCCTGGATAATTCTAGTACATTCTTCAAGACTCAGCTCAAAGGTCATTGCCTCCATGAAATCTTACCTTAAGCCCAGATGGAGCTCAATGGCCCTCCCTTGTCTCCCATAGCTCTCAGCCTGTCCTTCTAGTTGTACACCATGTAAATTGAAATGGTCTGTCACCTTTGCATCTGTATTCCCATAGAACTGCAAACTCTTAGAAAATAAGAATTGTGTCTCATTCTTATTTATATTCCCAGTGCTTAGAAATGTCTGTCAACTGACTTGAGGAGAACTGGAGGTCTGATGGCTAAAGGCCTCCCCAGATACAGCCCTAGAAGTCAGGTATGAGAGCTGATGTTTGCAGCTCTCCACTGGCTTGCAGCTACTGCATGTTGTAAGGCAGTCTCAGGGCACCACCAGAAAATTCTAAGGCTATAGAAAATATTGATGGCACAAGCAATAACCATGTGTTAGTGTTTATATAAATACAGAAGTTATTCTTTTGCTGGAAAGCAATTATCTTAGTAATTGAGGGTTAATTAATTCATTATGCAATACAGGTAAGGATCTTCATAGAGAAACGTAAGAGATATGGAAGAGATTCTGTGCTCACTGCAAATGAGGTAGCTATACTATAACAGAGGCCTCCATTTCTTTCTCAAAAAATCCAAGAATATCAGGGCTGAAGGGGAATCTTGAGGTTATCTTATTCCTTATTGTTTCATTTATCTATTGCGTGTAGAAAACTACCCAAAATTTCCTGGCTTAATACAAACATTTTACTCTACCTCACAATTCTGTGGGTGAGGCATTCAGGTGGGACACAGCTGGGTGATTCTTTCATTCTGGGAGGCATCAGTGAAAGTCACTCAGTGGTATGCAACTGGTGGATAGACTGGTGTGGAGGACTCAGAGACTTCATTCACTGCCTGGTGCCTAGGTTTAGGTGTGTGGAGACTGGACTTCACAGAGACTGTCAGCCAGTGTTGTCTCCAGCATGGTAGACTCAGGGTAGCTGGGCTTCTTACATGATGGTTCCAGGCTCCAAGAGCTAGTGTGCTAGTGAACAAGGAAGAAGCTGCCTCTCCTTCTATGACCTCTTCTCAGAAGTGACATAGCAACACCTTTGCCATGTTATGTTGGTTTAGGCAGTCACCTGCCTGCTGAGATTCAAGTAGACCTACAGAACTCTCCTTTCAATATGAGTGGTGTCAAAGAATTTGTAGCCATGATTTGAAGCTGCCATTCTCATTTTATAGATAGGTCCATTTGAGGCTCAGGACAGGTAAATTCCTTGCCTAAGGATACCACAGAAACTATAAAGTTCCATAGCTGTGACTGAAATTCAAACCTAATGATTTCTACAGCACACGTGAGGATATTGCCAAGACGATTCTTGTGAGGAATGATTGTGAAGAAGATTCTTGGGAGGTCAACGTTATGTTTCAAGTACGAGAGCTCTTGCTCTATTTCTCCTCCTTCTCCTTCTTATTTTTTGGCTAGGAGAGACAAAATCTTTAGCTAAAGCCAATGGAAAGAATAAACAAACAAGTTCTGTTCCCAACAGTTGTTTTAGAATAATGGTCAAAATGAGGAGCTGCCTTTAGAAATGGAAATTAAAGCATGAAGTTTGCATTTCTCAGCATTATGCATATATTCATTAATAAAGTCCCATGCAAAAGGCTGGCTTAAGATTTGGCTGGAGTGGGCAGAGTGGCCTTTCACCAGGCATAGAAAAGCAGTGTGAGACTTCCGGGCAACATGGCGCTATAGTCAGAAGCACCATGCTGTCCCTCCACAGCAAAGATCAGAAAAACTAAGTCAAACAGAGTCACACGTCAATCCTGAAACCCTAAGCATCAAATAAAGAGATAAAGAACTCAGCTAAGCACCAAACAGAGTAAGAAACTGGCTGAGAACAGAGAGTGAGGAGAGATACATGCAGAGGTCTCCTATCAGCTGCCTCAGCACGGATCCGCCATCTTGGACTCCTATCAGAGATCAGTGAACAGGGGGTATGAGAAAGCAGTTTCTCGCAGTTTACAGCTGGAGACAGAACAACCAGTAACCAGTGATACACACTTTCTCACCCCCTACCCTTCTTCACCTCCACTCAGCCTCCTCTGCTTCCTGCAGCCACAGTCTGTTGGCAGGGAAGCACCAGCTTCACCCCAGTGTCACTTGGATTCCACCCACCTGCACTGGCCAGCTCCCTGAGTGCCTTTTGTTGGCTGCTGGTGTTGCTTTTTTCTGCTTCTTTAGATTTCTTCCTTACCTCTCACCACCTTTCCCTCCTTTCTCTCAAATATCTGGCTCCATGTGCCATCTTTGCTTCTTTCTGAAAGGCTGGAAACACCACTCAACTGCGAAACTGCTTCCTGGCCCATGCCACCACGCTGGTGGGATCCCTGGAGATTTTTGCTTGCTTGTTTGCTCTGATTTGTTCTGTTTTGATTTGTTTGTTTGTTTTCTTTTTCTTTTCTTGGCTTGGGAGCCTCTTCTAGCAGGGCAGTACTGAGTGGCTTGGAAGCTACTCCTTTACTCTGTGCAAGATGCACGAGGACATCCCTGGGGGCATTTCTTTTTTCTCGTTTTTGTTTTGGTTTCTTTGTTTTGTTTTCTATCTTATCCCCTTTTTGTCTTTCTTCATTTCCAGTTTCTCGATTTATTCATTTTTTTCTTTTACCCTTTTTCTTTTTTTTTCATTTTTGTTTTTCCGCATTTCTCAGTCTCTCATCTCTCCACTCCAATAGCAAGCTCCATTAGCACTCTTTTTTGTTTGTGTGTATGTTTTTGGCTCCTGTTCCTCTTTCCTCTCTCTCCTCTTTCCCATACCCATCTTAGCTCCACACTTCACAATATACCCCCTCCTTCCTGCCTATCTGCACTGTGCACTGAACATCACACTCCCAAGCAGCACAGGCACGGCCTACTGGAACCTGCCCTGCACTGATTCCTGGTCCGCACTGTCAGCCCTGGTATGTGCCACAAACAACTCATCCCAGCAACTCCCCTTCAGCTGTACCTGCCCTGCTGTACCATACCTGAGTGACTGACTCTGCCCATTGGAGAAGGAGGTGATAAGTATTGTGCCTACAGATGAGCAAACAACAAAGAATGCACAGCCTGCCTGCTCAGACATAACGAAATAAAACAAAAAGTAGGATGAAACAAACAAATCTACAATCAATAAATGAGGTAATAACCACTGAATGCCCCAAAGACAGCAGACAATATCAAAACATTTACAAAAACAGGACAAGATGATTCCAGTAGGTGTCCAAAATAAAACACCAGATGACTTTCCAGTAGAGGAAAAGACACTAGACCTAACTGATAGGAAATACAAATATCTAATATTCAGAACTATCCAAGAGTTGAAGCAAAAAGCAGACAAAAAAGAGGAAAAAATAGACAAATTCATGGAAAATACAGATAAAAAATGGAAGAATTCAAGAAAATAACACAGGAAAAGAATGCTAAAATAAATTCACAACTGGAAATCATACAAAAACCACAACTAGATATCCAAAAGATAAAAAAAAAAAAATTTCAGAAATGGACAGTGTATAGAGGGGACGAGAAAGATTGAAATGAAGGAAGAGAGGATCAGCGAAATTGAGGACAACCACTTGGATACAACTCTGTTTAAGGAAAAATCAGAAAAAAGAACAAAGAAAAATGAGGAAACCCTGAGAATTATGTGGGATACAATCAAAAGCAAAAATCTGCAAGTGATCGGAGTTCCAGAATAGGGGGAGAAAATAGAAAACACAGAGAGGATCATTGAAGAATTGCTGACAGAAAACTTCCCCAATATCATGAAAGATGAAAAGCTGACCATCCAAGAAGCTCAATGAACCCCATATAGGATAGACCCCAAAAGAAAATCACCAAGGCATATCATAGTCACACTTGTTAAACCAAAGACAAAGAATCCTGACAGCAGCTCGAGAAAAACAAAAAATTATACACAGAAGAGAAACAATAAGACTAAGCTCAGATTATTCGGTAGAAACCATGCAGGCAAGAAGGCAATGGGATGATGTATATAAAACCTTGAAGGAAAAGAATTTCCAGCCAAGAATAATAGATCCTGCAAAACTCTCATTCAAATATGATGGTGAAATTAAGACATTTCCAGATAAGCAAAAATTAAGGGACTATGTAAAAACCAAACCAAACTTACAAGACTTATTAAAGGGAGTCCTTTGATCTGAGAACAAACAACATCAGACCACAGGCTGAATATAGGACACAGGATTGTACTAGCCAGATACCAACCTAGAAAATGAACTCTTAAGGACTACCCAAAACCAAAAGAATCACAACAGGGAACCAGAGAGGTTAATTTGTAAATAACAACAACATCAGAACAATAAAAGAGGGAATAAACAGAGTAGGTATAGAACCTTCTAATGGAGAGGAAGGCAAGGCGATACCAAGTAATAATAGACTGGTTCAAATCTAGGACAATGAGGGTGAATTTCAAGGTAACTATAAAGAAAGTTATCGAACATACTCATCAAAATAAAGAAGAAAACCATAAAGTCTCAGTAAAAACAAAACCTACAAAAACAAAAGAAAGGAAAAAAAAATCCACAAACAAAAGGAACTCAGCACAGGAGAGTAAGAGGAACAAAGAAAACGTCAGCACAAGAGATAAAAAGCACGACAAAATGCAGTCCCATGTCTAGGACTATATCCTAGAGAAATAAGAGCCCTCACACGAATAGACATATGCACACTCATATTCATTGCAGCATTGTTCACAACAGCAAAAAGCTGGAAACAACCTAGTTGCCCATCAACAGATGAATGGATAAACAAACCATGGTACACACACACACAATGGAGTATTATGCAATGAAAAAGAACAATGACGAATATGTGAAGCATCTCATAACATGGATGAAACTGGAAGACATCACGCTGAGTGAAGTAAGTCAATTGCAAAAGGACAAATATTGTATGAGACCTCTACTGTATAACTCATGTAAAAGTTTACACACACAAAAAAAATCTTTGTTCGTTATGAGGGATGGGAGGGGTGTGGGGAACTAAATAGATAAGTGGTAACTTTGGTGAAGGGTAAGACAGTACACAATACTGGGGAAGCCAGCACAACTTGTACAAGGAAAGGTCATGGAAGCTCCATAGACACTTCCAAACTCCCTGAGGGACTGAATTGCTGGGCGGAGGGCTGTGGGGACCATAGTCTCGGGGAACATCTAGCTCAACTCGCATAACACAGTTTATAAAGACAATGTTCTACATTCTACATTGGTGAGTAGCGTCTGGGGTCTTAAAAGCCTGTGAGTAGAGATCTAAGATACTCCACTGGTCTCACCCCTTCCGGAGCAAGGGAGAATGAAGAGAATAGGATACAAGGAAAAGATTAGTCCAAAGGATTAATGGACCACAGCTACCATGGCCTCCACCAGACTGAGTCCAGTACAGCTAGATGGTGCCCGGCTACCACCACTGACTGCTCTGACCAGGATCACAACAGAGGGTACTGGACAGAGCTGGAGAAGGATGTAGAACAAAATCCTAATTCATAAAAAAAGACCAGATTTACTGGCCTAAAGGAGACTGGAGAAACCCCGAGAGTATAGACCCCAGACACGCTTTTAGCTCAGTGGTGAAGTCACTTCCGAGGTTCACCGTTCAGCCGGGGAGTGGACAGCCCCATAAAACCAAATGGGACTAATGAGGCACAGCAGTCCAGGGACAAGGACTAGGAAGGCAGGAGGGGACAGGAAAGCTGGTGATAGGGAACCCAAGATTGAGAAAGGACAGTGTTGACATGTTGTGGGGTTGTTAACCATTGTCATAGGGCAATGTGTGTACTAACTTTTTAATGAGAAACTTTTTGTTCTGCAAACCTTCATCTAAGGTACCAAAAAAAAGAAAAAGAATTATCTATGTGAGATCAAATTGACAACAGCAATTCAAAAGGTTTGACGGGAAGCCTAGGGGGCAGGGAGTTGAAGACAATGGTGATGGAATAATTTGGAAAAGGATAGTGAGAATAGCAGCACAACTGGAAGAATGTAATTGATGTCACTGAATTGTACATGTAGAAACTTTTGAAATTGTGTAATTTTGGCTGTGTATAGTTTCACCAAAAAAAAGATCCTCCGAGGTTGAGAAGGGAGAGTGTTGACATGTCAAGGGGTTGTTAAACAATGTCATAAAACAATGTGTGTACTGACTGTTTAATGAGAAACTATTTGTTCTGTAAACCTTCATCTAAAGTACAATAAAAAAAAAACAAAGATTACAGCCTAGAAAAACATATGGGGACATTCAACTCTGTCACATGGGGTTGCCATGAGTCAAAATCGACTCCAGGGCTCCTAACAACAACAATAAATGGCAGCCCAATGAATCTCTTTGATTACTCTAGAATTTACGAAAAGAAAAAAAAAAAGCAATGTGGCAGCTTTGAATTATCTATTAGATGCTAGTTTTTTTCTCTAAACTTTATTTTGTTGTTGTTACTGAGAACATACACAGCAAAACATATACCAATTCAACAGTTTCTACATGTACAATTCAGTGACATTGATTGCATTCTTCAAGTTGTGCAATCATTCTCACCCTCCTCCTCCTAGTTGTTTTTCCCCCATTGACATAAACTCACTGCCCCTGAAGGTTCCTACCTAATCTTTTGAGTTACTGCTGTCAGTAAAGAACGTAATGCTCAAAGCAGACCATTATTACTAGTTAAGCTGAACTAGTCCTCAGCTTTAAGATGACTTCAGGGGATATTTTTGTTCCAAGTTCCAAAGACCATCTTACGGCAACAGTTTAGGCGTTGATACAGCCTCCATGGCTCCAGAAATTCTGGAGTCCATGAGAATTTGAAATTCTGTTCTGCATTTCCCCCTTTTGATCAAGATTTTCCTATAGAATCTTTGATCAAAATATTCAGTAATGGTAGCCAGGTACCATCCAGTTCTTCCGGTCTCATGGCAAAGGAGACAGTTGTTCTTGGAGGCAATTAGCCACACATTCCATATCCTCTTCCTATTCTTGACCTTTCCCCTTCCTCTGTTGCTCCAAGTAAACAGAGACCAAGGGTTGTGCCTTAGATGGCTGCTTGCAAGTTTTAGGACCCCAAGCACTGTACAATGAACCAGGGGGTAGAACAGAATAAATACTATTTTAACCTAAAGATGATGCAGTCAGGAAAAAACTAGACTGCATCTTGCTGAATTTGGAGTTCTAATTAGGAAACTATGGCAAATACTGTTAATTCCTCAGTGTCTGTTCTTCCTTTATTTTCTTGAGTAACTGAACTCCCCACTTCACATTTCATAGAACACTTGGTCACACCCAGTGAATAACTTTGTTTCTCAACCTCTTTTCAGTAAAGGTGTGGCCATGTGACTAAGTTCTTGCCAGTGTAATGTAAGTGGAAGTGATATGTACTATTTCCACATTACTTCCTTAGGAGGAAATTTTGGGGCCTCTATTTCCTTCTTTCTTTCCTTCCTGCAAGCTGGTGAGTCATCTTCAACCATGTAGATGAGGACAAATCCCTAGAAAATGACCCAGGAACATGATAAAGAACCATGCATCTATAGATAACTCCAAGGAGCAAAGCTGTGTATCCTTCTTAGACTATATATCCGCTCTAAACTGTTACTTGAGAAAAAAATAAAATGGCTGCTTATTTGAGTTGTTTTATTTAGCAGCTGTTATGGATTAAATTGTGCCCCCCCACCCCCCAAAATATGTGTTGGAATCCTAACCACTATACCTGTGGCGTAGTGGTTAAGAGCTACAGCTGCTAACCATAAATTAGCAGTTCGAATCCACCAGGTGCTCCTTGGAAACCTTCTGGGGCAGTTCTACTCTGTCCCATAGGGTCACTATGAGTCGGAATTCACTCAACAGCAATGGGTTTGGGTTTTTGTTTTGTTTTTTATACCCGTGGATGCAATCCTGTTTGGAAATACAATTTTCTTTGTTATGCTAATAAAACCATACTGGAGTAGGGTGGGTTCTAAATCTAATCACTTCTGAGCTATAAAAAGAGCAGGTTAAACACAGAGATGCACACATATGGGGGAACACAGATGCCAAGTGAGGACCGTCTACAAGTCAAGGAACCAAGGAATGCCCAGGGAAGAAATTAACATGGCCAAAAACTTGATTTGGATTGCCTCCATAACTGTAAGAAAATAAATTTATGTTCTTTAAATCTATCCACTTGTGGTATTTGTGTTACAAAAACACTATGAAACTAAGACAGGGGTCTTTTTACTGAAGCAGCTTAGCCACTACTCTAACTATTAAAGAAATAGAAGAATTTACTGACATAGGCCTCCAACACAGGCATTCCCCATTTATTTTAGTTGAAAGTCACACCTTTGAAAGAGAGGCCATGGGAACAGGAGTGGACAGCCTCCCTTATTAAAACAAAGCACAGCACAAGCAAAGTTTGAACATCAGAAGGAATGGAAGAGGGTGGCATGCAACTCCTGGTCAAGCCTGAATCTGTCCTCTTGGTCTTTTTTTGCTTCTGGATTCTTCCATTTCAATTACTAATGATACAATTTTCCTGTCAACATGGCAATGTCACTGAGATATTATAGGGGTCCCTAGGACTTGGTGACCCTTCTGTCAGTTTGTCATATTTTGGAGGCTTGAGTGTTGCTGTGATGTTGGAAGCTATGCCACAAGCATTTCAAATACCAGAATGGTCACTCGTGATGGTCATGTTTCAGTGGAGTTTTCAGACTAAGACAGACTAGGAAGAAAGACCTGTCAATCTATTTCCAAAAATTGGCCAGTGAAAACCCTATGGATCATAACAGAATATTGTCCAATATAGTGTGGAAAATGAGCCTCCTAGGTTGGAATTCACTCAAAATACACAGTGGTCGCAACAATGAACTTGAGCATCCCAGACAATTGTGAAGATGGCATAGGACCAGGTAACATTTCACTCTGTTGTACATGGCATGGCAAAGAGTCAGAACTGACTCGATGGCAACTATTAAAAACAATAACGGCTTGGTAGGTGGGGAGGGAAGGAACACTTATGACATGGCTATAGCAACCCATGAGACTAGTCTGTCTATGGCACTGGAGATAACACTGGCTAAATATGGGATGCTAAAAAGACTGATATGTATCCTAGATTTCAGGGAACAGATTACAAAATTTTGAGGAAAAATAGATAAAATTTTTTGACAAGCTGACTCTGAAAGAGAATATTGATTTGAGAGAGAAGGGAAGTTCCAGAATATAAAATTCTGACCACATGGGCATGAATGATCCTTGTGAGGAAGAAATGAGACTCCAGGTAACTAGGCAGAATATTTCATTGTGGAACTATATGGAAGGAGGGTATATAGCCAAGTTCTGAATACAATAGAGCAGCACAAATCTTGGAGAACAATCACAGGGGTTCTGAAGTCCAGAATGCATTGAAGTTTGTGAAAAATACAAAGCGTAACAAAACAGGACTATTTGAACCAGGAATAGAGTAAGAAGAAGAAGAAAGAAGAGACAAGCCCAGTGCCCGGGGCAGATGGTGAGACATTAACAGATGGTAAAGAAAAAGCAGAACTCTTCACCTCCTATTCTGTGTCCTTCTCTGGTGAGGAAAAGAATCTTTGTATTGGAAGTGGTAGAGATAATAAGGTTAAAAAGAATTTAACATCTTAGTTGAGTGAGACAATATACGAGATATCACGGCTTATTTAAATGATTTCAAACTTGATAAAGGTCATTACTAGGCTTGCATTTGTGACCAAGAAACCACTGTTGGTAATACTTGGGTAAAGATGACACATAGAAGAGATTAGAAAATGTCTCAATTTTCCAAAAAGAAGCTAAGGTAGGATCCAAACTCACTTAAATTACTATTCATTCTATTTTCCCATACTACCTTCTACTTGTCTACTCTACTCTTTCTCATTCTGAGCTGTTTCACACATTATTTCCTCATCAAGGGAAAGGGAAGTGGGTGCAAAATTACCCAGATGGATTGCGGCTAGATTTCACAAGCCTAAACTATGAAGGAGGAATTTCTACAGAAGACAACCCAGGTCACCAAATGCTGAAGGACTGTCAAGCCAAATGTATTTGGAGAAGCAGATACTTAAATATTAGAGAAACTGAAAGGTATCAAAAGAAGAAATGGAGTTATAGGCCAAAAAGCCAGAAAATGGGTGCTAGTGTGACAACCCCCCCCTAAAAAAAACAAAACCAACTGCTGTGAGGTTGATTCTGACTCATAGTGACCCCACAGGGTTTCCTAGGCAGTAAATCTCTATGGAAGCAGACTGCCACATCTTTCTCATGTGGAGCCACTTGTGGTTTCGAACCACCAACATTTTGGTTAGCAGTTGATTACTTTAAGCACTGTGCCACCAGGGCTCAGCGTGACAAGAGGTTAGAATAAGAGTGGGTCTGGAGTTGGCATCAGGGTGAGAGATGAGTTCCAGGGTGATTGCAAAAGAACACTAGTCGACAATAGCAACTTGGTCTTTATGAAATTGGATGTGTGGTGTGTGGGTGGCTTGGGCCATGGGCCAAGGAAGACATCATTATGGAACTCAGTTAGATGGATTCTTGGTTGGTTAAATAACCACACTCAGTGTATAGAAATATTAATTGGTTAAGGAATGAACATCAGCTTAGATGATGTTTCTAGTTGAATGTCTCTACCTGGCATGTTAAATATTTTTGTTGGTGACTTAAATGGACGCATGAAAGGCTTACATATTAGACCTGCAAAACAAAACGAAACAAAACCCACTGCCGTCGAGTCGATTCCAACTCATAGCGACCCTGTAGGATAGAGTACAACTGCCCCATAGGGTTTCCAGGGAGCAGCTGGTAGATTCCAACTGTTGACCTTTTGGTTAGCAGCTGAGCTCTTAACCACTGTGCCACCAGGACTTCATTAGACCTGCAGGTGACATAAATGCAGGAGCATCAGTTAAAATGTCATTGATATTATCTATTGTTTTTCTGTTTTCTATTGCATTGTTTTCTACTCTAATCATTATTATTTCATCTCTTTGGTGTAACCTGTGTTTAATTGGCTTTTTTTTTTTTTTCTGGTTTCTTAAGATAGAATCTGAGATCATCGGCTTGAAACTTTTCTTCTTTTTTAATATACAGATTTTTAAAAAACCAGCTGCCTTTTAGTTGATTCCAACTCAAGGCGACCACATGTGTATTAGAGTAGAACTGTGCTCCATAGAGTTTTCAATGGCTGCTTTTTCAGGAGTGGATCACCAGGCCTTTCTCCCAAGGCACCTCTGTGTAGATTTGAACCTCAAGTCTTTCAGTTAACAGCTGAGTGCGTGAATCGCCCAGGGACTCCCATATATGTATTTAGTGCTATAACATTCCCCTGAAGTACTGCTTTAGTGACATCTCTCAAATTCTGATGTGCAGTGTTTTCAATTCCTTTTTGACTTTTTCTTCATCCCAGTACTCGTGCTGGATACTGTTCCCTTCAATCCTTTTGGCGGTTTCCTCCTCAACACATGCTAATCAGTTCTCTGCTGCATACTGCAGATCTCTGAAGTTCTTTCTCTGCGCAATTCTTGCCTCCTTCTGCTTGCTCCCTCCTTGATTTCCCTGGGCTCTCAGCTGGGCCTCCTCAGCTCAGGGAATCCTATGGACTCTGTCTGGGTTCCCTCTCCCTGAGCCATGGCCTGGGGTTGTCTGAAGGCAGGGAGCTCAGGCAAGCTTAGGGCTCACCTTGTTTTTTCCCCAACCTTCAGTCTTAAAAACAATGTCCCGTCTTAAAAACTGTTGTTTCATATATTTTGATATATTTTCATATATCAAAGAGAGATTGGTTATTTTGCTAGGAAGGTAAATCTGTTCCCTATTACTCCATCTTAGAAGCAGAAGCTGGCATTATTTTTATGTTTTTACAACCTGTATTGGATGTTGAAATCAGTTTATTGGGTTATGATAAGCATTAAGAATATAAAATGTCACTGAACAATTTATGTAGAAATTGTCAAATGGGAACCTAATTTACTGTGTAAACTTTCACTGAAAACACAATAAAATTTATTAAAACAAAAAACCCAAAATGATATAGAATAGAAAAGAAAATATGCATTACATGTATTAAGGGTAAATTTTATTACGTGAGACTTTGTTTAGTTATATGTATATATGTATGTGTGTACTGGGTGGGACACCTGATGGCCCAGTGGTTAAGAGCTCGGCTTCTAACCAAAAGGTAGGCAGTTGGAATCTACCGGCCGCTCCTTGGAAACCCTATGTGGCAGTTCTACTGTGTCCTATAGGGTTGCTGTGAGTTGGAATCAACTCTGTGGCAGTGGGTTTGGGTTTTGTTTTTGGTACTGGGTTGTGATGTAAAAGGCATTTCTTATTGTGAATCATGGTCAAAACAGTTTGAGAAACACTGTTTTAGGTACATCATGGTCCAGTATAGGTTGTTGTTCTTAGTTACTGTGGAGTCATGGCGACCCCATGCACAACCCCCTGCCTGGTCCTGCACCCTCCCCATGATCTGTTGCAGATCAGACCCTTGTGATCCATAGGGTTTTCATTGGCTGATTTTCTGAATTAGATCTCCAGGCCTTTCTTCCTAGTCCTTCTTAGTCTGGAAGCTCCACTGAAACCTGTTCAACATCATAGCAACATGCAAGCCTCCACTGACAGATGGGTGGTGACTGCACATGAGGTGCATTGGCTAGGAATCAAACCTGGGTCTCCCCACGGAAACTGAGAATTCTACCAGTAAACCACCAATGCCTTCCTGTACAGGGTAGGAGTCTGTAAAACTTCATCTTCATCCCTGCCTTGAAGGACTCACATGACCTTGGGAAAATTACCTCTGTTTCATTTTGTTCATTTGCCGTAAATCCAAAAACCAAACCCACTGCTGTCAAGTCCATTCTGACTCACAGAGACACTACAGGACAAAATAGAACTGCCTCATAGGGTTTCCAAGGCTGGAATCTTTACAGAAGCAGACTGCCACATCTTTCTCCTGAGGAGTGGCTGGTGGCTTCAAACCTCCAAATTTTTGGTTAGCAGCTGAGCACTTTAACTACTGCGCAACTAGGGCTTCTGTTCATTTGCTATAGGGGTGGTATTGTTGTTGTTGTTAGGTGCTGTCGAGTTGGTTCCAACTCATAGCAACCCCATGTACAACAGAATGAAACACTTCCCGGTCCTGCGCCATCCTCACAATCCTTGTTATGCTTGAGCCCATTGTTGCAGCCACTGTGTCAATCCATCTTGTTGGGGTTGACTCCACTTTGAGGAGGCAGCTCTTCCCCAGTTGTATTTTGAGTGCCTTCAACCTAAGAGGCTCATCTTCTGGCACTCTATCAGACAATGTTCCACTGCTATTCATGAGGTTTTCACTGGCTAATTCTTTTCAGAAGTAGACCATAGGGGTCGTATAGTCCGTGAAATGATGTCTGTGAAATATCTCGCAGGTTTTAAAATTTTAAAATTGAGATCTATCCATAATTCTATCAGCTAAGACATATTAAGTGATTTCCCAGTATGTTCATGGTTCACGGTTCATTACCGTGCATGGTAATGTTGAGTTACCAGCATGAATCAGAGAGAGGCCCTCCCTGCCCCAGCACTGGAGCATACCTGGCTATTATAGAAGGCAGGAAGTAAGGCTTCATGAAGTGCTATGAGAAGTTAGAGCACAAGGAAGATTTGGTGATTGTGGAGATGGTAGGAAGATTATGGAGGTGGTAGGAAAAGTGTCTAGGGGAATTATTCAGAAGTCATTGCAGGGTCAGAGATTAAGAAAGTGGGAGTGTGCAGGGCCTCTTTGAGGAATTTCAATTTTAGTTTATTTCATGTATTCATTAAACGCACAGAGAAAGATATATTTTAACACCTACAATGTCCTTAAGATATGTCACGGAACAAGATAGATAAAGATCCCTGGCCTCATGGAGCTTACATTCTACTGGAATTAATACAATAAACAATGAACATAATACATAAGTAAATGATCTGTTAAAAAGCCAAAAGGACTATGGAGAAAAGCAGAGCAAGGGAAAGGGTGATTAGAACCGGGCCTGCCAGCTCTAATTTTAAGTGGGAGATACTCAACGGGGATAGACTTAGGATCTAAATGTACTATACTATATATCTATTACAAAAAATGCTAAAAATATTGCAGCATAATTAGGATCTTCAGGTCTACAATCCACACTAAAACTCATCTTTGGATGCTGCATTTTTACTTTGCAGCCACAAGGGCGCAAATGGGCCATTTGGAAGAAAATAAGGTGAGAGTAGGGGTGTGAGAGATATGCAGGTAATTATGCACCCCTGCCAACCCCAGGTGTTCCGAAGGGGCAGCTAAACTGCAGGACACCGGCAAGAAAAGTGGAATTTCATTGTGTGACCTGGCCCAAGATATCTTTACCCTCAGCTTTCTTTCCTTAGCATGTCCTCATCCAGGTAAGGGATGGGGCCCAAAGAAGGCATGAACTTCCGCCTGGCTATTCAGCATGTCACAGGCAGGTAAAGGTTGCGAGGCAGATTTGCTGGCCTTGTCTTCGTTGCCTGCAGCGAGACTCCGGTGGAGCGGGCATTCCCACGGTTACACTTAGCGCCCGGGGTCTATACAGAAGCTCCACTGGATGCTTTCCGTTCCCTTGTAATATTTAAGGCGTCACCGAGATCCGAGCATTCATTCTGACGTTTGGATTTCTCTATCCTTCACACCGCTAGCCTCTGTGGGCAGATCAATGACCATTTTTATCTTTTGGAGGAGACCTGAGTCCGTCGCCCTCTCTAGCGCCTAGCGCCGTCCGTCTTTTTCCGAAGCAGGAACAGGGCAAGCCCAGCAGAATCGCGCGTTGGCGAGACCGGGGCGCGCACGCGTTGGGCGCCGCTGGTTGCGCATCTGGCTCCAGAGCGCGCCCCCTGCACGGTGCTGGCCGCGGCGGCGGCCGTGGGCTGCTGCTCCCGAGCGTGCCGGGCGCTGTCTCCCCGCGCGGGGGCACCAGAGGCCTCGGAAGTGTCAGGCACTGCGGTGCATTTTCCCAGTTCCCTTTTAAATGACTGCGGAAAAACAGACTCTTTGGGCCGCAAATAGGAAGACGAATTCTCAGACTAGGCTCGCGAATGCCCCGCAGCCATCATTTACCTGCGCCCAGAGCATTTACGGTTTATCACTCGACCCACCCGGATCGCCTCGTTTGTCCCTAGTGAGACCCCAAGGCTCTGCCCGCTCCAGGCTTCTCGGTAGCTGGATGCATGTCGTGCTCCAGGGAGCACGGACACAGGGCACGCGTTCGCGCACACCCGCGCACACACGAACACGCGCAAGGTACGGCAGGGGAGTACGGGCTTGGGGTGCCCCGAGTGGGGGTGGGCCTCGCGGGGAGTGAAGCTACGATCTGGGAACGGCTGTGTCCTTCCAGGTTAAAGAATAATAGAAAATGATGCGGCGCCACACATTCCATAGGCCACGGCTGCTTCCGCGCATTTAGGAAACCCAATACGCGTCAGGCGAGCTCCCTTTCCCTCACATGGCTCTATTTCCCAGGCGTGTGATGCTAGAAATCGGCAGAAAAAAGACCCACTTAGCCTAGAGTTGCATTTGGAGACTCCCCTCCCTCTGCAAAAATACCTACGGGAAGACCTTCCAAAACCACCTATCCCCAAATAGGTGGCCCGGAATGGGGCAGTGATCTTTGGTTGCCAATGCAGAACACTTTTTGGTATTTACAATATTTATTTATTTTTAGGATAGCCTGCCCTCCCTTTTCTGAAGGGTGGGAAAGGAGAACGCAGCAGGGAGGGGTTGGGAGGATTCCTATAATAAGAATCAGCGCGTTTTTTCAGAGCTGAACCGAGCCGGGTTTCCATTTCAAAAAAGGCGACGGCCTCTACTGCAATTGTAGAAGAGACTGCGGTGAGAATTAGGGACTGGGGGGCGTCCAGCGGAGGAACAGTCCATCTTAGAGGTACCTGGATCTAAATGCACACACGCACACTCACAGGCGCGCGCGTCTACACGGCCAGGATGTGTGCGTGTGTGTGTGCGCGTGTGAACTCCCACATGCTGCTGCTGTCTGCTTCTGGCCAGTGGCATCCGTACCTCCCTCCTCCTCGCTCGCCCCCAGATTCTCCTCCCCTCCCTGTTGCTTTTGTCTGGAGGGTGTTATGGGTTTGTGTGTGTATGAGCGTGTGTGTTTTGGGATTTCAGACTAATTTTCTGGAGTTTCTGCCCCTGCTCTGCGTCAGCCCTCACGTCACTTCGCCAGCAGTAGCAGAGGCGGCGGCGGCGGCGGCGGCGGCAGCTCCCGGAATTGGTTTGGAGCGGGAGCCTCGCTCGCTCCTTCGCTCGCGCTCTCCGCTCCTCAGTCCCGGCGGCGGGAGGAGCCTGGACCCAGGCGCTGCCGGCGGCGGGAGGCGCCGGAGCCTGGGTGAGCAGCGCGGGCAGTGCCCTCCGTCGCCTCGGCCCTCACTATCCCCCCTGGGGCGGCCTCAGCGGCTCACCAGGTGGGACGCGCCGCGCCACCTGCCCGCGCCCCTAGCGCCCAGCGGCAGTGGCAGATTCTGCAGCATCATTCGGGGGGCCCCGTCGCGGAGCCAGCGCCGCCAGCAGTCTCCGCGTCCCCCTATAGAGGGTCCTTCGCCTAGCCTGTGCCATGGAATCCTGTCTCGGGGACTTTTGCCTTACCTCCCCTCCCCCGACCTCAGGCTTGGAGAGAGGGTGGGCACACTGGTTGCCCGAGCGGCGTCAGTGCCATCGTGGGGCAAGTTGATTTCTGGGGGCCAGAGCGGGGCCCTCATCCATCCATAGTCTCCCTGCTGGGGTCGGGGTGGGGGTAAATGGAGCGCGAATGGAGAGTACCCCAAATCGCGATGTCTAGGGTCCCGGACTCAGGCTCATGCGTGTCTATTTGTCTTCAGCCTCGAGGTACGTCCCGGATCCCCGTGCGCATTTAACCAGGAGCCTGCGCCCAGAGCGAGTCCCGGGAGCGCCGCCGGCCGGTGCCCACCGCGCCAGACCATGCAGCGGCGGCCGCGGCGGAGCTCTGAGCGGCGGTAGCGCCCCCTGTGAGGCGGCCCGCAATGCCCCAGCCACAGTGAACCGTGCCGCCGGCCTGACAACACTTAGCCCGGGAGACGCTCGGCTCTGCGCGCCAGTGACCAGCACCCAGTAGTCGAAGGACCGGCGAGCGCCGGGAAGGCCGCGCGGCGCGGGCAGAGGAGGCCGAGCGGTGCAGCGCGAGGACGCGCACTTGGGCTGACTCGTGCTGGCACTGGCGGCTAAGGATGTCGTCCGGGACGAGGTGGCATGGACCTGCCATGGCGCGGTTCTGGGGCTTCTGCTGGCTAGTTATGGGCTTCTGGAGGGCTGCCTTCGCCTGTCCCACGTCCTGCAAATGCAGCGCCTCTCGGATCTGGTGCAGCGACCCTTCTCCAGGCATCGTGGCTTTTCCGAGGTTGGAGGCTAACACTGCAGACCCTGAGAATATCACCGAAATGTGAGTTCCTGGTGCTCCTCCTCCTTTCTTCCCTCCTCAGCCCTAGGGCCTGGGCCTGCCAGGCGAGTACTTTCAGAGCATGAATGCTGTCCCAAGTCTGGGGAGAAGTCAGATGAGACGAGATGGAGGGCAGGGTCATCTGTCAGTTTACCTGGCTTGGGGCTGCTAACTCAAGAAGTGTGACACTTTATATATGTATATATATATATAGTCCTTATAGAAAGGAATTCCATATGCTCTTTATATTTCAAAGCCCTGCTGGGTGTGCTTTAGGCTTTCCATATGGTATAAAATAACTTAGTTTTGGACGTTTTTGTTTCATAAGATGCTATGTTTGTGTTGTGTTAGAAGTTCCAGTAATATTTAATAGAAAGATGGTTAAAATAATTAACTTTCTAAAATCTGTTGAAGGAAGCCTCTCCCTCAGTGTCTTTCTCTGAGATTTGGAGTTAACCAGTTTTCCTTTTCATTTCATATATCAGATTTTGCTTAGGAAATTGCATCCAGAGATGGCCTTGAAAATGATCTGTAAGAGGAGAAGTTCTGAGTGTTGAAATGCATTCGTTTCAAAGAGAAGATGTGATAGTTGGAAGCCTAAAAGCCTGTTCAACCGATTTAATTTGGACTTGACTTCCCAGAGATATAATTTTGAGACCATTTGGATTATAAATCTTAATTGCCCATTGGACAATTTCCTGGGACTAGGTTGGATGATAAAGCTGTGTGTTGTAGTTTGATGAGTGTTGGCTTTAGCATGGGACCCCTAAGCCCCTGGAAATGTTTGAGCTTGTCCTAGTCTGATGGAGAAGCCAAATTGGATATTTCTGCTTCTCATCCTCGGATGCCTTGTGACAAATAAATTACCAAGCATAAACTCACCAATCCTTTCCTCAGCATTTCTCTGTCACCTCTCGTAGAGGTGTTATTTTGTTTTAGGGACTTTGTCATTTCAGACATTTCATCAACATGAGATTTTATTCGTCCGTGCAGAGGATTGCAAGACAAAGTTTCTCCTGGTTTTCCTTATGGTGCTTGACACTGAAATAGGCAGAGCTGAAAGTAGGGCTTGGGCTGTGGCCTTCCGGTTGGCGAGTGCGCATGCATTTTTTTCCCACAGAAATCGCACAGCCCTGTTTCTCACAACGTAGTTGACCGAGATAACCTGTTTTTTTAATGTAAGTAAAAGATCTTCCTAGTCTCACTGCTGTTCTGCTTTTGATGCTCATGTTATAAGGCGCAGGCAGAAGGAAATGACAACAGAACAGAGAGGAACGTGCAGGCCTAGCATAGCTGAGATATGCTGGAGCTGCCAACTGTCAAGCTGCTCCAGGAGGCAAGATCTCAATCTTTTTGGCAAGGAGAGCCCCAGGCAGGGTCTGAGAGGAAGGGTGGGGAGGGCCCCAACTGTGCTGGCCTTAGCCTGGCCTGATTGAGGCTGGTCAAGCTGGTCCAAGGTGTCTGTGGCTTTTTTCAGGATCTGTGTCATTTTCACAAGGTGGGATGTCAGTATCAGATGCAGGAAGCCAGATGGAATTCAGAGCCCTTCAGACTGTTTCGAGACTACACGGTGTGACTTTATGCAGTTAGGTGTTATGTTTTGTTTTTAAATTCTGTATTGGATGATAAGTGTATACTGAAGGAGGCAATGAGATAAAGCTGATCATTTTCACTTTAATATTTTTAAGGTCATTATCTGGGAAAAAGAGAATGAAACTTTTTAAATTATTACTTTAAACCTTAGTGGTCTTAGCTGCCTAATATATAGGAAATCAATAGATTTATGCAGAGGTTTCTTATATCAGTCTCACAGTTGTTATTGCTGTTTCTTTTATGTCTGATGGCAGGTTCTACTTTAAGGCTTTTTAAAAGTGATTTTTAAAATATTTACCAAAGCACTTGTCACAGTTATTCATTCTGTAATGGCACTCCTAATTTCTGTCTCGCTCTCTTCCCCCCACCCCCCTTTTATTGAGACTGGGGGAATTGAGCGGTGTGTAGGGATATGTGTTTAGGCAGGGAATTAGGTTAGTGACATTAGTCAGGTATGGTAGATGTGAGCTCTGAGGAAAAGTACATTTCTCTGGTCTGCCCCTCTGCTTTGTCTGAGCCCAGCCAGTTTATGCTCGTCTCTTCATCTGTAAAACATATCACAACACTTGTTTAGGAAGAACATCCTATAATTATTTTGGATCCTGCTTTTTTGATATCAAAATGACATTAGTAGATGGGCTTGTTTCACTGTCATCCTTATATGACACCATCTGGGCTCCCTTCCTTACATATTAATATTTGCTTGAACAGCTTTTAAATACTTGGCTAGTTGCTCCCAGCTACAGTTGGAACCAAGTGACACATTTTTTTTCCCTTTTGTTATTAGACCCAGTGGTATTCCCCAAATAACTTGTTTTAAAGCTCTACTTTAATGGTGTTTAGCTGAAGTTACAGGTTTCTTTTTTTTTTTTTTAAGTAGGAGTAACGTACGCAAATCAAATGTGATAAGAACTTGCTGAAGCAACAGTTTACCCTATCATTTTAAAATAGTATATCTTTTAATATCAACATGGGAGAAAAAGTGCAACCATGGTACCCTTTACGGGTCAGGGAGAGCCATTGGCAGAATATTTTCAGAATACATTTGTATTTTTTTTATTTCTACATGCATATTTTAAGCCAGGTTGACATTTTTTTCCAGAGTCATTGTTTGAACTTATTTTCTTCAAAATCTTCCCATCATAGTATGTCTTATATTCTCTACCCAGTAATGTGTTCTATATTTAGAGTATACCTCTCTATAGATACATGTCACATCTGCCCAATATCACACCGCTGATAAGTGGCAGCTCCTATGGTTATGCCACAGCAGTGCTAAGTTGAATTTTAAAACAATACCATTGTCACATATAAGAGGAATTCAAGAGAAGCCGGTTGTTGGAATTATGTAATTGGCCATTTAAGTCTCACTTGTATCAAGTGCCAAAGTGCATGGCAAAGGACAAGTTCATTCTCACCGAAGTGGTAAAAGATGTGGTCAAAATAGGTAATGCATTTTTTTATTGCACATGTTTTATAAAGACCAATGGTAATCTTTTTCTGAATTTCTTGGGTGGTATGGTATTCTTGGATTTGGTGGATAGTATTTAGAGACCAGTCTAATATTTTACCTCCTTGTACAACATAAAAAGACTTTGCAAGTTCTGTTGTCAAAGCTTGTATGTGAAATTTATTGTTGGCCTGGTTAAGCAGCTGTAATATTAGGTCATTAATACATTGATTTTGGCCCTCTCACTTTGGTAAGCTTTGCTATTGCAATTAATTGTACTTAAAAAAAAAAATTCTGGCATTCGCAAGGATTCAGTGAAAGGCATGAGTTTTGATTACTGTCTTAGTTATCTAGTGCTGCTACAAGAGAAATACCACAAGTAGATGGTTTTAATGAAGAGAAGTTTATTTCTTCACAGTCAAAGTAGGCTAAAAGTCCAAATTCAGGGTGTCAGCTCCAGAGGAAGTCTTTCTCTCTCTCTCGGCCTTCTTCTCATCAGTGTTCCCCCGGACTAGGAGCTTCTTTGCGCAGGGATCCCGGTCCAAAGGATGCGCTCTGCTCCTGGCACTGCTTTCTTGATGGTAGGAGGTCCCCCTGTCTCACTGCTCACTTCTATCTTTTATATCTCAAGAGATTGCCTCAGGACACAATCCAGTCTTGTAGATCAGGTCCTCCTTACTAACACAACTGCCATCCATCCTCCCTCATTAACATCGTAGAGGCAGGTTTACAACATACAGGAAAATCACGCAGTACCAGGAATCTGGCCTAGCCAAATTGATACACACATTTTTTGGGGGACATAATTCAAACCATGACAATTACTCGGATCCTTACTTTTCAGCTCCTCCACTGGGGGTTCTAGAACTTTGAATTGTGTTTCACATGCATTTAAGAACCGCAGAGTAAATTTTGAGTGTGCTTATATAAGCCACCTTGGACTTGCTAATAAATAAGGCATCTAATTTACATCATTCATTATTTAATACAACTTGCAAGCTAGGGTCGAAAACACGTTGTCTTCGTAGTGAAGGTATTTACCGAATTCAGCTCAGCACAACCATGTGGATTCTTTTTAATTTCATACCTTCAATATCTGCAATATGGAGATTTTTATTACATTGGGTAAAACAATTGAGAAGCCCTGTGACCTTTCTGACCCTATTTTCTTCCACTCACCCTTGTCTATCACCCATCATTGACTATACAGGAAAATGTATTTGATTTTTTTTCTCTCTCTCTGAAAAGTGATATTTCCTTATGGGAATTCAAAGCACTAGAGTTAAGAAAAGAACCTGGGTTATGTTATTACCAGCAAGTAACGGGAAGTTGAGAAATGTTGTTGCAGCTTCTCAGCCCTGAGTTTAGTCTGTTTAAGTCCTTTCATTGTTTCCCTCCCATAAACCTTTGCTTCTGTCCGTTCCAATATTCCCTTGGAAAGATATTTTGTAAGCTGAAAAGTTGGCTGAAAAGTTGAGGTCCCTTTTTCCCTAGGAACATTCTGTATGATCTCTTTGACTATATCTAGGTCATAGGAGTATAAAACCTAGAGTTTTTGTTTAGCTAGGGAAGGGGAATTGAATTTCTTTTTTTTCTTCTCTTTCCTTTTTTTTTTTTTAGCTGTGGGTACTAAGCAAGTGTTTCCAGTTTTAATTTATTGCTCATCGTCTCTGTTAGGGAATAAAACATTACTGAACCATTATTGAACTGTACACTGACGTAAGAGCCCTGGTGGTACAGTGGTTAAGGTGGTTGGCTGCTAACCAGAAGGTCGGTGGAATGAACCCAGCAATGAGCGCTCTGAAGGAGAAAGATGCGGCAGTCTGCTTCCGTAAAGATTTATAGCCTTAGAAACACTATGGGGCAGTTCTGCTCATCCTGTAGGGTCGCTATGAGTCAGAATCAACGCGACAACAGTGGGTTTGGTTTTTGGTTTGATACACTGACATTACTTTATCTGTCAAGCTAACTTTACTCTTTACCACTTCTCTAGAGAGCTTCTTGTAGGTTCAAAAGCTATAGGGTAAAGTGTGCCATTGAAATCGCTTCCCCTTGGAAAAATGCGTTTCTGGCCCCTTTTCGTGCCTGTAAATCAATAGAGGATTTTTGGGAGAGATTATTTAGGCATGGCAAACTTTTTAGTCAATTGACGTGTGTGAGAGAGAGGGGGAGAGAGAGAGAGAAAAAAAAAAACAACTGAGCCTTGGATTATTAATAGTTGATTGATCATTTTTATAATCTACTTGGTTGAGCTATTTTAAAACACAAATCCTACCCCTACCCCTTGAAATGGCAGAGAGCTGGCCCTGCAGTGGCTGGATAACTTTAGCTCTACATTTGATTGCTGATCGATCTCCATTAAAAAAGGCAAAGATCCCACATAATCACGCTGCCTTCTTACCATTTACCTTGCTCTCTGGGGTGTCCAAAGGGCTGGGAAGTTGTAAGTATTGATCTGAGAGATGAATGAGTGAATGCTGTGGACGTTTTAAACCCCAGGAAGAAAAGTAGCGCATAGATACTAAGTTCTTTCATTACATGCTTAAAAAAAAAGTATGTTATGGACAACTGGGGTCCAGAGGTCTGAGAGTAAGTCCCAGGGTTGCTACTAACTGATTAAACCAGTTGCAATCCAGTCAATTCTGACTCATGGTGACTCTATGTGTGTCAGAGTAGAACTGTGCTCCATAAGGTTTTCGGTGGCTGTTTTTTCAAAAGTAGACCTCCAGGCCTTTCTTCTGAGGCACCTCCAGCTGGACACGAACCTCCAACCTTTCGGTTACCAGCCAAGCTCCTTAATTGTTTGCACCATCCAGGATCTTGAGGAAGCCCCTAAATGTCCCTGGGCTTCAGCTTGTCAGATGTAAAGTGAGGGCTTGGGATTTGATTCTCAGACAAATTTCTTCTCGCTTGGAAGTTCCACTAAGCTTCAATTCTGGCATTAATGCGGTTTACACATCAGCTAGGAAGTAAGGGGGTGGAGCAAGGTGCTTAGAATCATGGTGCCATATCTTCAGTGTCTGCCCTGAACTCCCTCAAACTTTTTAAATGCCAGCTGCTAATAAGGCTGATGGCCTGTTAGTGCTGGGCTAATGAGTCACAGGGTCAGTTTTCACAAGGATCACTTAGAATCATAGAAGGAGAAGGGACCTTAGAAATGATCGTTCTAACCTCCTCTTTGCACAAACCTGGAGCAGTGTGCCGGTGGTTCAGTGGTTAAGAGCTTGGCTGCTAACCAAAAGGTGGCAGCTCGAATCCACCACCCTATGGGGCAGTTCTACTCTGTCCTGTAGGGTCGCTATGAGTTGGAATCGACTTGATGGCAGCAGGTTTGGTTTTTTTCTTTTTTCTTTTGGTTTAGAGCAGTGAAGAGGGGAGTTGCCTGAGGCCATGGCTCATTAGAAGCATTGTGGTGGCTAGAAGCCCTTTCCTTCAGATTGAATGCCTTTGCCTTTAGGTTAGGGGACTTCCTCTCTGTTCTTTGTCCTCAGACTAAGTGCCTAAACTCAACTCACCATTTTGTGCAAACCCATCTCTATTAACCTGTTGCCTTCGATTCCCGACTCATAGCAACCCTATAGGACTGAGTAGAACTGCCCCCAAGGAGTGGCTGGTGAATTCGAA
Organism: Trichechus manatus latirostris; assembly: GCF_000243295.1. Taxonomy (NCBI): domain Eukaryota; kingdom Metazoa; phylum Chordata; class Mammalia; order Sirenia; family Trichechidae; genus Trichechus; species Trichechus manatus. Next base: position 4,990,701 of record NW_004444018.1, read on the forward strand.
CTGCTCACCTTTTAATTAGCAGCCACGGCTCTTAACCACTGTGCCACCAGGGCTCCTGTCTAGAGACAAAGTAATTAAAAAGGGCATTAGCTACTGATCCCAAAGCAATTGTCTGCTAACTGAAAGGTTGGAGGTCCGAGTCCACCCATGGGCACCTTGGAAGAAAGCCCTGGTGATCTGCTTCTGAAAAATCAGCCAGTGAAAGCCCAATGGATCACAACAGTCTGACGCCGTTGCCCATGGGGTTGCCATGAGTCGGGGGCTGAGTCAACGGCAGCAAACAACAACAACACCACCCTGCGCCTGCTGCACCATCTTGGCGGCTAGAGTGAGGGCAGGGCTGATAGAGCACAGGGAATTGAAGGCTGTGCCCCTGGAGTCTTTGCCATAGTCGGGAGTGCTTATGTAAGTGGAGGAATCCATCGCCTTTTATACAAAGTCTGTGTTAACTCCCACGGAGGACCTGTGGCCAGACAGTACTTCTTCTTTCCCAACTTCTTTTTTCCCCCGGACATCTCAATACCCTGAGATTGATGACAGAGCTTAGTAGCTGAGCCAGTGAGCAAACTGAAGGATTGTGGACTTGAATCATTCCGCTACCATTTTGTATGTTGTCCATGGCCGCCCCATGAGTTTTCCAGTTAGAAAACACTTCTGAGACATACTCCTGGTTTCATACAGCGCCTCTCCCTGGAGACCTGAAAGGCCTTTACAGACATGGAATTATTTAGGTTTAAAGCCTCTCTCTGAAGGAGGTGGGAGGGTTTGACAGTCTCTGAGGGCCTGTCAGGTTAATTGCTTTGCCTGGGGCTTGCTGGTCAAGCAGGGCATAATTAGGTATAGAATCCTGTTAATGTCTCACTTTGGGCTCTGTCTGCTCAACCACAGTTGCTCACCTTTGACCTCAAGAGCCCAGGCAATTCTAGGAGAGGTGTAGAAATTTAAAGAAATGTTTACAGGCTAAATAAACAGCATGGCAGTGTGGACAGGGTGGATCGGGGCTTCATCTCCTTTCCATCATCCTGGCCCCTTTCCGTTCATCTCTTTTGTGATCTGTTATACTGTTAGGAGAGAAATGATTTGTATGCCTTTGGTAATATGGCATGTTTTTGGGTTAAAGTATAGAATAAATATGTTAATAATCACACACTACTTAGCGTTCCCTTTTTTATTGCAACTAAGGACTCATTGCTATATATTACCCTGCCCCTTCCTGTCATCTTCGTATCCCAACAATTCTCTGGATGCCCACACACATCTGAACTGTATTTGTGTATGTTTGATATGCCTATGAATATATAAATATACGTATAAAACTCCACTGTGCAGAATCCTTTCAGACTTGGTTGTTATTGTTAGTTGCCATCGACTCGGCTGTGACTCATGGCGACCTTATGTATAACGGAACGAGACATTGCTTGGTCTTGCTCCACTTTCATGATTGTTCGTATGTTTGAGGCTGTTGTTGTGGCCATTTTAGCGGCCATTGTATATTTTTAGTGCGTTCCAGCCTAGTGGGTTCATATTCCAGCATTATATCAAGCAATATTCTGTTGTGACCCATAGGGTTTTCATTGGCAAATTTTCAGAAGTTGATCACCAGGTCTTTCTTCCTAGTCTGCCTTAGTCTGGAGACTTTCATCTCTGTTGAAACCTGTCCACATGGGTGACCCTGTTGGCATTTGAAATACTGAAGGCATAGCTTCCAGCATCATAGCAACACCCAAACCACTACAGTACAGAAAACTGACAGATGGGTGTGGCAGAGAACCTCAGAGAGCAGTTATTCTTGCTGTTAGTTGCCGTTGAGTTGGCTCCGACTCACAGCTGTCTTAGTATAATAGAACTAAATATTGCTAGGTCCCATGCCATCTGCATGATCGCCAGCATGTTTGAGTCGATTGTTGCTTTCCAACTTAGGGGATTTGCCTTCCAGCACTGTACTGGACAATCTTCTGTTGTGATCCATAGGGTTTTTGTTGGCTAATTTTCAGAAGTAGATTGCCAGGCCTTTCTTCCTAGTCTGTCTTAGTCTGAAAGCTCCGCAGAAGCCTGTCCACCATGGGTGACCCTGCTGGTGTTTGAAATGCCAATGACATAGCTTCCAGCATCACAGCAACACCCAAGCCACAATACAACAAACTGATAGATGGGTGGTGGTTTCAGATTTAGTTATCATGAACTGTAAAATTTTCTTAATAATTGAGAGTTTAGTACTCTAGATCACTCAGGCTTTTAATTTTGTTTTAACCATTCTAGATTGTTCTGGGCAAGGACTTGCTGGGCATTCTTCTGAGTGAAGCACCTGAGCATTAGTGCATCAACTCTGGTTAGCCAACCTGGCCACTCAGAGACCAACTGTGTTTATTTTCTGATTCTTTGATCAGTTCTCAACAGAAAAAGAAAATCCATATTATCAGTGAGCCATTTTTAAACAATTCTACAATGATGTAATTTAAACCAAAAGAGATTAGATGTTTGGTTTGCAACCTCTGAAATATAGTGCAATTTAAAGAGATAGGATCTTAAGAACTCTAATCTTTGTTACAATAGTTTTTTCTATTTCATGAACACTAGAGACCCTTGTGTTAGGTGGGAGAGGGACCTGTATTGAGGGAAAGGAGTCCCTGGGTAGTGCAAATAGTTAATGTGCTTGGCTGCTAACTGAAAGGTTGGAGGTTCAACTCCACCCAGAGGTGCCTCGGAAGAAAGGCCTGGAAATCTACTCCTATGGAGCACAGTTCTACTCTGACACACATGGGGTTGCCATGAATCATAACTGAGGGCAAGGAGCCCCTGGTATTGAAGGCAACTCATATTGAGGTCAAGAAACCCCTGAATAGCTTACATCTAGTGGGAGAAACAGATGCATAAGTATCTCATTTTAATATAATATGATAAAGACAATCAGAGCACACGAAAGTTACACTGTGATTGTTTTGGCTTCAGCCAAACATGAGGCAGTTTGCAAAGGATGTTTCTTCCGGTATGTGTGTGTATAGTTTTTGCTGTTTAATATTGAAAAGCATAGATGTGTACACCGGATGTAAGAAATCCTCCATCTCTACTTCTGATGGTGGTGGTAACTCAGCTGAGCTTTATTATTTTCAATCCACCAAAGAATTTTTGACGTGCTGGTGGCTTCATGAGTCGTTTTCCATTAGAGTTAGCTGCCTGCATTGGAAGCTGTCCTTTCTACTTTCCCTTTTGTTACGATGGAAGGAATGGGCACCTTTTAGCTGAAGCCAGTCACTCCACCTCTCACAGATCCCATCTTCTTACCTAAACTTTTCTCTGTCGGTGACTTTCCCTCTCTCACCTATGTTTTCAGCCGCTTCCTCTCATTTGACATTTAAACATGAGAATTTAGCAGGACCAGGTCTCTTCCATCTGAAAGACGTTTTCCTTTAACACTATCCCCGACCCTGATTCTTCCTGTTCTTCTGTAGTTACTGCCCTTTCCCCCTCTGTTTAAAGTCAGATCCTAGATGACTAGTCTGTATTCATTATGTCTCTTTCCTCACCTCCTTATCCAGTCTCACCTCACTGCTTCATTGAGCTCACTCTCACAGCAGTTCCCAGCGACCTTCATGTGGCTAAACCCAAGGCATATTTCTCTGTCCTTATCTTACTGGGATTCTTAGTGGAACTTGACCTCATTGCTTATTCCCCCCTTATTGGAACATTCTTTTCCTTTGGCCTCTGTGTCCCTGTAGTTCACTTGTTTTCCCCCTACCTCCCTTGGGCTTCTGTCCAAGGGCTGCTTCTGCTCCTGGGCTATCCCTGGGCTGTGTCACCTCATCAGGACATAAGTTGCCTTCTGTGTGCTGATGATGTCTTAGTCTTTGTCCCCATCATATATCAGTGATGACCATTGGACTCATACCTATGGAATATCCCCCCTTGGATATATCATAGTGTACGTGCTTCTTGTACAAGTGTACTTGTATACAAGTACTTAACCAGTTGCGCTTGAGTTGATTCTGACTCATGGAGACCCCATGTGTGTCACAGTAGAACTGTGCTCCACAGGGTTTTCAGTGGATTTTTCAGAAGTAGATTGCCAGGCCTTTCTTCTGTGGCACCTGTGGGTAGACTTGAACCTCCAACTTTCCAGTTAGCAGCCGAGCACGTTAACCCATTTGAACTACCGAGGGACTTCATACAAGTACTTACATAAATATAATTGAACTCATGCCACCATCATCTTCTGTCTGAAACAGCTCCCTGCTTGGTATCCCCTCCTGCAGTCTTGTCCCCTTTCTACCCATATGCATACCGCAGCTGGAAGGGTCTTTCTTAAATGCTCATCTTATCATGTCACTGCTGATAATTGCCCTGTGGCTCCCCATGTCTCTTAAGAGAAAGCCCAAAGGTTTTTGGTTTGTTTGTTTGTTTTTTAATTTTTTAAAAATAAAACTACATTGTCAACATATTGCTGTATAATGAGGCATATATAACTATCATATGGGCCAGAATACACAGATCAGTGTAATGGTTGCTTTCTACACCAGCAGATCTATACAGGAGAACAAATTATAACTGGAAACATGCTTGGTGATCTTGGAATTAGAGCAAGGGCACTTAATTCTGCGTTTAAAATGTTAAATGACTTTAAGCTAGGCTTGTCTGAGGCGTCCGTCTCCATAATGGGAGCGCCTTCACAAAGGGAATGCAGAACTGGGAGTACTTTGGCCCAGGCCTGTGTCCCCTGGATGGACGCTCTTTCTTTTCCTCGTCTTCTTTCGCTGCCCAGCATGAATTCTGACTGACAGATGCATTCTTTCTTTGCAAAGGTTAGTGTCTTTAGCCAAGTCTTGCTCAAGCCTGGGAGCCTTTCAGACTCTTTAAAGTGATTTTGCACATCTTTCCTCTGAAATGCATTGCTTTTCATACGGGATTATGTTAGAAAATAGTTTCTTTTGGTAATAATATTTGAATATGATGAGAAATACAAATAATATAAAGGATGTATCATGGAAAGCTGGAGGCCTGGTGGCGCAGTGGTTCAGAGTTCGGCTGCTAACCAAAAAGGTTGGCTGTTTGTTGTTGTTTTTTTAATTGTGCTTTTGGTGAAAATTTACAGCTCAAATTAGTTTCTCATACAAAAATGTATACACACATTGTTATGTGACCCTAGTTGCAATCCCTATAATGTGACAGCACACTTCCCCTTTCCACCTCAAATTTTCCATGTCCATTCAACCAGCTCCTATCCCTTTCTGCCTTCTCATCTCACTTCCGGACAGGAGCTGCCCATTTACTCTTGTATATGTACTTGAACTAAGAAGCACACTCTTCGTGAGTATCATTTTATGTTTTATAGTCCAGTATAATCTTTGTCTGAAGAGTTGGCTTCGGGAATGATTTTAGTTCTGGGTTAACAGAGAGTCCAGGGGCCATGTCTTCTGGGGTTCCTCTAGTCTCAGTCAGATCATTAAGTCTGGTCTTTTTACATGAATTTTAGTTCTGCACCACACTTCTCTCCTGCTCCATCAGGGACTCTCTGTTGTGTTCCCCGTCAGGGCGGTCACTGGTGGTAGCTGGGCACCATTTACTTCTTTCGGTCTCAGGCTGATGGAGTCTGTAGTTTATGTGGCCCTTTCTGTCTCTTGGGCTAAATATTTTCCTTGTGTCTTTGGTGTTCTTCATTCTCCTTTGCTCCAGGTCAGTTGGGACCAATTGATGCATCTTAGATGGACGCTTGCAAGCTTTTAAGACCCCAGACGCCACTCACCAAAGTGGGATGCAGAACATTTTCTTAATAAACTTTGTTATGCCAATTGACCTAGATGTCCCCTAAATTCATGGTCCCCAGACCCCCACTCCTGCTACTCTGTCCCTGGAAGTGTTTGGTTTTGTTCAGGAAGCTTCTTAGTTTTTGGTTTAGGCCAGTTGTGCTGACTTCCCCAGTACTGAGTGTTGTCAAAAGGTTGGCTGTTTGAATCCACCAGCGGCCGCTTGGAAACCCTATGGGGCAGTTCTACTCTGTCCTACAGGGTCGCTATGAATTGTAATTGATTTGTCAGCAACAGATTTTTTGTCAGGAAAAGCTAGTCTTTCTTCCACCATGGACCCCAATCCTCCAATATCTGTCTCCCTCTCCATTAGCAACAATTGCTTTTAGTTTGCGTGTCTCCTTCCAGAAATAGTCTCCTCACATACATGAGTGGGTATATATGCTTTTTTTTTTCTTTTTGTACACAGTGAGAACACGCTATACCTATTGCTCTGCACCTCGGTGGCTTTCACTTAACAACGCATTTTAAAAATGTTTCTGTGTCAGCACATGTAGACCAACCTGTTTCTTTTTGTTTTTTTTCAGATATAGTAAGCCATTGTATGACTAGACCATACTTTATTTAACCCACCTCCTATTGTACAACTTTGTATATAGGTTTTTACACATATGAATGATTTTATCTATAGGAAAAATCCCTAGAATGTGAATTGCAGGGACATTTGCCAGACATTTGTGACTTTGGTAGATATTGCTATGTTGTCTTACAAAGAGGCCATATCATTTTATTCTCCCACCCAAACTGGGAATGCCTCTCTTCCCACGGCTAAGCCAATATTATTTGTTATCAAACCTTTTGGCTTTTGTTAATCAGGTGCCTGGGAAATAGTACCTCACCATTGGTTTATTTTGCAATTCTGTAATTCTGATCCAGGGTTTGAGGATCTTTTCATCTGTGTATAAGTCATTTCTATTTCTTTTTGGGTGAGCTACATTATCGTATACCTTACCGTTTTGTTTTTTCCTGTTGGGTTGGTGGATTTTTCAAAAAAAAACTAATTCACGAAAGCTTTTTAACAATAAAAAAATTGGACCTGTAGATGTCATATATTTTATGTGTATTTTTGCCTAAACTTTTGCTTGTATTCTGATGTTGGTTATGATATATCTTTTTTTTTCTTGGTATAGCAGAATTAAAAAGAAATTTTTGTAGTAAAATTTATTAATTGCATTCTTTGTGATGTCTGTACTGTAAATGTGGCTAAGAAAAGACTTCTCCTTTCCAAGATTATAAAACAATTCTATGTTTTCTCCTACTGCCCTTATTATTTCATGTTTTTATATTTAAACATCTACTTCATCTGGATTTTTTAAATATAAAGAGTGAGGTAGCATTTGTTTTATTATTTTTTCAAGATAGCTAATCAGGTCTCTCAACACTGTTTATTATAAAGTTCTGTCTTCCCCACAAATAGCAATTTGGTTGTATATGAAGAACACCTTTGTATTCGGGACTGTTTTGGGATCTGCCCTATTCCATTAATCAGCCTATTTACTTGCCAGCATCAAACTTTTATCTCCCAAAACTTCATATTATCTTTTTCTACTTGGCATATAATCTTATGCATTAGTCTTTTCTTTCAGAATTTTTAGGACTATTCTTTTTTTTTTTTTTTAGGACTATTCATACATGATAATTTTCCTATGTGAATTTTAGGAACTGCTTGCTTGCTTAGGTCCCTCCATATTATATTGGGGTTTTTATTGAGATACTATTAAATTTATATATTAATGGCTCACAATTTCTTAACAAGTCTAAAAGCCGTGTGTCCTCAGACTCTAACCCATTTCTCTAACCTCATCTTTTGCCTGTCCCTTTCTTTAATTCCAGGACACAGCCACTCTGAGCTTTTAATTCCTCTCTAGAGCCCTACTCTCACATATCTCCCAGGCCTCACACTGGCCGTTCCCTCTGCCTGAAATCCCTTTTTTTCTGTCTTCTACCCTTGGCTAACTCCTGGTTATCCTTTAGACCTCAGCTCTGATGCAGACGCTTCTGTCTTCCATATCTGGGTTATATGCCCCCCATGTGCTCTTATGCAGTCCTTAGGTGGTACAAATGATTAAGTGCTCAGCTACCAACAGAAAGGTTGGTAGACTGAATCCACCCAGAGGTGCCTCAGAAGAAAGACCTGACAATTTACTTCTGAAATATCAGCCATTGAAAACTCTATGGAGAAGAGTTCTCCTCTGACACACATGGGGTTGCCATGAGTCAGAATTGACTCAACATCATTTGGTCAACTAGCTACGTGCTCTTATAACTCCCGTGTTCCTTAATCATAGCACAGATCACACAGTATCATTAATGCTTGCCTGTCTACCTAGCTGTACGCTCACTAGAATATAAACTCCACAAGGGGAGGAACCATATGGATCTTCTTTAATGTTCTTCCTTAGCACAGTGTCCTACTGCTCCACATTATAAACACACGCACAGACATACACATGCACGCACGTGCACACACACCACACGTGCGTCTCAAAATCTGTTCTTTAAAATTCCAAATATAAGAATATTTGCTAGTTGGTCTCTGGGCCTTTGATACATAAATCTCTAGATGTGACTTTCCTGGAGTCATCAGGTTAAGATGTTTGTTTGAATAAATCACCTTTATGGAAATAAATAGCACAATGTTAGTCTGCGTGCAGTAGGAAATCAGTTTATTATAGAGACATAGCATAGCTGGAAAGGAAGAAAGGTATGGCAAAGCTCTGATGAGGCAGGCTGGTTGTGTACCCAGTGGGAAGAAGGGGCAGGGAAGAGATGGGGGGAGGGGGGAGGACGAGCAGATGAAGGGAGATGCAGAGTAGGTGAGCTAAGCAACAGAGGTAAATCCAGGGAAAAGGAATCATTCCAGGAACATCTGACTGCTAACAAACAGATAGGTCTAGTGAGAAAGACTTGCCTTTTTTGTCATGTAATCGCTAATAATGAATATCTCTGTGGATCCATTGCACTTTTCCCTGTGACTGCATTTATGGCGCTTCACTTAAAAAGAGATTCTGGTGTGAGATTTCAAATGTGATTTATCCATCTTGCAGTGTGGATGGCAGAGGCTGTTCATTTTTCTTGAAGAACTGCAGACATCAGGGGTATAAAAAGATAATGTGTCGGGTCCAGTTTAACATACCATCTGATACATAGGCTTTTGTGCCTTTGCAATCAGAATGCATTGGGCTGATCTCAGGAATGTTTCATGGGGCTTCCTTTAGATTTATAATAATTAACCCCATCAGGCTCTGAGAAATTTTGATGGTTATTTGCAAAAATGATCGTAAAATAACTGATAGACGTATAAGATTGGAAGATTTTTTTAAAACAGAGTGAGAAACTCTATAGATTGAACAGATTGTGTTGAGTAATCCAAAAAGATAATTTTTCCTTGAGATAAAGAATATCTATTTATGTTTACACCATGCAGTATGCTTATAATGTACATACAAACAAAAATAGATGTCATGTGTATTTTGAAAGTCAAATTTTTAAAAAGGGGTGGGCATTATGGAGCTAATGATAATGTTTAATTCTGATGAGAAAAATCTTATTTTTGGTTAAGTCATTGGGAATTGTTCTCTTACCAATAAAAAGTGTCTTCTGGAACTTAACTGTGTGATGCCTTGAGGGTGCTATTGAGTATTTTACTTACCCCAACCTATCATAGAATCTGCTCCTCATTACTGTTCCTTTATTGCATGCTGTGTCTTCTATAGATGTATAGTTCATAGGGCAATAGATATTCTGTCGACAAAGTCGTCTTTTCCCAGGGATAGCTGAAATGGAAGGAAGCATTGGACTTTTTATACATGCATATATTCATTGATTGATTCATTCAGTCAGTCAGCAAATATTTTCTGAACATGTCCTCACACCAGGCACTTTTCTGGGTCTTGGGTAACAAGACTTAGGCCATCCCCTGCCATTCATATGGGCTGTTGCAAGGCGACAAATGGAGGTCTCCAGTTGGATCACTGTCACTTTTCTTTCCTCCAACAACTCAGGGGGGCTCACAGCATGTTTGTGGACACCCCAGCCTGCACATCCAAGCTCACCCACACCACCACAGACAGCCACCCTGGACCCCCACTCCCACCCCACCCACACACTGTGCCTGGAGTTGTGCACCTCATGGCCAGATATACCCTCAGGAGGTTAGACCAGGAAGAGGCCTGCCTGCACAGGCTCTGGAGCAGACTCAGGGCCCTTTGTGCAGGGAATTCTGGGACACGGTCAAGAAAGGGGAGTGTGATCTTTGGTGGGAGCCTCTTCTTAGCCCCGTGGACTCCCGGCCCTATGTGGAGGAGCTCAGCTGGAGGAGGCCTAGAGTGAAACCCTTGAAAGCCGAGGGCTGAGGGCACTGCCAACAAGGCTGACTGCCTCTGCTCAGGATCTGGCCTCTGCTTCCTTATGGTTCTGAGCCTTGATGGCGCTCTGGAACAGAAGACGCGCCGGTGGAATGAGCAGGAGCGTGCAGTACTGGGCTGTCCAGCCAGCGCCTCCATTGCTCGGCCCTGTCTGCAAGGTGACTTCTCAAGCATGGGTTGAATGTTTCCAGCAAGATAGCACGTGCTGGATTCCTCCTCTGATTCGTATTATAGCAAGCTTTGCGATGTTATCACAGACACAGACAGATCACCAGCAAAGCTTAAATCTGTCCATGAAAGTTAATGGGGACTGTTAAACATCATTAGCTACTGGCTTCCACCTTTGTCTCTCTCTATATAGACGTTTATACCGGCTTTGGAAGGTTTGGAGCCCTGGTGGCGCTGTGGTTAAGAGCTATAACTGCTAAGCAAAAAGTCAGCAGTTCAGATCCACCAGCTGCTCCTTGGAAACCCTATGGACAGTTCTACTCCGTCTTTTAGGGTCACTATGAGTCGGAATTGACTCGACAGCAATGGGTTGTATTTTTTTCTAGAAGGTTTGGATCTAAATGTAATGTTTCCAGAATCAGCTCATTGCAGCTGAATAATTTTTTCACTGACACCCTGGGAAGATCCTGGGACTGAAAACTGTACCAAAAAAGTTCCCTTCCCCACGATTTTTTCCCCTTAAATTGAAAAATCACAGAATATGTCAATTGAGGTGCATAGATGGACTGACAAATTACATTTTCATTTTCTTTGGGAGCTTGTGTAGGGGAGGGATGTATGTTGTGAGGCAGGATTGCTTGGTGGGTTAAGAGCTTCACTATGAAGCTGGCCTGCCCCTGCGACTTTGGACTGCTAAATAAAACTTTCCGTGCCTCAGTTTCCCCATATGTAAAAAGGGGAGCAATAATAGAACCTTCCTCATAGGGTGTTGTGGATTGAATTGCGTCCTCCCAAAGTATATGTTGGAATCCTAACCCCTATTCTTGTGGTGCAGTGGTTAAGAGCTTGGCTGCTAACCAAAAGGTTGGCAGTTCGAATCCACCAGCTCCTCCTTGAAAACCCTATGGGGCAGTTCTACTCTGTCCTATAAAGTAGCTATGAGTCAGAATTGACTCCACAGCAATGGGTTTGGTTTTTGGTTTTCATTCTTGTGGATGTAATCCTGTTTGGAAATAGGGTTTCTTTGTCATATTAATGAGGCCATGTCAAGGTAGGGTGTGTCCTAAACCTAATCGCTTCTGAGTTATAAAAAAAGCAGACTAGACATAGACTAAGATAGGCACATACTGGGGGAGACAGATGGCATGTGAGGATCTCCGAGAACCAGCGAATGCCTGAGACTACTGAAAAGGAAGGAAAGGACACAGCGAAGACCTTGATCTGGACATTTAGCCTCCAGAACTGTGAGAAAACAAATTTCTGTTCTTTAAAGCCACCCACTTGTAGTATTTGTATTCCAGCAGCGGTAGATAACTAAGGCATAGGGTTTTTGTGAAGTTTAAATGAGCTGTTGCAGGTAAAATGCTTATAACAGTGCCTAACACATATAGGGAACTCTACTGTTAGTTGTTATTTTGTGTGATTATCTCAGCTATGATTTGGAGGTGGCACAGTGGTTAACAGCTTTGTTGCTAACCAAAAGGTCAGCAGTTCGAATCCACCAGCCACTCCTGGGAAACCCTATGGGGCAGTTCTTCTCTGTCCAATAGGGTCAGAATCAACTCAGTGGCAACTGTTTTTTTTTTTTTTTTTTTTGCATAGACTTTGTAGGGATGGGAGAGGACTGAAAAGTAGGAGATTCTGCTTTGGGCACGGCACTGCCCGGCACTGCCCAGGGACTGTGGTTAAGAGGACAGATGTAAAAGGGTGTTCCCTTATTGCTACTGTTGCATGCCTATTACTCTCATTTTGTGGGGCCTGATGTTCTCTGCTGATTGGGATGTTGACTGTGTGCTGAGAAATCATGGGTCAGGTTTAGCTACTGTTATGCAAGTTATGGTCTTCTTTCTGCAGCTTTGTTAGATAGTCTTGATTCATTTATTAGATTGCCTACTAGGAGTTCTCCTGGACTCTGGACTCTGGGAGTCCATGGGTGGCGTAAACAGTTAAGTGCTCAACTACTGTTAAAAAGTAGGCAGTTTGAACCCACCCAGAGGTGCCTTGGAAGAAAGGCTTGGGAACCGACTTCAGAAATATCAGGATTGAAAACCCTATGGAGCACAGTTCTATTCTGACATACATGGGATGGCCTTGAGTCAGACATGATGGTAACTGGTTCTGTTTTGGGTTTTTTTGGACTCTGGAAGATACCAGTCAGTTTGTACTCTGTTTTCTCTCTTTTATTTTTTTCACTCTTTTTAGCTGCAGGGTCTTTTAAAAAATATATCTTTTTTTGATCAATCATATACCCTTTGATTTAAAAGTTTTTATGAGTGATTTGTTTAAGACGTTTAGATGGACTAACCCATGCTTTCTGTAAAATCATTTCTCTCTCTTTACTGTAGTCATACATGACTTTTTCCCAAAAACATCTTTGAGAGTTTAACTCCAAAGAAAGTAATCTCTAACAGTCTATAAAAGTAGTTAAAGGTTACAATGAGAAGTAAAAATAGTGAAAATAAAATTGGAAGTGCCCCTTACTTTCTATTCCTTGCCTTATTCCCACGGCCTATAAATACTGGCTGAAAAATTGTGCCAAAATCAAAACAGACCTTTACAGACATCCTAAAAATTTACCACGTGAATGATTTTTTTTCTTGACTTTATGCCTGATGCTCATTTTTCTGTGTGCTATCCTGAAGCCGAAACAGAAATATTAGTTCCAAAAAATGTCTTCATATGGAATGATTTGGTCTGACCAGAGGCCAAGAGCTTTCAAACCTGCATTCTGCTGTGAGTGTTGACTTGAATGCTTCTTAGGATTCTGAAGGTCCTGGCGAATCACTGGAGGGTCTTTCTATTAGTCATAAATGGAACATTGGTTGGCCTGAAATAAAAGGGAGAAGAGGAAAAGGCATTAAAAAAAAAAAAGATAACTTATGTGTTGGATCAGAGTTTCAAAAAGAGTTCACTTTTTTATGAACATTCATCATGAAAAATAAAAATAATCATAGATGCAATTATTCGCAATTCATTTCTTATAAACATCCATAATTCCATAGTGTTAGCATTTTGTACATCATGGCCGCTTAATTTGTGTTGAATGAATATTAGAAATGTCACAATCAATCAGTTTATCATCAGTGAGTAACTGATGATAATTAGTATTTTATACAATAAAGTTAAAAAGGCAAAAATGAGAGAATAAGGAATTAAAAAAAAAGACAAGAACTCTGGTTAGCTCTAATGGTTGACATAGTTGCTGTAACTGAGCATAACATTTGTCCTCAACTTCCTGGCAGTGAAAAGAGAAACTTATAATTAGGAAGGAGAATGCCTACTAATTCCACAGGAACATAGCTTTGTCAGGCATGAAGTTCTGAAAGGAATTTCTTTCTCAGGAACAATGAGTGATGGAACGTGCAGCTTTTATGAAATCTGCAGAAGTAGATTTCATTTTATTTTTAATTCCTGAGAAAGCCAGTGAAGGTTGGTGGAAGTGACGAGGACACAGTTCTGGGAGAGGGCAAAAGTGGTCCAAGAATTTAATCTGGTGCTGCAGCTATAAAACCCGTACAACTCAGGGTTTTTGAGAAAGGAGAAGAAAAGCATTTCTCTTAGTTGCCCATCCTCAAATACCTTTGTTGAGCCAGGCTTTGAGAGAAGCTGGACTGCAGATGATGTGAGGCTGTCCTCTCTGACCAGAGCCTGGAAAATTTCATTCTCTGTTGCTGGTTAAGGCCAGACCCGTGCTCTTTGGAAACCAGACAAGCAGATGGTGGGGTTGACATCCGTTTACAAAGACCAAGCAGCCTGGCCTGCGTGTTCGTCCAGGTGAAAGCTGCCTGTCCTCAGAGGAGGAGGCACAGGCACCCCCAGGCAGACCCCAGCACGCGAGGGAGGCAGCCCTGTGCTGGCCCAGAACTTGGACAAATTCTTGATTGAGACTACAGAGTTCCTTCCCACAGAGCTCCCCGTAGATGGTTTTGGCCTAGAAGCTGTTAGGAGCAGGTGTGACCAGACTGCTTCCTGGCATAGGAAAAGCCTCCCCAGGCCCCCATGGTGTCCTCACCTCTGAGAGGTATGCCCCCCACCAGGGGCCTGCCAGGATGAATTAGCTTTAGTGTGTACCACCCAAGTCACTGAGGGAGTGGATGCGTGTTTCTCCTTGTTTCATATTGACCAGCATTAGAGTATATTTGCCCCAAAGAAAAATTTTGGCTTAAACATAAACTTAAGCCTCCTTCTTGAGAATAGTTAAATATCAGGACTATTTCTGTCCTGGGGCTCTTCACAGTTGACTAGGGTAAAGCCAAGTCATGGTGCATGCAAAGTTCCTTGCTTTCCAATTGCTGTGGCAGGTTAGTGAGACCTAGTGTGAAATACATAATGATACTGAGTACGTTAGTTGGAAGGAAAAACTTCTTTTTTTTTCCAGGGAAAGACACATCCCTTGCTCCTCCTTGGGATTGCATTTTTGTGTACCGAGTATAAAATTATCCTTGGCTATGTCTGTGTCAGTTTGAGCTCTTTTTTAATAGCAGAGGAAGTTTCTAAAGGTTCTAGAAGTTTCCAAAGGTTCAGATAGAAGTAACTTTAAAAAAAAAAGGTGAGGTGTCATTTTGTTTGATGAGACTCATTTTAGGGGTCTCTATGCATGAAGAGGAGCCCTGGTGGCACAGTAGTTAAGAGCTTGACTGCTAACTGAAAGGTCAGCAGTTCAAATCCACCAGCTGCTCCTTGGAAACCCTACAGGGCAGTTCCACTCTATCCTGTAGGGTCCTATGAATTGGAACTGACTCAACGGCACCTAACAAACAACAATAACATTCATGAAGAGGTAGCACTCTGCTGACGAAGTCGTTAATAGCTTTCATGAAGATGTTGTCCCTGGAAAGTGCAAACAGTTAACATGCTTAGCTGCTCTCTGAAAAGTTGGAGGTTTGATTCCACCCAGAGGTGCCTTGGAAGAAAGGCCTGGTTATTGGTTTCTGAAAAATCAGCTCCTGAAAACTATGGAGCACAGTTCTACTCTGACACACACGGGGTTGCCATGAGTTGGAATCAGCTTGACGGCACCCGGTATACATGAAGATGACATATCAATATAGGTGAATGGTTGAGTCACTGAAGTCTCAGAGGCAATTACAAGCAAGAATTAAATCAGGTGTCATAAAATCTTTTCATGAGCCAGTGAAATAGCTGAGGTCAGAGAATTTGCTCCAAATCTGCAGGACAGCCACTGCTCAGCTCCAAGTGACTGTTGCCAGGAGGGAATGTTGGTCCCGTTTGCCAGACCTTCTGCTTTTTTTAAGAGAATGTGGAAATTTGGATTTTTAAAATGTGAAATCTTCCATGTTTGAAATGTTAGTGACTAATATGAAAGTTTAAAAAAACATAGAACTCTCCGTTGACCAGCTCTTACCACTCCTCTTCTTTTGTGACATGTTACATGTCACACATCACATTATTTGTGAGCTGGGGTCCAGTCCTAATCTGCATGGGAGGTCATGCATTTTCCTGATGGAAACTGATGTGTTTTATGTAGAAAGCCAACCTTAAGTTGGTTGTTGTTGTTTTTCCATAATTAAATTTTCTGGTCGTAAACTGTGACGTTCCTGTTTGGAAACCTATGATGGGAACTGATACAAAAAGTGCCATATCAACACTTACAGTGAGATCCAGAGGGTAAGTTTTAATTTATAATATTTTTAAATAGTTTTTAAACATTTTATTGTAAAATATATATAACAAAAAGGTTGCCATTTTAGATATTTTTAAGTGTATAATTCAGTGGGATTAACTCCATTCACCATGTTGTGCTACCATCACCACTATCCGTTTCCAAATGTTTTACGTCATCCCATACAGAATGTCAGTATCCCTTCAGCAATAACTCCCATTCACCCTGCCCTCCCATCAGCCACTGGTAACTACTGATAATTTTCTTCGTAATATTTTGCTGTGATTTTATTATAATTTGTGTGCTGAAGAGAACTGATACGTTATCAAGTCCAAATTTCCTCTTTCACAGATGTGGGCACTGGAGATGCGGTAAGGTTAAACGCACCAGCTAGTCAGTGACCAAGCCAGCCTTGAGCCCCACCCTTCTGCTCATTTTCATTGTTGTTGTTAGTTACTGTCGAGTCAATTCTGGCTCCTGACAACCCCACGTGTGCAGACTAGAACTGCTTCATGGGTTTTCAAGGCTGTGACCTTTTGGAAGCAGCTCACCAGATCTGTGTTCAGGGTACCTCTTGGGGGGGTTCGAACCACCAGCCTTTTAGCTAGTAGATGAGCGCTTAAACATTTGCACCACCCAGGGACTAGCATTAATTGAGTTCCTCTTATGTGCTAGGGCAGTTTTCCAGTTTTCCCACAGCCCGTGAGACAGTTACTATTGTTACTCAATTTTACAGAAAAGACAACTGAGGCACAGTGAGTGAAGTACGAGTAAGAGGTGAAGCTAGTGGAGTATTTTTATCTCTGACACTACACCGCTTCATATTTTTCAGGCACTTGTATTCTTCAATTCCCAGGGTGTTTGGGCCATTCTAGGAATGTGCTGTTCTCAGAGCTTGGCATTGCATAAGAATCTGGAGAAAATTCTTTATCTCCTGTTATAGCTCTATTTAGTTATAATACATGAGAGCACCCTGTAACCTGTCCTTGCTCCTTTTTATTGACCGTTGTTCTGAGGCCCTGGTCATTTGTGAATGTCCATGATGCAGAAAGTTAGGATGTTATTCCTTATCAGAGATGATGGATTTACAAATCCACAGTCCTGGGAATGTGGCACAGTTGGTACAAAGCTCAGACTTTAGAGGCAGGTAGATCTGGGTTCAGATCCTGTTTTAGCAGGTGTGTGACCGTGAGAAAGTGACCTGGCATGGCTGAGCCTCCGCTTCTCCTTCTGAAAAATGGAAGCAATAATAACGCTTTCCTGGTAGCACTGTTGTGTTACTGAGACAATCCCAGAGTACCCAGTGCCTGTCACATAGTTAGCACTACCTCAAAGGGAATTACTAGTGCCACTCCTACCTCTGGGAGCCCTGGCGGGGCAGTATTTTAGCACTTGGCTGCTAACAGAAAGGTTGGTTGTTCAAACCCACCAGCTGCTCCACAGGAGAAAGATGTGACTGTCTGCTTCTGTAAAGATTTACAGCCGTGGAAACCCTCTGGGGGCAGTTCTACCCTGTCCTGTAGAGTTGCTATGAGTCAGAATTGACTCAACAGCAGTGGGTTTGGGTTTTTTTTTTTGTTTGTTTGTTTACTTCTTCCCCCATAGTCAAAAGAAAGCTGGAAGTTCTCATGCTGCTCCGCATGTTCTGATAGGCTATCGGGATCCAGGTTTGAACAGGCTCGCTTGGGTTTTCTTTCCATTCATGTCCTCATGGCTGGGGTGGATATCCATCCTCTCTCCAGAATGGGGTTGCAGATGAAAAGGGTTGTCTTGAGTCGTCTATAGCCCATGACAGTGTCATCAACTCCTGTGCGTGGCCTAATCTTCAAAACTCTTTCTCAGAATCTTTTTTGAGAAAAAAAAATTTGGGTCCCCTAGCTGTGGACCCAGGGGCCAGTGGCAATTTTCTTTCTTCTTTTTTTTTAAAGGATTATTACATTCCCTGTGAATGGAATCTTATGGCAGAGAGAACTCTATGAGTTGAAATGTCTCATCCCCTTGGTTGTAAGGAATGGAGTTTGAGTTTTATTAACTTTTATCTACTTTATCTGTCTATCTGTCTGTCTATCTAACTGATATCTTTTATTTATCTAGCTATCATGTAGATATCTTTATTATCTGTCTATCTACCTATCTATTTATGGGGGAGTGGACAGGGTAGCAAGAAGTGATTGCATTTTAAAGAGTCACCATTTGAAATATTCACTGCTATTTCCATTCCTTTTTAATGCATTGCCAAAGTACAGTTCAGGTAATAAGTCTACGCTAAAGGGAAATTTTACTTGTGAGTAATATAACACTGCTAGTAAGCTAATACATACGACAAAAAGATGCATTAGAAACCACTGTTTGTTACTTGGGAGGATTACCTAGAGGAATGATTTGATAAGTTGTTAAAGCAAATGTGAAATTTTTAAAATGTACCCTTTCCAGAAAGCCATAATTCAAAAGTGTTTCTGTGCGTGTGTGTAAAATTACCTCTTCTCTCTTCTTTCCCAGAAAGTCACCTATAAGTTTTTTGTTAAGCCTAAAGGAGAGGAAATTCTTTACCCCAAAGAAAATGTCTTAGTAAAGGTCCTGAATGTCAAGTTGAAACTGGGGAAGCTTTGGTGACAATACAAAACAAAATAACAAATAGTATGGACTTTGCTTATACTTGAATTCTCTATCAGCTTGCTGGTCACCTTTCAAAGCCTGACCTTGATGTCCTTTCTCCATTGGCCTTCACTGATACGCCCAGCTGGATTTGTAGTCCCTTCCGCTGGGCCCTCACGGTTCAGGTGTCTGCACTGCTGCTTGGAACTTCTTTTTCTTTTTCCTGCTCATAAATACAGGAACAGTAAGCACTATTCCTCCTGAGAATGTCACCTCTCTCAAGATTAAGAACGATTAGGTTGAAAGAGTCAAGGAGGCCATTTCTAGTCTTACGTTCCTGAGACTGAAGGTATCAGTGGTGCTAAATGCTCATCTGCCAAAGGCAATTAGTTCTTATTATTTAAAATATAAGTAAGCAGTTGGTTTGAATATGTAGTATGCTTGTAACCTAAAGTCCCTTCTAGATTGGGCAAACAAAATTTGCCTCCAAAATTGTGTCTCCATTCTCCTCTCTTGTCTTTGTTTCCTTAGTTTCAGCATGATAAATGAGGTTATTTTATATTATCACCATTTTCATTCAGCATGGGGAGCCCCTGGGTGGTGCAACGGTTAACATGCCTGGCTGTCAACTGAAAGGCTGGAGACTCAAGTCCACCCAGAGGTGCCTTGGAAGAAAGGCTTAGTGATCGGCTTCCAAAAAATCAGCCCCTTCTGCTTTGACACACATGGGGTTGCCATGTGTTGGAATCAACTTACTGGCAACTGGTTTTGTTTTGTTATTGTTTGTTTCGTCCAGTATGTATTGTGTCTCTTTCATGCATGTGTGTGTATATGTCGGATCTTTCTGGTGGGATTATAAACATTCCATGTGGAGGGTCAGTGTATCTGTTCAATTGCTTTAAAGTCAACAGACATTCCTTGAGTATCAGCTCTATTACCTGGAAATGGGGATGCAGTGAGATGACTAAGATGCCTATGTTTGGGGAATTAAATGTTCAGTTGGTGAATCGGGTAGGTTAATTAAAAAAATGCAACTGTGGGTACAAAGCATACTACTGTCCCTCTAATTCTTAAGCACAGGTAAGAAATAAATGCTAAATAATGCCAAAAAATGCTTGCCAACTGATGGAAGAATGTTCTGATTAGAAAAAGCATTTTCAGTGCTGCCCACAAATCACTCAAACAGTATTCCAGGTATTGTAGGATCCCCAGACAGATGTAGTGAATTCATCGAGAAGATCCTAAATATGGGATCCAACTTTTAAGGAGTAGATGGTGGTCTTGGGATCTACTAAAGGTGTGAAAAACAACAGGGCTGTAAAAAAACAAACCCACTGCTGTCAAGTCGATTCTGACTCACAGCGACTCCATAGGTTTCCAAGGCTGTGAATCTCTATGGGAGCAGACTGCCACATCTTTCTCCCTTGGAGCTGCTGGTGGTTTCGGACCACTGACCTTTGGATTACCAGTCGATTGCTTTAACCACTGTGCCACCAGGGCTCCTTAACAGGGCTGTAACCCTCATAATATGCAAGAGTCCTATATAATAATTTGAGAAAGGAGGAGGGCATCTTCTGGGCAAAACAGGATGGTTGGAGGCTAACAGTGATTCCACACACATTACTGATGAATAGGGGAGGCCAGAGGGACTGCAGGCCAAGGAGGTGAGCGAAATTCCTAAGAGGTATCAAGTTAAAAAATCCAAATCTACCCAGTCTCTTTGTCATTATTAAAGGCCGCTGATGTGCCTAAAAGAGAAGGAAGACAACCTCAGCAGCTTAGAGTAGGGGCGGGTTGGTTTTCCGTGAAGGGCCAGTGCTCTGCTGATTTCATGTGAAGTCTCCTATATGACAAGCTTTGGGATATGGGTTCTCTGGCGGGGAGGGAGGTTGTAGAGTTGTGCCTTAAAACCCCTGGGCCTGCACCTTCTAGAATAGTAGACATAGGCCAGAGAGTTGAGGTTGTCCCGGAGAGAGAGCTCAGGAGAGAGTCTTGTGACAGAATGCCATGGCTTCCCATTGCTCTGCTGGGGAGGGAGACCTGTCCTGGAGATGTGCGCTCTTAAGCAAACCTTGGCTTGGTGTGGCACAGTGGTTAAGAGCTTGGCTGCTAACCAAAAGGTCAGCAGTTCAGATCCACCAACCGCTGCTTGGAAACCCTATGGGGCAGTTCTGCTCTGTCCTACAGGGTCACTACGAGTCGGAATCGACTTAACGGCAATGGGTTTGTTTTTTTTTTTTGGGGGGTGGGTGGGTGTTGGCTCAATGTATAACCCACCGAGTTTTACAGCATTTGTCTTTGTACTTGGTCTCCTGGAGAAAAGCCGGGCTGCATGGCCTATTGAGCGAATCTTCCAGTTATTTGCCCTGACCTGTCTCTGCTTCCCTCCCTGCTAACCCTGGTTGGTTCCTGCAGATGCTGCTCTTCTGTCCAGTAGCAATGAGATGGGGGAGGCTGAAAGACTGGTATTGCCAAGATCCTTGTGGAGGCACGTGGAAATCACCAGTAGGGGGCAGCCCAGCATGCACCTTAGTTTTCTTGTTCCTGCCTGAGGCTCACGGCAGGGAACCAAGGCTCACACTGTCATTTGGGTGGTCTGGAAATGAAGAATTGAGCTGAGAAGCTCCGGGGTCCAGCTTCTCCATAAGCATTTCACTTGGCCTCCTTTTCTACTCTTATCTCTCTTCTCCTCTTTCCTTCTCTTTTTTCTTTTCTTTCTTCCCTCCTTCCTTAATTTTTAAATTTTCTCTCTTTCATTTTTATTTCTCTCATATTTGTTTCTTTTTTTACTTCATAAATTTTGGAAATTCAAAAAGAGTATAACGACATAATAATTTCGTGTACTGATATTCAGAACTGATGCTTTAACGTGTTTGTCTTATTTGTTATACGTATATTCTTTTTTAAACAAAAGAAGTAGTTTAATAGTGTAAGCTTCTTTATTCCAAGACTCATTCCCCTCTTCCCGAGGTGAGCTTCC
Organism: Trichechus manatus latirostris; assembly: GCF_000243295.1. Classification (NCBI taxonomy): domain Eukaryota; kingdom Metazoa; phylum Chordata; class Mammalia; order Sirenia; family Trichechidae; genus Trichechus; species Trichechus manatus. The sequence continues at coordinate 5,012,232 of NW_004444018.1, forward strand.
TTGCAATCCTCTTTTTATACTTAATATGTATACTTGATTGTGAACACTATACCATATTGTTTTCTGTGTAGTTTTAAAAGTTCACGTAAATTGGTGTGTGTGTGTGTGTGTGTGTGTGTGTGTGTGTGTGTGTGTGTGTCTATGCAGTTATACTTACTTTCTCACTTAGCATGGAGGTCTCTTTCTGTTTAAATACATAGATCTGATTCATTCCAACTTAAGTATTTACAACACCTTATTTTTTCTGTCTTTTACAGTATTACAGTGAATATTCTTATATACATGTGTGTATGTGTGAACATTTCTCTTGGATGAATAACTAGAAGTGGAATTGCTGGGCCATAAAGCATGCCCATTTGTAATTTTCCAGAATACTGGCAAGTTGCTCTTCAAAGTGGTTATGCCAATTTAAGCTTTCTCCAACAATGTAAGAAAGAGATTCCCCACATCCTTAGAAATGCTTATATTGTCCGACTGTAAAAACTTTTGCTAACCTGGACAACCATTGTATGTCATTGTTGTTTTAATTTGCATTTCCAGATCTCTCGTGGGGTGAGCAACATTTCATGTTTCTTGGTTGTTGGCTTTTCCCCTTCTACGAATTGCCTGTTATTAACTTTATTGGCTTCCTTTCTAACCCTATGATTCCTCACTTTATGGTAACTAACGAGAGTTTCTTAGAAGGCAGATTTCAGGAACGATTCATAGCTAGCAACAATAGTTTGGGCATCTCTACAGATGGTAACTTATGAAGCTGTGACCCTTCCTAGCAATTATATAGGCCATTAACCAAACCAGTTGCTGTCAAGTTGATTCCAACTCATGATGACCTCGTGTGTCAGAATAGAACTGTACTCCACTGGGTTTCCAATATCTGATTTTTTTGAAATAGATCTCCAGGCTTTTCTTCCGAGGCCCTTCTGGGTAAACTTAACCTCCAGCCTCCCGGTTAGCAGCCTAGTGCATTAACTGTTTGCACTACCCATTAGAGTATGCATTTTTAAGCCTAATTCCTAGCTCCATGATGTCTCTACCCTTGCTTTTCTTTTCTTCCCTCTGTCTTCCATTTTTATTTACGTTAACTCAGTGTACTTTATTGAATACATTTGGAATGCATGTAAATTAAATGCATGATGAAAATTAAAGAAAAATAAAAGACATAAATAACTAAAAGACAAGTTAAAAACAATTGTTTGGGCCACAGACATTAAGTACCTATTGAGTGTCAGGCCTTTGTCCTATGCATGGGGGTGACAAGAATGATCCAGGCACGCCACAAAGAGCTGAAGAACTCTCAGTCAACTTCAGAACAATGACAGCACTATGTTAACTCAGCCGTAATGAGTGGACATGCTCTCCTGGAAGACGTGACTATGACCCCAAAGGATACCTTGCCCACATTATCTTCCCTTTTTGCTGCCAGTTGCATGAGAAAAGCATTAAGATGTAGTGCTCTCTGAAAGCAGTTCTTATTGTGAGATAATTTAGAAGGGTGAGGTCACTGTGGTCTCTACTGAAAATGTTAGTAGAATGACAGTCTTAGAAAAATGCATCTAAAGTGTGATAATTTTGGAACATTTCATGAAAAAACTTAGTATTGAAAATTGTTGTTTTTGAGCATCGGGCTCAGGTCTTAAAATGTTTCCTTCTCTGTGTGTGGTGGAAGGAGAGAAGGGAACAAATCGTTCCTTCACATCTACTGAGTGCCAGGACCCGGGAGAGTTTATGTGGGTCCCTCTTAAACTATTTCTCTTTAGCTTAATTTTGTTTCCTTGGAGCATTTACTTATTTTATTTTTAAAATTGCTTTTCTAAAAAAGGGATGCCCTTCTATCATACATCTTGTCATCATTTTTTTTTAATTGTGCTTTAGCTGAAAGTTTACAGCTCAAGTTAGTTTCTCATACAAAAATTTATACACACATTGTTATGTGACCCTAGTTGCTGTCCCTATAATATGACTGAACATTCTTCCTTTCCACCCTGCATTTTCTGTGTCCATTCAACCAGCTCCTGTCCCTTTCTGCCTTCTCATCTCCCCTCTGGACAGTAGCTGCCCATTTAGTCTCGTGTATCTACTTGAACGAAGAAGCACACTTTTCACGAGTATCATTTTATGTCTTATAGTCCAGTCTGTTCTTTATCTGAAGAGTTGGCTTCAGGAATGGTTTTAGTTCTGGATTAACAGAGAGTCCAGAGGCCATGTATTCTGGGGTTCCTCCAGTCTCAGACCATTAAGTCTGGTCTTTTTATTAGAATTTGAGTCCTGCAACCTGCTTTTCTCCTGCTCTGTCAGGGACTCTCTGTTATTTTCCCTGTCAGGGCGGTCATTGGTGGTAGCCAGGACCATCTAGTTCTTCTGGTCTCAGGCTGATGGAGTCTCTGGTTTATGAGGACCTTTTTGTCTCTTGGGCTAATATTTTCCTTGTGTCTTTGGTCTTCTTCATTCTTCTTTGCTCCATGTGGGTTGGGATCAATTGATGCATCTTAGATGGCCACTTGCAAGTTTTTAAGACCCCAGATGCCACTCACCCAACTGGGATGCAGAACATTTTGTTAATAAACTTTGTTATGCCATTTGACCTAGATGTCCCCTGAAACCATGGTCCCCAGACCCCTGCACCTGCTACACTGTCCCTTGAAGTGTTTGGTTGTGTTCAGGAAACTTCTTAGCTTTTGGTTTAGTCCAGTGGTGCTGACTTCCCCTGTATTGTGTGTTGTCCTTCCCTTCACCTAAGATAATTCTTGTTGACTATCCAGTTAGTGAATTCCCCTCTCCCTTCCTCTTCACCCTCATAACTATCAAAGAATGTTTTCTTCAGTGTTTAAACCTTTTCTTGAGTTCTTATAATAGTGGTCTCATACAATATTTGTCCTTTCGTGGTTGACTAATTTCCCTCAGCATAATGCCTTCCAGATTCATAAATGTTATGAGATGTTTCACGGATTCATCATTGCTCTTTATCATTGCGTAGTATTCCATTGTGTGAATATACCATAATTTGTTTATCCATTCATCTGTTAATGGGCACCTAGGTTGTTTCCATGTTTTTGCTGTTGTGAACAGTACTGCAGTGAACATGGGTGTGCATATATCTATTTGTGTGACAGCTGTTATTTCTCTAGGATATTTTCCAAGGAGTGGTATTGCTGGATGGTATGGTACTTCTATTTCTAGCTTTTTAAGGAAGCGTCAAATCAATTTCTAAAGTGGTTGTACCATTTTACATTCCCACCGGCAGTGTATAAGTGTCCCTGTCTCTCCACAACCTCTCCAACATTTATTATTTTGTGTTTTTTGGATTAATGCTAGCCTTGTTGGGGTGAGATAGTATCTCATTGTAGTTTTGATTTGCAATTCTCTAATGGCTAATGATCGTGAGCATTTCCTTGTGTCTGTTAGCCGCCTGAATGTCTTCTTTGGTGAAGTGCCTGTTCATATCCTTTGCCCATTTTTTGAGTTATTTGTCTTTTTGTTGTTGAAGTTTTGCAGTATCTTGTAGATTTTAGAGATTAGACACTGATAGGATTTGTTGTAGCCAAAATTTTTTTCCCAGTCTGTAGGTTCTCGTCTTACTCTTTTGGTGAAGCCTTTTGATGAGCATAAGTGTTTGATTTTTAGAAGCTCCCATTTATCTGGTATCTCTTCTGGTGGTCGTGTGTTGCTACTTATGGTTCGTATTGTGTTTATGACATGTATTGGGGCTTCTAGCATTGTCCCTATTTTTTCTTCCATGATCTTTATCGTTTTTGATTTTATATTTGGGTCTTTAATCCATTTTGTGTTAGTTTTTGTGCGTGGTGTGAGGTATGGGTCTTGTTTCAGTTTTTTACGGATGGGTATCCAGTTATGCCAACACCATTTGTTAAAGAGACTGTCTTTTTCCCAATTAATGTACTTTGGGCCTTTGTCAGAGATCAGCTGCTCGTAGGTGGTTGAATTTATGTCTGGATTCTCAATTCTGTTCCATTGGTCTATGTATCTGTTGTTGTACCAGTACCAGGCTGTTTTGACTACTCATCATTTTTTTTTTTTAAACTTGGTTGAAGGGACCTATAGATGCTATATTTTCTCCCCAGTTGATTAATATTTACTTCATTTTCAGCTCATGTTGGTAACAGCAGGATTACGTATTTGTTTTTAATGTCTTAATTTTTAGAATATGTCAAAAATACAATAATATATATCATATATTATATATATTATGTAATAATATGCAAAAAATCTTAGTACTCAGGCCTTATGTATCTTATTTCAGAGGGTTTTTTTATGCGCTATTATGGTCAGGTGAGGATCACTGGTTAGTTGAAATATACACATAGTTGTGGGTTTTCATGGGATCATTGTGGATTCTGGATTAAAATTTGTGACTCATAAATATGTTATATCTAATATCTTAATTTCTTTCAAAAAGAGGAAAATTAATTCTGGCACAACTTTCTGTAGTACCTTTGTAAACTCTAAGTGTTGTCTGGCCATCCATCCATCCATCCATCCGTCCATCCATCCTTCATCCTTTGAGTACCTGCCTTGTGCAAGGCACTGTGCTGGGTGCCAGGGTGCATATTTGGAATTATAAAACAGTGTCTAACTATCTTCAAAGAGTTTGTGATCTAAGAAAATTGAATAGGCAGACAGTCAAATAACTGTAGTACATATTAGAGTTCAGGAAATTCCATAATATAATGATAGTTAAAAAAAAATTATTTTTTTTATTTTGAGGATCAGGCTCAGGTCTTAAAATGTTTCCTTCTCTGTGTGTGGTAGAAGGAAAGAAGGGAACAAATCCTTCCAGGCAAAAATACAACATTTCAACGCTTTCTACACATATGATTCAGTGATATTGATTCCATTCTTCAAGTTGTACTGCCATTCTCACTGTCTTTTTCCAAGTTATTCCACCACTATTATCTGAAACTCACTGCCCCTTAAGCCTCCCATCCAACCTTTCAAGTTGCTATTGTCAATTTGATCACACATAGATAATTCTTTAAAAGAGCACAATGCTCAAAGCAGATGTACTTTACTAATTAAAATAACCATGATGATGGTTTCAATAGTTTTGTGTTTGCACTTCTAGAGACTTTATTGGTTGCAAGTAACATAAACCCAGATCAAACTCTCTTAGGTTAGTGGCATCTAGCCTCAGAACTACCTGGATCCAAGGGCTCAAGTGGCATTTTCAGGTTCTGTCTCTCTGCATTTCATAGCTCTCTTTCCTTTTGACTTCATCCGTGGACAGCCCCAGGCCTGTGCTATCCTTCAGCTATGATCCCAGAGAAAGAGAGAGCCCTCTTTCTACCAGCATCCATCTCTTTAATCATAGGGAAGATTCTTATTGGTATAGCTCAGGTCACATGCCCATCTCAATACCAATCATCATGGCCAAACGAGTGGAGTACTCTGTCCAGCCAGAGGCACCAGTCCACTCCTATATTTGAAGAATTGGGGAGGGGTCGGGAAGAGGTGGACGCCAACAGACAGTGCACTACAGGACTGTGGGGTTTGTGAAATGTGGTTCCTCAAAGGAGTACTTGGCATTATTACTTGACAAAATCATAGAAGGGGATAATGGGCCAAGAAAAGAGAGAAGAGAGAGGGAAGGAAGGAAGAAAGGAAATCCACTTCAGTGCCCTAGGAGGTCAAAGGAGGAAGTGATTGTTTATCTTGGAATGTGAGGAAAGATGTGATTTTTCTTGTGTAGTGAAGACGTCAGGATTCCTGTGTCCGTCACAGTAAGAGTGAGACACCTTTTGAGAGGTAGTAAATGCATTTTCAAGTTATTTTCACCTCTGTACACAGGTGATACCTCGAAAGGGGAGGCAAACTGAAATGGTTAGTTGAAAGAGCAGTGAAAGATTAGGACAAAATGAAACCCGGTGAATCTGGCTCCCTGGTCAATCATGGTTTCTTCTCAGCCACACTCAATTTTACTCCCCTTGATGTATTAAAACAGCAAAAACTGGTGGGGACAGGGTGGGTGTGGAGCGATCGCCTTGGGCGCTGTGGTGAAGTTGGATGGAAGTTACCCATTCTGCCATATTATTACCTACTTTCTTAGTCACTGGTTTTCACTTTCTGATTTTTTTTTTTTTTTTTTTTGCAGTTACATTGCAAATCAGAAAAGGTTAGAAGTCATCAACGAAGATGATGTTGAAGCTTATGTGGGACTGAAAAATCTGTGAGTAATCAGGACTTGTATACTTTTTCTCAGAGATTTTTCTTATGCTGTTATGATCAGGTGGACATCACTGGTTAGTTCTAATATGCACGCAACTATGTGTTTTCACAGGACCATTGTGGATTCCGGATTAAAATTTGTGGCTCATAAAGCATTTCTGAAAAATAGCAACCTGCAGCACATGTGAGTAAAAGTTGATTCTTTTGCTTCCCAGGACCCAGTTTATTCAACATTTTTCTTTCCTCTGTTTATTTTCCTTCTTTTTCAAGTCTAAATCCCCCTTTTTAAAAGTTAGTGTAGCTGTGCTAATAGCTAAGAAACATTAGCTTTGATTTTGTTAGATTTCTGAATAGCTTCAGAGGGGTACTTAGAACAGCCTGTTTATTCTCTTTCATGAATTTCTGGGCCACTTCCATCTTGGACAAAGCAAAAGGCCAATGGCAAGGAGTCTGATGTGAAAACTATGTCCTGGTACAGCGTCCTTGATTCTTTCTCTTAGAATCATGACATGTTCCCTGGAAGACATCAAACTAATGGAACTGAAAGAAACTGAGTTGGCCTTGGCCTTTATGGGAAACTAAAAATACTAAATGCTTCCCCCTCACAATAGACCCTCTCTGAACCCTAATTTTCCCAAAGCTATCTATCATGGATTGATAAAAGTGGAGAAAAATCAATTACAGGGCACACTAAAGATACAGACAATTGTTAATAATATGAAATGCTTTCCCCAAGTCATGTTGACATGCTGTTGACTAAAAAAGCCAAATCAAACCCATTGCCACTGAGTTGATTCCCACTCATAGTGACCCTATAGGACAGAGTAGAACTGCCCCATACGGTTTCCAAAGAGCGCCTGGTGGATTCAAACTGCCGACCTTTTGGTTAGCAGCCAAACTCTTAACAACTACACCACCATCGTTTCCACTGTCAACTAAAGTCAAGTGGAAATACGGAAAATGGATGTTTTTACGTTGTTTGCTGCTAAATCCTGTTAGATGATGCCACTTAGCCAATAAGGTGTAGCCTTCCTGAGAGATTTCTTTGCTAAACAGAGGATCACTTGAGTGAGGGACATTTATGCACCTCTAAGGTAGCACAGTGGTTTAGAGCTCTGCTGCTAACCAAAAAGTTGGCAGTTCGAATCCACCAGGCGCTTCTTGGAAACCTTATGGTACAGTTCTACTCTGTCCTGTAGGATCACTACGAGTTGGAATCGACTGGATGGCAATGAGTTTTTGTTTGGTTTTTGGTTAAGGTCAGATTGGTGTCTCTCTTCCCCCAAATTTTTAGTGTAATTTTCTACAAGAGGATTCTTGTTGTTAGTTGCTGTCGATTCCATCTCATGGCGACCCCGTGTGTGCAGAGTAGAACTGCCCCATAGGGTTTTCAAGGCTGTGACCTTTTGGAAACATATTGCCAGGCCTGTCTTCTGAGGCACCTGAGTGGTCCTGAACCACCAACCTTTTAGTCTAGTAGTTGAGGGCTTAACTGTTTGTGCCACCCAGACATCTGCATTCACTGGCATTTTTGCCAATTCCCTTTGCAGAGACACCTTCCATGTCTCATAGTCTACAGTTTGCATACCAGTTTCACACCTGCATTATCACACTTGATTTTTTTTCACAATTGGTAGGGGAGATATTTTTTATTCCCATTTTATAGACATAGAAATAGATTGCAAAGTCCTTAAGACTTGCTCAGGTTTACATATAGCAAATGGCAGAATTACGGTTGCAGAGCTCACTCCTCGGCCATGTTCTTAGAATAAAAGTATAGGAAATGAAATTTGTGCTGTACAGTTAGACAATCAGCCCATATAATTAGACAATCAGCATTTGTCCTCTTTCTTTTCTTGGGGACAGCAGTACCCCAACTGACTTCCATCTCCTATAGCAGACCCCCTGGATACTATATGGAGATTTGTTGTTATTACAGAAAACCTTCATTTCATAAAGCCAATATCATGACTTCATATTTTGCAAGTGGCATTAAAGTTGAAATCTCTTTAAAAATAAAGGCTGAGGAATTAAGATATAAAACATTCGGTACGAATGTGATACAAGTCCAAGGAACTTTATTAACAGATTTCATTTGAATGCTTTTGGCATCGTCTCTATAATTGGTTTGCCTGCACAAATCTGATGTCTGCGTAGGCTTTGATAGCATAAACAATTGAGAAGTTGGACAGAAGAAAAAGGCAAAATGCTCTAATGCAATCACTTCAATGTAATTAATGACCTCAGTGGTTAAGTTCTGGTATTTTCATTACAGCTGACCTTAGACCTAAATTACTCAACAACCACATTTTGCTGGCTGTTTAACCACACCATTTTTCTAATGTGATTTGTACAGTGGCCTGTGGCTAATTGTAGTTTTATTAAGAGACTTATTAATTATTTTACTATACTTCTTATATTTTTTTCATTTTCCTTGTTGCATGATATTTATATGAATACCAAAACATATTGTTTTATGGCAATCTATGGTAGAATAATTTTAATGGCATTTTGTGGCTGGTGGTGCAGTGGTTAAGTGCCTGGCTGCTAACTGAAAGGTCGATGGTTCGAACCACGAGCCCCTCCACAGGAGGAAGATGTGTCAGTCTTCCATAAAGATTTACAACCTTGGAAACCCTATTGGGCAGTTCTACTCCATCCTATAAGGTCGCTATGAGTCATAACCGACTTGATGGCAACGGGTTTTATGGCTATACACAACTTACATATAGCCAAATCTCTGCCCCTGTGTCCCAAAGACTTATTTCAAAATAGGAAACAAAAGAGATAGACATGTTCTATATAAACCAAAAAAAAAAAAAAAAAACCAAACCCATTGCTGTCAAGTCAATTCTGACTCATAGTGACCCTATAGGACAGAGTAGAACTGCTCCATAGAGTTTCCAAGGAGCGCCTGGTGGATTCAAACGGCTGACCTTTTGGTTAGCAGACAAACTCTTAACCACTATGCCACCAGGGTTTCCATGTTCTATATAGTTTCCTTCATGGGGTTGCCATAAGTTGGAATTGACGTGACGGCAATTGGTTTGGTTTTTTTGGTATGATAAATATCAATAAACTTTGTGCAGTTTGATCAATAATTGGCTTTTTGCCTTTTAAGGAGACTATACAGAATATTCTGTGTATATATATATATATATATATATATATAAACTATATATATGTTCTATATAGTTCTATAAGGAAACAATACAGAACATTCTGTGTATATATATTTATATAAATTCTCTCTCTCTCTGTATATATATATGTTCTATATAGTTTCCTTAAAAGGCAAAAAGCCAATTATTGATCAAACTGCACAAAGTTTAGTGATATTTATCATACCAAAAAACCAAACCAGTTGCTGTCACGTCGATTCCAACTCATGGCGACCCCATGTATGTCAGAATGGAACGGTGCTCCATAGGGTTTTCAGTGGCTGATTTTTCAGAAGTAGATTGCCAGGCCTTTCTTCATTGGCACCTGTGGGTGGACTTGAACCAGATATTTATTATAGGCATTGTTAAATAGTAAGATGAAATGAAATTAGCAAATATTCAGACAACTATGAAGAAGTAGTAAAATGTCACTAAGCATTACATGATGGAAAAGGCTCCTAATTGCCAAAATGTGAAATAAAATTAAGTAGTTTGCTTTGAAGATGGCAGAGAGGGAGAAGGGAATCAAGTCATGTGTCTGTCTTTCCCGATCTTAGTCTCAGCCTCCGATTATAAGTGAGGACTTCAGGGAATGGCTTGTTTGTCCCTGATTTCCCACATGTAAATTGCACTCTTATCTCCAATATCAACAAAGTGGGGTGCAAGGAGCTGATAAAGAAATGTGTTTGGAAGTTGTTTCTGTCTACCTTTGGGGTATTCTGATCATCTCTCTGAGTTTCCCCAACAATATAAGGGTGTGCACAAGAACATTCTACTTCATATCAGGTTTTAGGGAAATACAGATGAAACTCTCTCTCTCACCACCCTATCCCCTACCAGTACCAGTTTCCTTTGAGTCCGTTCCCTCTCATGGCGACCCCATGTGTGTCAGAGTAGAACTGTGTTTGATAGGGTTTTCAGTAGCTGATTTTCCAGAAGTAGATGGCCACACCTTTCTTCTGAGGTGCTTCTGTGTAGACTCAAACTTCCAACCTTTTGGTTAGCAGCTGAGCACGTTAACTGTTTGCACTACCCAGGGATTCCACTCTTCCCCCTACTCTGTACATGATTTAGCATTTCATGGTGGGTCTCCAGAGCCCTTATGACTGGTCGCCAAATTTGTTTCTTGGTGCCTAGCCCCTAAGAACCCAGTGACTGTGAGAAAAGGCAGTACTTGCATTTTCCAGGGACTTTGCAGAGGTGCTAATTAGCTCCTTAGCAAGGTTCTATAATCAAACAGTAAGAGGATTGTTGATTTTTTTCTTTCCTTTCTCCTTCTTGGATGTTGGCCTCAATAATAAGTATGGTTCATAAAACTCATCTTGTTCTTTGGCCCGTAACCCCGCTCTGCGCTGGCTGCTGGCAGTTTGACAGAGGCAGCTGCACCCAGGACCGGCAGCAAGTGAGCTGATGGGGGAACCTTTAAAATAAGTTTCTTCTTTCTTTGCCTCCCCTCCCCTTCTTCTTGGGGAGAGAGAGCAGGCTTTTTTCAGAAAGATAGGAAGTTCTGATGAAAATGAAAACATCTGGGCTCCAAAGACTGTGACACTGACTTCTCAATTTATTATACCCCAGTGCAACCCATTCTTCATTCATGTTCCAAAAGAATAGATGTATGTGGGCACATTTTACAACTTCCCAGTGGATTATTTTTTTCATGTGGGTGAGCACTTAACACTCAATGTGAACAGAAAAAATGAAAGTATAGAAGGAAGGATGGTACTCTTGTGTAGGTAGGGGTTTGGAGGGGTGGAAAGAAATCTCAATGTAGAGTTAAGTTGGGAGTGGACATACACATTCTTGAATTACAACATGCTAAAGCTGGCATTTTCTTTCTTTATCAACTGACCAGCCTTAGCTTATGCATTTGTTGTTAGCGGTCATCAAGTCAGCTCCAACTCAAGGCAACCCCACGTACAACAATGAAATGTTGCTTGGTCTTGCGCCATCTTCACAATCGATGATATGCTCAAGTTAATCATTGAGGCCACTGTGTATTTTGAGTGCCTTCCAACCTAGGGGGCTCATCTTCCAGCACTGTATTGGACAGTATTCTGTTGTGATCCATAGGGCTTTCATTGGCTAATTTTCAGAATTGGATTGCCAGGCTTTTCTTCCTAGTCTGTCTTAGTCTGTAATCTTTGCTGAAACCTGTCCACCATGGATGACCCTGCTGTTATTAGAAATACTGGTGGCATAGCTTCCAGCATCATAGCGACACACAAGCCAACACAGCGCAACAAACGGACAGATGGGCGGTGGGCTCATGTATTAACTCTTAGGTTTTAAACCCTCTCTAAAGAAGACTGATTAAACATATCAGCATACTTTAACTGATGGTTTCATTGGGCTTATACAGCAGATTAGCCTGAGGTAGTTGGCCAGAATTATTGTCACCCTCAAATCTCTCGCTATTATCCGACTCTCAGCTCAGCGTTCCTTTCCCTGAGCAGGAAACAGATACTGAAACACTCACTGGCTTTCCCTTGTTTGTTGGGGTCCTGGCTGTTTTAATAAAAGTTGGTGTTTGTTTTACATCCATGTTACTGATTATTAAACCCATGCCTATAGGCTGAAATGTTGAACACTTTTTAAATAAATTCAAAGAGTAAACAAAGTCACAGAGTGAGTCAGTTGCCAGGATTATGGTGTTGAATTTCCCAACCCTAGGTCCCTGTGTGGTGCAAACAGTTAATGTGCTTGGCTGCTAAGTGAAAGGTTGGCGGTTTGAGTCTACCCCAGGCTGCCTTGGAAGAAAGACCTGGTAATCTACTTTTGAAAAACAAGCTATTGAATACCCTGTGGGGCACAGATGTTTTCTAACACACACGGGGTCACCATGAGTCAGAGTCTACTTGATTGCAACTGATTTTAGGCCCTGTGGCACTGATCATTGGAAATTCCATTGGAAATTCCCATCCATTGAGTGAAACTGCAAATTTGGAACATGTCAGTAAATTTTTTTTTTTCTTTTTAATCACAAATATACCATCTTTTCATTGTCTGGTTGGTTCGAATCTTAAGATGGTATGTTGCTAGAATAGTTCATTATGAAAACGGACATATTCTTGGTTATCTGATTTTTTTTTTTTTCTCTCGTCATGGACTTATCCAGTTGTCTAGAATTCATCTGTAAATAATCTCAGCAGAATCTGTCAATCAATAGGTGTGTTCTTTCCTATACGAACATGTTAAATTCAGTCAGAATTCAGAGAATTTTATGTGCTACCTGGCTTCAAAAATATACACAGTGCTCTTTGATTGTAAAGAATCTTTTTTCTGTATTGAGTTTAGAGTCTTTTACATATCTTCCTATTAACTATTTCGAAGTTCAGAGATCTCAGTGAGGTATATAACTTGGTCCTGAATCAACATATGGAAAATATACTTTTGGGTAAAAGAGAGATTAAAAATAGACAACATATAAAATGTGCCGCTCCACCACCCTGCATGTATCTGAATTCTAGGCGTGGCTAGAGAAAAAATTAAGCTCTCACTCTAGGTGAAAGAGAATCTGGGATCTAAGAAAGGTGTTTAAAATTATCAAACTAGATTATGTTTTTAAAAATACTCTATTTGAATAGTTTAATCCTGAAATGTAACATTTTAAACCCACATTTTAATGTTTTTTTAAATTTCTTAACAGCAATTTCACCCGAAATAAACTGACGCGTTTGTCTAGGAAACATTTTCGTCACCTTGACTTGTCTGAGCTGTAAGTAATGATTTTGTATGGCATTTGGGGGAAATTTTCAAAGGAAAGGGTAGCTATTTATTTCTTTTTGAAATGAGTGGTGTTGCTAACCTATTTTTAATATAAAAATTCTTGAAAAAAATACTTTCAAGTTTTGACCTCTTTTTGTAGAAATTATTTGATAATTTGCTTTATTCCTTCATGAAAACATGATTCAGTAATAAAAAAAATAGAAATCTCAATATTAGTGATTCATTTGTGACGAGTTTAAATGTTTTTAGATAAATGATTTGTTTTCTAGTGGAAGGGAAAAGAGAAAAAGATGGGGAGGGGGAGCTTTGTGTTAAAATGGCTCCACATCTCATGCTGTCTGTTTGGTTCCTGTTATGTCTAGGCCCTAAAGCAAACCCATTCAAGGAGGAAATAACAATGGGCAGAACTCTCCCAGGTTTTGTCTGCCAACCAAAGTGCCAGCTTGTACATCGTGAACATTAGCTAGATGGATAACTGCCATCCAGCCAATTCTGACTCATGGGTACTTTATGTACAACAGAACAAGACGTTGCCTAGTCCTGGTCATCCTCAGTGTGCCAATCCTTCTCACCGAGGGTTTCATACACCCTCACTGGCCCTTTACCTCACCAAACATAACGTCTTCCTCCATATCTCTTCTGACATGTCCGAAGCAAGAGCTTTGGACAGTGTTCTGTTGTGATCCATAAGGTTTTCAATGACTAATTTTCAAAAGTAGATTGCCAGACCTTTCTTCCTAGACTGCCTTAGTCTTGAAGCTCTGCTGAAACCTGTCCACTATGGTGACCCTGCTGGTATTTGAAATTCTGATGAAATAGCTTCCAGGGTCATAGCATCATGCAAGCCACCACAGTATGATGAACTGACAGACGAGTGGTAGATAGTGAACATTGAAGGAGAGGTATTCCTTTTCCCTCCCCATTTGTCTTTGTGAGATTTTCTTCTAATCTGCCACTCTGTTCAATATTTATCCTTGTATCCTAATTTTCTCTGCTGTAAAATGATAGGACAAATACTGAAATGTGTTGATGACTCACAGCCAGCATTTTCTAGTGTGCTCAATGCTTTGTGTCGTCACCATGAAGCAAGTGTGATCTGTCACCATTCCCAAAGGAGCTCAAAGCAGAGGGTCTGTGATGGTGGAGGTGGGCTCAGGCAGACTTGGTCTTTGAATCTTAGGTGATGGCTTTTGCTTAAACTGAATGTCACCTGAATTGACATGGAGTCTTTTTATGAAAGGTCATCCTTGTTCATAAACAATTGTCCAGATTCGAAGGTGACATTAGTGGAGAGATGATGATCAGTTAATAGGTAGCAATGGGGGTAACGTGGTGAAAGTCTTAGCAACTGGCAGTTATTTGGAATAAACTGAATTCAGGACTTTAAAGCATTAGTGTTTCTGACACAGGAATTTAAAAAAAAAGTTGCTGTCGAGTTCATCGTGAACTGTGGCAACACCATATGTGACAGAGTGGAACTGTGCTCCATAGGGTTTTCAATGGCTGATTTTTCAGAAATAGATCGCCAGGCCTTTCTTCTGAGGTGCCTCTGGGGTACTTGAACCCCCAACCTTTGAGTTAGCAGCCAAGGGCATCAACAGTTTGCACCACCCAAGATCTCTGAAGCTGTCACTAGTGAAGTGGTACATGGGTTTCCAGTACTACACTTCTAGTTGAAAGATACCTTCTTTTCTTAATCCCTTCTCTTGAATAATCTATTTAAACAACAAAAAAAAACCAAACCCATTGCCGTTGAGTGGATTCCAACTCATAGCGACCCTATAGGACAGAGTAGAACTGCCCCATAGGGTTTCCAAGGAGTGGCTGGTGGATTCGAACTACCAGCCTTCCGGTTAACAGCTGAGTTCTTAACCACTGTGCCACCAGGGTTCCTTAGATCTGAATCAACTATACCTTATTTTTAAAAAAAGACTCTTTAGTTTCTTACACGCTGAGAAAGCAAGGAAACATCTTGAATTAGTAGGGTTAAACTGGTTGCAGGTCTCTTCTGCAGTATATATTCTATATCTAGTAGCACCAAATCCTGTTTTGGTGTTGGAGAGAGGCTTGGAAGTGATCAAACTGATACAAATTGAACTGGTCTGCCATGATCACATTTTCCCCAAAGAAACTCTCAGAAAAGTCTCCAGGGATCCCTGCGATTCTTAGAACCCGACCAGAAAACCACAGGAGTAAATGATGCTGCGAAGCCCAGGTCCGGTCCTCACGGAAATCTTAAGTATTGTGGTTAGTGCCAGACAGAGCCTATGTAACGATTTTAAATGGCCTCATTTAAAGGCTCATTACCATAAATGGAGTTCATTTTAAATAGGCCACTGAGTATTATAAATAAGCATTTAAAGACTTTTTTTCCTTGTGGTTTGTATTTACCCCTTGACTACTTCCTCTTTCACCAATCTCAGGGTGTCCAGGCAGCTCTGCTGAGGTCTGAGCAGCGGCTTTCTCTTTGCAGTTCCTTCCAGGATGGGTTAAGCAGCTCAGAGAAGAGCTCAGTTGCCCTTGCTCTTAGAAACCCTGAGCTTGATGTGTGTGAAAGAAGTCTAACAGTTCCCTCCCAGGTTCCCTCTCCAGCGTTCACGCCAACTTTCTTCCGTCAGTGAAACTGAACTATGGTTGCCTAATGTGGAAAGATGGCAGTGCCAACCTTTGGCACCCGTGCTTTATTATTAGATTGTATTTACAGTTGCATTTCTAATTATGTTGAGATTGTTCTGCCCCCTCTGAAGTTTGAGCTTATTAAATGATAACACTTGGTCAGAAATAAGTGTGTTGTTGTTGTTGTTAGGTGCCCTCGAGTCGGTTCCGACTCATAGCGACCCTACGTACAACAGAATGAAACACTGCCCGGTCCTGCGCCTTCCTCACAATGGTGAGGATGTTTGAGCCCTTTGTTGCAGCTACTGTGTCAGTCCATCTTGTTGAGGATCTTCCTCTTTTTGGCTGATCCTCTGCTTTACCAAGCATAATGTCCTTTTCCAGGGACTGGTCCCTCCTGATAACACGTCCAAAGTGCGTGAGATGAAGTCTTGCCATCCTTGCTTCTAAGGAGCATTCTGGCTGTACTTCTTGCAGGACAGATTTGTTCATTCTTCTAGCAGCCTATAGTATACTCAATATTCTTCACCAGCACCATAATTCAGAGGCATCAATTCTTCTTTGGTCTTTCTTATTTATTGTCCAGCTTTCGCGTGCGGATGAGGTGACTGAAAATACCATGGCTTGGGTGAGGTGCACCTTAGTCCTCAAAGTGACATCTTTGCTTTTTAACATTTTAAAGAGGTCTTTTGCAGCAGATTTGCCCAATGCAATATGTCTAAGTATGTTAGAGTTCCTGAAAACTTATCTTTGGCATCTTCACTAAGATCTCACCAGCTATATAACCACAATCAATTTGTTATCGCACCTTATTTTTCCCTTTCTTATGAGACAGCTGTTTATATCCTGGAGTCCCCTGGGTGGTGCAAATGGTTAAGCTTGCCTGTTAACTGAAAGATTGCCAGTTTGAATCCACCCAGAGATGCCTTGGAAGAAAGGCCTGCAATCTACTCCTAACAAATCAGGCATTGAAAACCCTATGGAGCATAAGTCCTTCTGTGACACACATGTGGTTGCCATGAGTTGAAATCGACTCGATGGCAACTGTTCTTTTTAATCCTATATTACAGCTGTTTGTGTTCCTATCTTGTTTTGAATATTATTCTGTAAATTCTTTCATAACTTTGCATCCTTTAGCCTGTATAACAGTGTTTGCATGTAAGAGAAACTCAGTAAGTGTTGGATAAATGAATGAATAATAAGCACTGTCATACTATGAAAGTGGGTGTGACTTCCAAGGATTGCTGCCTTAAAAGAATTCATAACATTGCAGGATTTTATAAACACCAGTGTAGTTAAAATGAAGAAAAGATAATGATCGAGTTTCATTTTTGTTCCCTGTAGGATTCTGGTGGGCAATCCATTTACATGCTCCTGTGACATTATGTGGATCAAGACTCTCCAGGGGACTAAATCTGGTCCAGAAGCTCAGGATTTGTACTGTCTAAATGAAAGCAGCAAGAATATTCCCTTGGCAAACCTGCAGATCCCCAATTGTGGTAATTTACTTCTAAATCAATGAGTTCTAGTTGTTATTAATTATTTTAATTGCCGTGGTGTGGTAGAGAATGTGGAAAGATCACCACTACCCAGATTTTATGTAGTATGCTGTGACTCTCCAGCGAATAAGGCAACATTTGTGTACAATGTAGAGAAATCAGCTGGGAACGATTTTACCAAATATTCTTTGCTAGTAGAATATCAGTTCTCAGTGGATGATTTTAAAGTGCATAGAGAAAAAAGGACACTGTTGATTGTTTTGCTTGTTTATTCATTCATCCATCCATCCAAAAAGTATTTTCTAAGTGCAGTACTTCACTGACTACATATATCCTTGGTTAGCACCCAGGCCATGTACAGGGAAGGATCCCAGGGTGATTTAAAAGTGTCCAGGCAGCAGAAGCAAATGCAATTCCATCCAGCACATTCCTTTAAAATTACCTTACTGCCTGATGACTGTGTCTCCTGATGGGATGGGGTGCCGTAAGTTGGCCGTTACTGATGCTGTTCCCCGTATCTGGACTTAACTGGTGTCCCCCACTCTTTCCTCAGCATCTCACCCCCAGAATTTAAATGGACACCGTATGATAAAATCACAGATCTATGTGAGGGCCAGTGTATTTACAGGGAGGACAATCAAAGGGTCCTGGTTTGGATTTTTCTGCTACGGGCTTCTGTGACACACCTTTACAATACCCTTGTGTGCATATTATTCCTCCTTTGAAATTTTAATCGGTTAATTAACCAGTTAATCAGTTCACAAACAACTGTGCTTGCTCTTTTGGCCTAGTGACTGGTAACACAGCAGAAAGCCCCGAAAAACCCTGGTTCTTGTCTACAAGGAACCTGTATATTAACCATAAACATCCCATTCTTTGTTTTCAGAAGGCTCTGTTGTTTGAGGTCAATTTTTATTTAAGAAAAATATAGCTGCTGCTTACTGTTAATGAAGAATGTAATAAGATAAGTGTTTGATCCTTACCCTGAGTGGGTAATATACCCCACACCAGGTGTTGTTAGGGAACCTTGGTGGTGTAGTGTTTAAGAGCTGCAGCTGCTAACCAAAAGGTCGGCAGTTCAAATCCATCAAGCGCTCCTTGGAAACTCTGTGGGGCAGTTCTACTCTGTCCTATAGGGTTGCTATGAGTCAGAATCGACTCGATGGCAAAGGGTTTGTTTTTTTTTTTTGGTTTAAGTGTTGTTAGTAGACTGTTGTGATTGGGTAGGGGATGGGTTGGGAGTGAACTGGTCCTAGTTTTCCCTAATACATTTGTCAATTTGAAATAATTTTTTTATTTCTGTTTCTTATAAATTATGAATTGTGTCTGTGAGAGCGGGTGGTTGATCGATTATGACAGAATGGTTACACATGCAAACATTCAAAATTAATTTCAATGTAAATGATGATTTTCAAAGGGTAACATATAAGCCCGAGCCCTGGTGGTGCAGTGATTAAGAGTTTGGCTGCTGACCAAAAGGTCTGCAGTTCAAATCTACCAGCTGCTTCTTGGAAACCCTGTGGGGAAGTTCTTCTCTGTCCTATAGGGTTGCTGTGAGTTGGAACCGACTCGATGGCACCCAACAACAGCATATAAAACAGTGTGCCAGTAAATGAACAGATTTAGTTTTTTATCATTTTAGTGTTTTTAAACTGTTTTGTTTTTTCCTTACTAGTTTTTCTTTTCTTTCAAAGTATTTAAAGTTGCATATTGATGGACATTTAGTTTATTTCACGTTTTTCATTACCTCAAAAATGTTTCAACTAGCATCCTTATACTTGCTTTTTGTACAAATGTACATGTGCAAAGGCATCTCAAGGGTATGTAGTAGGAAGCAGAATTATTGGTTTATGTGATTTGCATATTAAAAAATGGTCATAGCGTTTTATAGCCACAACAGCAAGGTACACCTTGATGTTAGCAAACTTCTTAGTTTTTGTTTCTCTGAAAAATGGTATATCATTGCTTTTTAGTTTGTATTTTCCTTGAACTGTTGAGTACATTCTTATATGTTTATTGAACATATGTGTTTATTCTTCAGTGAATTGCCTACTTAGATCTTTTGTCCATTTTTCTATAGGGTGTTACCTTTTTTCCCATTGATATTGTTCTTTGTTCTATTTTTTTAATTGTTTGAAAGTTATAATTGTATTTCTTTTTAAAAAAATATATAATGATAAAATATTTACCATACATACACTTAAACATTTTCTATGAGTATTTAGAGATAACCTGTGAGTATCTCCACCACCCTCAACAAAAGGTCCCATCTCTCAGATTGTTATCATCTAAGATTTTACTATTAAATAGTTAACTTAATTTTCTTTAAGATTTGCTGTTCTTTGTATATCATTGACTCTTGAATGCTACTACTTCCTCCTGGATTGGTTCTTCTTTTTTCTGGAGTATAGCTTCTAATATTTCTTTCAGAGAAATTAAAAAAAAATAAAATCTCCAAGTCATTGACTGCTGGTGAGAAAAGTCTGTATTTTTTTTTTTTTTTCTTAGTGGAATTGGCTGAGTATAAAAAAATCCTAGGCTCAAAATAACTTCCTCCTAGAACTTTGAAGATATTTTACCACATTCTTCTTGCATCCAGTGTTGCTGACGAGAAGCTTAATGGCAGTGTGATGCTTGTCTCTTGCTGGGAAATCTATGCATTTTTTTTTTCCCTCTAGATGCTTGTCTATGTTATTCTTAAATTTCACCACAATGTAGCTAGGGGTGTGTGTGTGTGTGTAGTTTTTTTTTTTGTTTGTTTTTTTAAATTTCTGTTATTTTTAGAAAATTTATACTGCTTGGCAAGCAGTGTGCCCTTTCATATGAGGCTTCATGTCTTCAGTGCAGGAAATTTTTTTGTTATTTATTTGCTTTGTGCTTTTTTTCCCATTTATTCTCTCAGAAATTCTCATTAGATGGACGTTTACACTTGTAACTCTCCCTGCTAGTCCTCCCAACCTTCCGTTAATACCTTCCATCTGTTTGTCCTTTTGTGCTGCATTGTGGGAGAGCTGGTTTACTCAGTAATTTGCTCTTCAGCTATTCACTCCAGCTACTGAAGTTTTTCCTTCCAACAGTCAATTTTTAATTTCAAGTCTATAGTGATTCATTTGTTTTTATGACTGAAATGCCCTTTTCCATACTGGGCTTCACCATGTCTCTAGGGTGTCACCAGCACTCTAGAATGGCTATTTTTCTCTCATAAAGTCACCA
The DNA here is from genome assembly GCF_000243295.1 of Trichechus manatus latirostris. NCBI lineage: Eukaryota > Metazoa > Chordata > Mammalia > Sirenia > Trichechidae > Trichechus > Trichechus manatus. Next base: position 5,032,627 of record NW_004444018.1, read on the forward strand.
CACTCACTGCTTATACTTGGAGGTAGTTGCAGTTGTTGGATGCTGTCTCAACATGGGAAGGTAAGGGCAGGGACTTGGAAAGGTTATTCCTCTTGTTGCTTTGACTCTTTTTCTTAACCAGTCACCCTGTGGCATGATCTGGGTGGGGTCCCACCTGTCCTGCAGTCTATCCCTGCAGTCTATCCCTGCAGTCTTGGGTCAGACTGCAGACTCTATTTTGTGCAGCACATACTTGTGTGTTTATTTTTGACTGTGTTGTGTTTCTTTAGGAGCCTTGGTGGTGCAGTGGTTAAGAGCTCGGCTGCTAACCAAAAGGTCAGCAGTTCAAATCTGCTAGCAACTCCTTGGAAACCATACGGGGCAGTTCTACTCTGTCCTGTACAGTTTCTGTGAGATGGAATCAACTCAATGGCAACGGGGTTGGTTTTGGAGTTTCTTTAATCTCATACCCCTGTTTTCTTTTGCTCAGGGTTCCTCATAGTTTCTTATTCACTGAAAATATGCCTTCTCGTTTTCCAATGCAATTCTGGATTTTAAAAATATTTTATGTCATTTCTAGAGATTTGACATGAGAGGCAGAGGCTTCAGTTTGGGGCTTAGTCGTATACTAATTTTCATGATGGATTCCCAATTTTTGTTTTTTAAAGAGAAGTTAGATTGAGCAGTAAATTATACTAGTGTGTTGTGTTTAAATTTTGTTCTGTGAAATCTCATGTTGAAGAAATGAGATGTTAACATATAGTGTTTTCAAGTTAGATGCCTTATTTAAAGAATGGATTCAAAGTTATTGACTTTTCTTTTAGATCTCATCCTTTGTAAGTTTTTAAAATGTATCTGTTGTCACAGATTCCTTGAGTTTGTCTTATTTCCATACTTTTTTTTTTTTGGATGAAAATTTTTAGCTAAATAATTCTGAATGGGCTGAATATGGTCTTATGTGTTTCATCAATATACCCATGATTATGGTCATTGCATTTAGTGTGCAACTTGTAATATTTTAATTTCAATAAAAAAAAAGAGCTATTGGATTTTTATTCCTTTTAAGGTGGGATTTCTTTAAAAACTTTGCCATTTAGTGCAGTTGTTGTTGTTGTTTGCCATGGAGTTGATTCTGACTCCTAGCGACCCTATATGACAGAGTAGAATTGCCCCGTAGGGTTTCCTAGGCTGTAATCTTTATGGAAGCAGATCGCCAGATCTCCTGAGGAGCTGCTGATGGGTTAGAACTGCTGACCTTTTCACTTAGCAGCTGAGCACTTAATCATTGTACCAGCAGGGCTCCTTTTTAGTACAGTAAACTCTCATTATTTGCAATAGTTATGTTCTGTAGAGTCACCTCAGACACTGAATTAGCAGATACTGAGCAACTAGGGGAGATACAGATTAGGTTCCTGTGAGCCTCTGGTCACAACATTTTTGTCAATTGATCAATACATAACCTGTTTTCATGTGCGTTTCTGCTTAAAGAAACCTTCTTTAATATGTATTGTTGATTTATTAACATTGGACTCATGACTAACAGCACTATAACTCATGTTTGAATATAGCTTATCTTACACGCACATTTTCTCTATAAGGCACATCATAACCTTCTTGTGCTTAGGAGCACTAAACAGCACTTCAGCACTGTGCTTGGGGGTCGTCTTAAACAGTGAAATCACCAACAAAAAGCACAAAAATGCAATAAATGTGGCCCTAAATATACTGTGAAAAGGACACTTGTTTACTGTGTAAGAGCTGAAACAAAAACGTAGAGCATTGCATTGTTCATCCTCAGCTGGGAAGGTGCATGTCAGGCAACTCAAATTTTTTGCCCCTCTGCACATGTCTACGGAAGATTGCAAGAGCACATGAATGTTGATTTGGGGGTTACAAATAAATTTTAGTGAGTAGGTGAATTCACAAATATGGAATCCACGAACAATGAGGATCAGCTGTATTTCCTCATGCAGGTATTATATGAAGAATGAGTTCTTCACATTATGTATGCAAATACGCATCCCCTTGGTGTGTAATGTACTCCTTGAACTACTATATAAGCATTTGATAAATGTTTGTTGAATTGATGAATTAATGAATGAATCTACCAAATTATATTAATGATCAGATTGAACTAGGTTTTTAATATAGTGGTGTAGATATTTCAGTTAAGTAAAAACAACTTAAGTATTTATATTAGTCTAACCAAATCATTCTATATTTTAGCATTTTGCAACTTCCTTTGCAATTTCTGTCATCGTGCATTTTGCAAGAATCTTGTTTCTCCTTTTACCTTCTGGGATTATGCAAGTAGGGTAGGAGGGACTGGGAGGTTTAACTGTGCCATTTCCAGACAAAATGCCTCACAATATTTTTCTAACATTCACTCCTGCCATGATTTACTGTAAATTTATTCATGTTGTGGCCTGTTTTTCCACAACAGTCGAAAAAACCAAACCCATTGCCATCGAGTTGGTTCTGACTCATAGCGACCCTATAGGACAGAGTAGAACAGTCCCATAGGATTTCCAAGGAGCAGCTGGTGGATTCAAACTGCAGACCTCTTGGTTAGCAGCTGAGCTCTTAACCACTGTGCCACCAGGGCTTCAATCTTAGAAAAACTTTATTAATTGCCAGGCAACAAAACATATTCATATAAAATTTCCATGTTAATTAGACTGATGTGGTGCTATGAACACTGGTTGTGAAGACTGGAACTGAATCACCCACGTGAAGATAAAGAAAGGTTACTTTGCCAGGTTGTGCTGATTTATCGTTCCATGTAAAAATGTCCCTGCTACTTCTTTAAGTGTTTTTCAGTGAAATTGTTTATCACATAGTGTTTTTAAAATTTTTTGCACTCAAATCCTGTACACTTGGTTGACCTTCAGAGTTAATCTTGCAGTATAAGCCTTTCAGTCATTTCCCTTGGCTGAATGGGATTATTAAAGAACAATGTACTTTATTCTTTAATTTTTTCAGCTATAATTACGCTTTAAATCTCATCTGGAAGAGAGCTTCTTCAGAAAGTATTAATAGTGGATGAAATGCTTGGTTCTAAGTAGACTTGACAGATGGGTTTAAGAAAGGTAGTACTCCTCTGGGCCATATCAAAACCATACCTCACACTGTTTTACTAGTAGCTAGTTACCATAGAGACTGATAGTCCCACAGTGAATATGAGGTGGTAATTTTGTTGATGGTTGAAGCACTGTGTAGTTAGTATATAAAAGTCTTAATGGTCCCATGGACAGAAGTCAGACCTGTCTTTGGTTTCCTCATTATTTATAACAACAGTTTCAATTTTCCACTTTTCCAACCTTTGAATTTTTAGTGTAGAGTGAGTATCAGTTATCAGGTGCACAGGAGGACACCTTGAGTTCCTTGAGTTAAATTGATTTTAATGATTTATTTTTAAGATTTGCTTTTGGTTTCAACCATAGTTTGTGGTACACAAGTCTGTTTAGCATAATCATACATACCCCTTCTTTTGTTTATTTTAAACCAGGGAAACAGACTGATACCAATTCTACTTTGTTAGCATTCACAGAAGATTAAAAGAAAGTGTCATATTAATTCTCTACGTGGAAGTTAGATTGGTTTAAAACATTATTTTCTTAGCCTCTTAGCTGAATCAATTTTAGTTTTCCTGAAAAAATTATAGAAAGCCTGCTTTAATTACTGCTTTGCTGTAATTTTATTAGAGATCATGTTTTATCTACTAAAATAAGTCAAGACACAGTTTTACTTTTCTTTATCTTTTTACAATGCAGCATGGAGACGTTTTTTCTAATCTGCCAGCCACTGTTTAGATTTCTGTGTTTAGAAGTTATGTGGCTGCTGTCATTGGCATGACATGCTTCAGATGAGCTTAAAAGCACAATTTCCAATTTGAACTTGGAACACTATTTTGCTAATTTTCTTTCTTTTGCAAGCAGGTGTAAAGTAACTCCTTCTAAATTGGTTAGGCTCATTCTGGCTTTATTCCTGGCTGTGGAATAGATCTCTTTAGGAGACAAAGAAGTGGGAGGATATACCAAGAAGATAGAAGGGTAGAGGGGAAGATTGTGGACTTTTAATGTTCTGTTGAAACAGAATTAATGACTAGATCAAGTATTTATTTGTTCTAAGCTCTTTATGCATGCACAAATAGAAGTGACAGGAGAGGAGACAGAGAGCAGACAAAGTCCTAATTAACTGGAACAATTTTATACACAGGGAAGAATGACCCAACATGAAGTGAAAACAACAAACAAAAAACCCAAACCCATTGCTATTAAGTTGATTCTGACTTACAGTGACCCCATGGGTTACAGAGTAGAACTACTCCATAGAGTTTTCTTGGCTGTAATCTTTATGGAAACAGATTGCCAGGCCTTTCTTCCAAGGCATTGTTGGGTGGGGGTTTGAACTGCCAACCGTTAGGTTAGTAGTTGCGAACACATTGCACCACCCAAGGAGCCTAACACGAAGTGATCAGGGCTCAAAATTAGCGAAGCCAGATAAAACAATAACACAATTCAGCCTTACTGATGAATATTCAAAAATAAAACGCAAACATGACCCACCTAATGTATCACACAGCTGAGTTAATAATACAAGATGATTAGAGGTTACTTTTTCTCAATTATTAGAAAGTGAGGATCTGCATACTATAAATCAGTGATTGAAGGATCTAGTCTGTATGGTCAGTTCTTGAGAAGTGTGGTCTAATGGATGGGGGCAGAGGTCTCCAACAAAGAAGATCGCCAGTAAATGTATTGGTTAAGACTATGGGCAGATACATATGGGTCAGGGCCAACCTCCACTTACTAGCTGTTTAGTTGTGATGCTTGATAAACTTTAATTTTTTTCATCTGGAAATGAGAATAGTAATGACACCTACTTCCTAGGATTTGTTAGGCTGACTAAGAAGATAATATATGGAAATTATTTAAGATGGAATCTAACACATATTAAGTACTCAATCAATATTAGCTGTCAATGTTGTTACTATCATCAGTATGACTATTTAGCTTTAAATGTATTTTACATCTGAACTAAAATATGTGTATATATTATATTTTGGCAAATTACTTTAAATGAAAATAACAAAGCCATAACAAGACATACGACCTCAAAGAAATGGTTCTGTACTCAAATAATCTTTGGAAATGTAAGCTCAGTGATAGCTAAATGGATTCCTTTACTTCAGGACTTCTCAGAGCTTTTAACATGGCAATGTGAATTGTGAATACCCAAGAGTTGCAGCATTTATTATAGATTTTTTTTTTTTTAATGTTGGAGCCTTTTTTTTTTTCTTTTTTTTCCCACCATCTCAGGGAATTAGAGTTCCACAGAACACAGTTTGGGGAAAGTTAGGACTAAATAACTGCTTAGCTCCTGTCAATTTTAAGAATAACAGTTGTAGAAACAAGAGCTTAGTGAGCAATTGTCCAACACCTGTGCTACTCAAACCATTGCTACTCAAAGTGTGGTCTGTAGAACAGCAGCATCAGCACCACCTGGGAGTTGTTAAAAATGCAGACTCTCAGGCCCAACCCCAGACCTATTGATAAAAAAGCTGCATTTTTAACAAGGTCTCCTGGTGATTCATATGCACATTAAAGTTTGGGAAGCCCTGGTCTAAAGAACTTTTTCACTGAGCGACTGGTAATTTTCTGCTGAGGTCTACAGGATAGTATGCATTTCCTGAACAAATCCAAGGCGAGAGATGCTGACAAGGAGATGTCTGTCTGTCTGGGAAGTTGATCATCTGTTACTTCCAGTGTGGTTTCCCAGAGTGCAAAGGAAGACAGCCATGGTGCTTAGAAAAGGATCCCATTACAGCAGTGCTAGCGGCTCTCGGAAGTATTGCTGGGGCATTTTCTCTGTACTTGTGCCGATTTGAAATCTTATTAAGCCAGGAAGTAGTGCCTGGCAAATGGTTTATCCTGCCTTGGCTATTCATGCTTCCCAGTTCATTTTTATTGTACTAATTAAACCTCAAGTGATATTTCAAGTACAGATTGTTTTTTTCCATTATTGAATCTTTGGCTGGCATATTAATGATGTAGAATTAATGTGAGTCAGATGCTTACTCATTTGTGAAAGACTTTACATTTAAAAGATCTAGACTTGGCCAATTTTACAAAGATTCCTTTGGAAACTGCTATGACAGGGTGATACAATTTCACTATAAATAAAGGCGACTCACTCTTCTCTCACAAATAGGCACGTAATTATTTTTTAAATGGACCAATTCCTAGATCATGGGTATGCAATGGTATTTATGGTCTGTGCTAAATTAGATATGTGCAACCTGAGGAGGTAGTATAGTGTAGTTGTGAAGACCCTGAGCTTTGGGTTCAAATTCCAGGTCTACACGTACTTGGGCAACTTAAGAAGATGTATTTGACTTTTCCAAAGCTCATATTCTTTATTAATTAAATGAGAACAAATGACTTAGCTTCAGGATTGGTGGTAAGGATTAAATAAAACAACAACTTAAAACACTAGGCAAGAATATCTGGTCTAGTCAATGCCCAACAAATGGTAATATTGTTGTTAGCTGCTGTCAGGTCAACTCTGACTTGTGGTAGACCTTATGTACAGTAGAACAAAGCGTTTTCCCATCCTGCACCATCCTCATGATCACTGGCATGTTTGAGTCCGTCATTTAGGCTATTGTGCTAATCCAGTTCACTGAGGGTCTCCCTCACCCTGGTTGGCCCTCTGCTTCACCAAACATGATGATATGTTCTTGGTTATAAAAAAGTGGAGTGGGGAAAAAATCCCCAAAAACCAAACCCGCTGCTGTTGAGTCAATTCTCACTCACAGCGACCCTATAGGACAGAGTAGAACTGCCCCATAGGCTTTCCAAGGAGCACCTGGTAGATTCAAACTGCCGACCATTTGGTTTAGCAGACATAGCTCTTAACCACTACATCACCAGGAGTGGGGAGGGAGGAGGAAATAAATAAGATGTCGATCCACAGATACAGTGTCTATTTATTTGCTCAAAACTGGATTAGTAACTGTAGAACAGAAAATAAGATAGAAGACAGAGTTCTGTAAAATAGTGTTTTTTGTTTTTTTTTTTTTAATTAAAAGGTTGTTTTGCAATAATATTTTCCAGAAATGTGTGAAATTTGTTTTCAGATCTTATTACCAAACGTTTTTTGGCTCACATTAAATCTGTAAAGCTTGTCAACCTGGAGCTTTTTCATTTCAACATAAATCAGGCTCAGAAAGGAAATAATGATTGATTTTAAAGCATGCAATATTAAGTTTTCAATTTACTGCTGTTATTTTGATACCACGTTTAACTATTTGCACGTCTCTGTTTACTTTTCTTGATCCACAGGTTTGCCGTCAGCAAACTTGGCTGCACCTAACCTCACTGTGGAGGAAGGGAAGTCTATCACATTATCTTGCAGTGTTGCAGGTGATCCGGTTCCTAATATGTACTGGGATGTCGGTAATCTGGTTTCCAAACATCTGGTAAGGCTTGTGTTTGACTCTGTTAATAGAGAGACAATGAGAGTGTACCAAAACCTGAAATTGTATTGAACCTAGCTGACGATCATTTAATATTTTATAAGGGCACATACAGAAATTTAAGATGAGTTTTTGATTTATGTTTATTTTCTATTTATTCTTATAAACAAAGACTGATATGGGTCTGCGTTTTAGTATGTGCACCCAATAAATTGGAAAGTCTCTATATCCCTAGTGATTTCTCTGTGACATCATGAGTCGGGTGAGTGACTTTCCTTGGGGTCTTTTCCCTTGGAAGAAAGTGCATAGGAGTTCAAGGATTAAATCAACTTCAGACATTAAGCAATTGAAACCTAGAGAAATAGAATAACTCCTGATTCTGAGCCCAATTCAGGCAGGGAACCTTTTCTAATGTTATATATACATATATATTTTTTCTCTAGTTAGGAGAAGAAGCCCCAAATCTTGTCACTTTGGGATCAATCCTAATAAAGATTATTTTTGTCTGTTAATTCATTTGTAGAATGAAACAAGCCACACACAGGGCTCCTTAAGGATAACTAACATTTCATCCGATGACAGTGGAAAACAAATCTCTTGTGTGGCAGAAAATATTGTAGGAGAAGATCAAGATTCTGTCAACCTCACTGTGCATTGTACGTAATCAGACTGGCATGTGTTTTTAATAGCAAATGATTGTGGACAAACCCCCATTTGGCGTTGGGCACACTGGGTGCTGCTTACCTTTGTTAAAAAAAAAAAAAGTATCTACAGTGTTTCACACACTTAATTAAGAAATATTTATCAGCCTCTTTCACTCGGTCTATATCTTCTTAACCTCTCTTGCTCACATATTGTATTTTTCTTTTAAGCTTTTCTTTCAACCTTGAGCTTGTCCTCTCTCTTTTTCTGATAGAACATGTTTTGAGGTGGTTATCCTCATTTTATTAATAAGTTTTAATTTAAATTATGATCAACCCATTTCTATACTTTTTTTGTGCTATATAAGCCATATGAAGCTTTAAAGTTGTGAAACCTAAAGTATTTGTTGGCTGTTCACAAACACTTAATTATACTATTGATGCGATAAAACCTCATTAGTTTGACATCAAGCTTCTGTGGGAAGGTAGGAGTTATACTTAAGTTAACAAAAATCATTTTGTATCACCTGTGGAAAATTTTATAATTATTTTAAATTTCTGTATACATTGAAGTGAAAGTATAAAATATAAATGGTTCTTAATTAAGAATATGTGCATGGCTCCCCAGTACTATAAATAATACATCATATATATTAAAATTCCAGATTGTTGCATTATGTGTGAACTTGTGTTGAGTACAAATCGCATATGCTCTTCACATCATTGCAAATTCTAAACTGGCATGGTATAAATTAATGAGGTTTTTCTCTGTTTGGATTAGGGGTTGGATGAGAAAAATATGAACGTGCATGTGTGCAAGTATGTATATAGATAACACATGTGTAGACACATGATCATAGCTAGCGTCAGTGTACTGGCTAGCATAACTCATACCACCCATTCATTATGTGAACGTTGAAGTGAGTGACTGAAATCACCAACCACAATCCTTTGTTGCTGTCCATACCACTGTTTTGCCTAGTGGGTACTGGACTCTTAATTTCTGATCATTTTGACATACCCAGAAGCCAGAAGTCAAATGCAACCAGCTTCCAACTTTATGTCCTTAAAGCAGCACTTCACCAAAAGCTTGGGACCTTTTCAGCATGGTAGTAAGAATAAGTGGGCCCTGGGCACAGGGGTCTGGCTGGGCTGGTGGGAGGAAGGTAAGTGTGGTCCTTATTCCACTGTAGTCCTTGTTGTGGCTGGTCTGTAGCCCAGACCTGCAAGTATGTGTATCTACACATGCATTTTATTTTGTGTAATGGGTATAGAGCCCCCCACAATTGTGTTTAAATTTAATTATTACAGATTGAAATGTATATCAAAACCAATTTTACCAAAAACAGTTTTAAGGATACCTGTGACAAACATTTGGTAGAGCAAAGAAGTAAGCTTTGTACATTTAAAGTTTGTACTGTTGCATCTTTTCAAGGAGAGGGACCCTGTTACACATACACTTGGCAGAGTTCAAAAATTATGAGGCACTTTACTGGTTACTGGAAATCTTTCTGTAGCTGATGAAAGTGAATTAGGCTCTTTTATCAGCTTTGCTTCTTCTTTGGAAGTATCCTGGGAGGATTTACCTGAGCAGTGTCAGATTATCCACTTTCTAATAATGACGTTCAAACTTGAGTTTTTTCTCAGTTTAGGTTAATATCTTTGTGGTTGCGATGGTCTGAAGCACGGACCTTTATCTATTAAGTTTAGATAAAGAGTAGAAGGAATACATGATAAGGAATATTAACAACTGATATAACCACTGCAGGGGCCCCACTTAGAAGTATGTGTGTGTTAGCAGGCTACCTTGGCTTAAATTTTTCCCCTGGTGTGATGAACAATATCAGATGAAGAAACTGAAGTCCAGTGAGGCAGTGTGTGAGAGGCATCAGTACCAGATCTGCCAACTCAGTAACCTTGACCAAGTCACTGACCCTCACTGGACTTTGGCTTCGTCATCTGACAGTCAGTACTATCAGATCTTGAAGGTCTTTTCCAGTCCTTAGTTGTATAATTATCCAAGTAAGACCATATTAAAATGAACAATGATTAGGGATTTTAAGTATCTTCACCCAGGATAAGTACTCTGTTTAAATATGCTACTTGATAATGTTGGCTTCCCCAAAGCATATTCGGTGCTTAAAGTTGAAATAATCTCTAGTTTATCCAGGTTTAGATAGGATCCCAGACATTTAAAGGATCAAAACATTGACTTTTTTCTCTAGAATCCTAGCACAAACGGACCTTACTAGAATGAAATGTGATGCTTTAAAAGAGCATTTACTGTTGACAATTAGTGAAAAATATCAATTTAGCATGCTTTATAATGGATCAGCATCCGTAGCAACATGGCTTGCATCAGTCAGTTCTAGAAAAGTTAGATCAGGGCTTCAGGCAAAGTTTTCGAAGTCATTTTTGTTATTAGTATTATTTAGGGAGAAGGTACTACAAAAATAGTGTCTCTCATTGTTTTGGTAATGAGTCTACATAATATCAAGGTGTATGTATAAGACACCCAAGTCAACTTCAACAAAACCCTTCTCACTGTCAGAAATCTCTTGGATCTTTGTGGAGTTGGTTCTCACTTATACTGAATAGATTTGAAAAACGACTGTGACGTGTGGAAGTTGAGCAAGGAAAGAGTCTCCCTGAAGTTCTCATTAGGGAGTTAGATCAACCTTGATGATGATGCAGAATACTGATGGACTCCAGAGTTGCTGGCCATGTGCTTTCTTAAACCAATCAGTGGTTGAGTAAAATCCCCTATCGATGACACAGAAATCTGGAGACGGAGAGAATTCTGAGCTTTCTGATGCTATTAACTCTCTCTTTTTCAATTTAGTTGCACCAACTATCACATTTCTCGAATCTCCAACCTCAGACCACCACTGGTGCATTCCATTCACTGTGAAAGGCAACCCCAAACCAGCGCTTCAGTGGTTCTATAACGGGGCAATATTGAATGAGTCCAAATACATCTGTACTAAAATACATGTTACCAATCACACGGAGTACCACGGCTGCCTCCAGCTGGATAATCCCACTCACATGAACAATGGGGACTATACTCTAATTGCCAAGAATGAGTATGGGAAGGATGAGAAACAGATTTCTGCTCACTTCATGGGCTGGCCTGGAATTGATGATGGTGAGTACTTGATGCTCTTGTATCTGGAGAGACTATAGGGTATGTCAGTCAACTGTTGACAAAGTAATGTGTGTAATGAACCATCCCCAAACTCAGTGGCTTAAAACACCATGATTTATTCTTGCTCAGGGGTCTGCAGGTCAGGTGGGGCAGTTTTGTTCCACAAGTGTTTATTCTGGGGTGCAGGCTAAAGAAGCAGCAGCTAGACAGGAGATCTGCTCCTTCTGGAGAGAGCAGAGTGCGAGAGAGTAAGTAGAAACACAGGCTCTTAGAGCGTAGGTTCAGGACTAACACACTGTTTCTTTTGCCGATATTCCATTGGCCAAAGCAAGTCTTACAGCCAAAGCCAAGTCCAGGGGGAAGGGCTTGTACTCTATTCAGGTAGGTGAAGGGGGAGTGAATATTTTTGAACAATAATCTCACCCAGATTATTAGAGTACTAATTAATGTGTTTGGATAGTTTATGAGAGGGGGTGATGATGATGATGATGTCTCAAGTGTTTAATGATATTTTGTACCTGTAAGACATAATCCATGGAAAACTGTGAGCAGATGAACCGTGTTTGGTTGGCCCATGAAGTACTAAGTTTAATTTTCTAGCCCCTTATCCATCTGGAATGCAGAATCCTGCTTTCTCATCCCTAGGTGAGAAGTCAAATGTCCTGGAATGTTTTACTTACCTGGGTTGACCTAGTCGAGTCGTTCTTTTATCAGATCCTTAACTAATTAATTTTCTAGGAGTGGTAATAGTTTCCACCTGACCAGTGGTTTGGGTTGGGAGAAGGATGGCTAGCTTCAGGGGTCCACTCTGTGGGCAACAGGAGAATTTCAGCTTGAGCCCCAGGAACAGCAGGGACAACTGCCATGTCTTTAACTGCCTGGGACACTGCTGTGCGGTGGAGCATTCTTACCAGCTCAATCATGTTGCCATGATACTTGCTGCCATTGTGGAGGCTGAGGCTTGTGTTTGGCTGTTGGGACCTGTACATGAATAGAATTCCTCACCATAATAGCTCTGTATTAGTCAAAGTCACACAAAGTTTGCTTGGCAGAGGGAAGGCAAAATAGAAATGCAGCGGCCCATGAGGCCATGGCTGCCTGGGCAGTTTATACCTAGGGCAGCACTATGGACAAATGTAATACCTGCAAAGCCACCTTCTTCAAACAGGTAAATGAGAATGCAGTAATTCTCATTACATAAAAATTCTTCCTATTATTCTGGTATTTACTAAACAGCTTTTTAAATGCGCAAGCTTACTTAGCGTGTTCAGAATGTGATTTGAATTATGTAAGTTGATTTACAGACAGCCCTTCAGGAGCACATAAAACAAGCTATGTTTTGGGTGCATTACTGAGACATCCCTGGCTGTTGCTGTCTTTCCCACTAAATCTTCCTCTTAATTGAAAGTTTAGCTGCGTGGCTACATTTGCTGTAGTCAATCTCTAGAATACTGTGTTTCTTCCTGTATGTTTGGGGGAATCACACCTTTAGTTAAATCCAGGGGACTCTGATTTGGGACAACTGTCTTTTGTTTTTAAATAGACTATTTCAGGATATTTTTGTTATTAGTTGAGATAAGATCTTAAGGGTGCATAAGGTTATGTCATAAGGTCATGGTGACCTTATGTATAACAAAACTGAACGATGCCTGGTTCTGCACCATCCTCACGATCACTGATGCATTTGAGTCCATTGTTGTGGCTACTGTGTAGTGCCTTCCAACCTAGAGGGCTCATCTTCCCATCTTCCCACACTAGATCGGGTAGTATTCTGTTGTGATCCATAAGATTTTCATTGGCTAATTTTTGGAAGTAGATCACCAGGCCTTTCTTCTTAGTCTGCCTTAGTCTGGAAACACTAGCTTCCAGCTTCATAACAACACACAGGCCACCATGACAAATTGACAGACTAGCGGTGGGAATAATTTTAGACTTATTGAAAAGTTGCAAAGATAGGATGAGTTTTCCCCGCCCCTCACCCAGTTTTCCCATTGTTAGCCTCTTACACGATCTTGGTACATTTGTCAAAACTCAGAAACTGACATTGCTACATTACCATTATTTAAACTCCAGGCTTTATTTGAATTTCACCAACAACTGCCTTTGAAACTGTTGGGAGTGAAACTTGATTCAGGGCAAAGTTCTGGAAGCAGAAGCAGTCTGGGTTCTTTGATATGTACATGGTACTGTCAGTATAAAGCCAGTAGCTTTTATTCTAGATTAGAATTCTGATACAGTAGTTTTCTTTTGAACATTTCTCTATGGTGCCAATATTTGGTAGAGTTGAACTTCACTTACCCATGTGGCCTCATTAGTATTGATCATTTCTGCTGGCTTTAATTTACCTCGCAATGGGAAGGAATGGTTTTCTGACGTAAAAAAGAGCTTGGAGTCTCTCAGATATTCTCTCAGATATTATTCCCTTTAAAATAAATAATGAGTTATTTACCCCCCAAAAATTAAAGATTAAGCTAAATTTTATAAAGATGTCCTCTCCTCTCTTCTTCTTGTTCAGTCATTTGTTTTTATCAGGTCTTCAGTATAAAATATCTGCTTTTAGGAAAGACTGATTTTTTTTTTCTCTTTAAGTATTTACTCAAGGACCAGTTATGAAGGAGTGCTTATTGAAAGTGGAAGTGAAAGACCTGGCCTAAGGGTAATAGTGGTTATAAATGGCCCTAGTGGACCATAAAATAGTGTGGCCAATTAGAGATTGGCCTCACTTGACTTGTCTTGATAGAATCTTTTTGGGTATGTATGAGATTTGTAGCCATAGCATGGAGATAATGACCTTCCTTAGAATTGCTTTCTTTCCCTCTTAAAAAATAAAAGCAAACTAGTTGCCACTGAGTCGATTCCAACTCATGGCAGCCCCATGTGTCAGAGTAGAACTGTGCTCTATAGGGTTTTCAACGGCTGATTTTTTGGAAGTAGATTGCCAGGCCTTTCTTCTGTGGTGCCTCTGGGTGGAGCTTGCAGCCTTTCTGTTAGCAACCAAGCTTGTTATTAACGTTTGCACTACCCAGGGACTCCTTCTTACTCCACTTTAAAACTTAAAAAAAAAGCAAATCATTCCCTGCTGGTTTAAAGGTACATTCCACATTAAGAACAACAGGTCAAGTTTGGCTTCATATTCCTTTCAGTATTTTTGCTGTCATCATATAGTCACTGATGGAGAAGTTCAGCTCTGACAAATCTTTTTATCCTGTGAAGTTTTGGCTACTCTTTCTATTTTTCGTTGTTTTAATGAGCGATCCTATTTTTTTATGCTGTGAGTTTCTCGGCTGTATAAGGGCTAGCCAGAGGGATGAAAATGACAACTCTGTTGTCTCTGAGAGTGAGATCCTCGTTCAGCTTGGAATGGAGATTTTCACGGGATAGCCACTATGCTGAGGAACTCACGCTGGGAGACAGAGAAGGAAGAGTTTTGAAGGAAATGAAAACAAACAAACAAAAAAAAACAAACAAAGAAAAAAGCCCCTAACACAAAAGATGGGGAACATGAAGAGGATAGATGATTGAACACAATTACTGTCCTGGTTGGCTTTAGTACAGGGTGGTATGGAAATACTGGACTTGGGCGCAGACACTCTGCCCTCCACTCTGAGGAGATGGGGCAGTATCTGCCTAGACCAGGGAGGGTACTATCACAGGGCGTGCAGATGTCCAGAGGCGGGGCCACTTACTAGACAGGCCTGACAAACCAAGATGCCCATTTAATGCCTTTCAAGAGTTCTGTGATTGTGCAAGGAATGCTGGTGGCACAGTGGTTAAGTGCTAGGCTGCTAACTGAAAGGTCAGCAGTTTGAACCCACCAGCTGCTCTGCGGGAGAAAGATGTGGCAGTCAGTTTCCATAAAGATTTGCAGCATTGGAAACCCTATGGGGCAGTTCTACTCTGTCTTATAAGGTAGCTATGAGTTGGAATCAACTCAACAGCAATGGGATGACTGTGCAGATGGATGCAGTGAGTGCGCTGATATAGAAGGACAGGAGTGATCAGATAGTTAGATGTCAGCAGGGTCCCTGAATTAATATGCTTTGCTGAAAACCAAAAGGTTGGAGGCTTGAGCCCACCCAGAGGTGCCTCAGAAGAAAGGCCTGGAAATCTACTTCTGAAAAATCAGCCATTGAAAATCCTATGGAGCACAGTTCTATTCATAGAGGATTGGCATGAATCAGAGTTGACAGCATCTGGTTTGGTTTTTTGGTTTTGGTAGATGTGAGAAGGACCTCAGATATTAAGCCCATGCTTCCCCATCTGTTAATCACTGGGGACCTGGCTAGTGCTGAGAATGGAAGAAAATTCTTTGTCCAGACTCCAGACACCAGGTTGATCATTTCAGATCCCATGTTTAGAAGCGAACTCAGCTCTCGTTAATTTTAGTTATGTTGAAAGCACAAAATGCAACTTTCCGGTTCAAACTGATATCTAGAGAACTGAAGAGCACAGCTTGTGACAATTAAACTGTAATTTTGTTTCAGTTTTGTTTTCCATTGTCTTTTGAAAATGTACTCAATAAGGGCAATCTTCCCAGACTCCTGGCACAGTAGTTTCCGGACCTTTGTTGCACGTTAGAATCAACTAGGGAGTTATTCCACAACTCCTCTGTCAGTTTGTCGTACTGTGGTGGCTTTTGTGTTGCTGTGATGCTGGAAGCTATGCCACCAGTATTTCAAATATAAGCAGGGTCACCCATGGCGGACAGGTATCAGCAGAGCTTCCAGACTAAGACATACTAGGAGGAATGACTTGGCAGTCTACTTCTGAAAAAACTGACCAGGGTAAACCTTATGAATAGCAGCAGAACATTGTCTGATACAGTGCTGGAAGAGGAGCCCCTCAGGCTGGAAGGCACCCAAAATACAACTGGGGAAGAGGTGCCTCCTCAAAGTAGAGTTGACCTTAATGACATGGATGGAGTAAAGCTTTTGGGACCTTCATTTGCTGATGAGGCACGACTCAAAATGAGAAGGAACAGCTGCAAACACCCATTAATAATCAGAACATGGAATGTATGAAGTGTGAATCTAGGAAAATTGAAAGTTGTCAAAAATGACATGGAACACTTGTAGATATCCTAGGCATTAGGGAGCTGAAGTGGACTAATATTGGCCATTTTGACTTGGACAATCAAATAGTCTACTCTGCTGGGAATGGAAATTAAAGAGAAATGCTGTCACATTCATTGTTAAAACAAACATTTCAAGATCTATCCTAAAGTACAACACTGTCAGTAATAGGATAATATCCATATGCCTGCAAGGAAGACCAGTTAATAATTCAAATTCACCCACCAACCACTAACGCCAAAGATGAAGAAATTGAAGATTTTTACCAATGTCTGAAGTTTGAAATTGATCAAACATGCAATCGAGATGCATTGATAATTACTGGTGATTGAAATTTGAAAGTTGGAAACAAAGAAGGATCAGTAGTTGGAAAATATGGCCTTGGTAATAGAAATGATGCTGGAGATCCCATAATAAAAATTTTGCAAGACCAACAACTTCTTTTTTGGAAATATCTTTTTCCAACAACATAAATGGCAACTATACATGTGGACCTCACTAGATGGGATACACAGGATTCAAATCTACTACATCTGTGGAAAGAGATGATAGAGAAGCTCAATATCATCAGTCACAGCAAGGCCAGGGGCCAAGTTCATGTTGAAGCTGAAGAAAATTAAAACAAGTCCAAGAGAGCTAAAGTATGACCTTGAGTATATACCACCTGAATATAGAGAACATCTCAAGAATAGATCTGACACACTGAACACTAATGACCAAAGACTAGACAGTTTTGGGATCACATCAAGAACATCATACGTGAAGAAAGCAAAACGTAGTTAAAAAGACAGGAAAGAAAGAAAAGGCCAAAATGGATGTCAGAAGAGACTCTGAAACTTATTTTTGAAAGTAGAGTAGTTAAAGTGAACGGAGGAAATGATGAAGTACAGGAGTCTAAAAGAAGATTTCAGAGATTTCAAGAAGACAAAGTAAAGTATTGTAATGAAATGTGCAAAGTCCTAGAGTTAGAAAACCCAACTGACATTTCTCAAGCTGAAAGAACTGAAGAAAAAATTCAAGCCCCGAGTCGCAATTTTGAAGGATTCTACAGGGAGAATAGTGAACGATGCAGGAAGCATCAAAAGAAAATGGAAGAAATACGCAGAGTCACTGTACCAAAAAGAATTGGTCCACATTCAACCATTTCAGGAGGTAGCATATGATCAAGAACTGATAGTATCGAAAGAAGAAATCCAAACTGCTCTAAAGACATTGGGGAAAAACAAGCCTCCAGGAATTGATGGAATACTAAGTGAGACATTTCAACAAACAAATGCAACACTGGAAGTTCTCACTTATCTATGCCAGTACATTTGGCAGCAGCTAGCTGGCCAGCCAGCTGGAAAAGATCCATACTTGTGCCCATTTCAAAGAAAGGTGATCCAGCAGAATACAGAAATTATCAAAACAATATCATTAATATCAATTATAAATCTTCTGAAGATAATTCAAGGGCATTTGCAGCAGAACATCGACAGGGAACTGCCAGAAATTCAAGCTGGATTCAGAAGAGGGTGGAGAACAAGGGATATTGTTGCAGATGTCAGTTGGATCTTAGCTGAAAGCAGAGAATACCAGAAAGATGTTTACCTGTGTTTTATTGACCATACATAGGCATTCAACTGTGTGGATCATAACAAATTAAGGATAACATTTCAAAGAATGGGAATTCCAGAACACTTAATTGTGTTCATGCAGAACCTGTACACAAGAGGCAATCTTTTAACAGAACAAGGGGATACTGCGTGGTTTAAAATCAGGAAAGGTGTGCATCAGGGTTGTATCCTCTCACCATACTTAATCAATCTGTATGCTGAGCACATAATCTGAGAAGCTAGACTATGAAGAAAAACATGGCATCAGGTTTGGAGGAAGATTCATTAACAACCTTCAATATGCAGATAATGACACAACCTTGCTTGCTGAAAGCCAAGAGGACTTGAAGCACTTACTGATGAAGATCAAAGACTATGGCCTTCAGTATGGATTACACCTAACATAAAGAAAACAAAAATCCTCACAACTGCACCAATAAGCACCATCGTGATAAACAGAAAATATTGAAGTTGTCAAGGATTTCATTTTCCTTGGATCCACAATCAATGGCCATGGAAGCAGCAATCAGTAAATCAAACAATATATTGTATTGGACAAATCTTCTGCAAAAGTCCTCTTTAAAGTGTTAAAAAGCAAAGATGTCACTTTGAGGACTAAGGTGCGCCTGACCCAAGCCATAGTGTTTTCATTTGCCTCATGTGCATGTGAAAGCTGGACAATGAATAAGGAAGATGGAAGAAGAATAGATACCTTTGAATTATGGTGTTGGCAAAGAATATTGAATATACCATGGACTGCCAGGAGAACAAACAAATCTATCTTGAAAGAAGTATAGCCAGAGTGCTCCTTGGAAGAGAGGATGGCAAGACTTTGTCTTACTTATTTTGGACATGTTATCAGGAGGGACCAGTCCCTGGAGAAGGACATCATGCTTGGTGAAGCAGAGGGTCAGCGAAACATAGGAAGACCCTCAATGAGATGGACTGACACAATGGCTCCAACAACGGACTCAAACATAGCAAAACTTGTGAGGATGGCTCAGGACCGTGTGTTTCGTTTTGTTATACACAGGATTGCTATGAGTTGGAACCGACTTGATAGTACCTAACAACAACAAAGGAGTTATTATATATATTTCTAACATAATAGTGGGGCCCACCTTTAGTCATTCTGATTCAGCTGCTCTGGGGTGAGACTTGCGCTTTGGCTTTTTTTTTTTTTAAACTCCTCGGGTTATTTTAATATGCAACCAAGCATCAGAGTGGCTACTGTAGATGAATACTGTGACTGGCCCATCAATTCTGTGCTCAGTTTTGAATAACAGGCAATCCTGTGGTCACTTTAGGTTACAGTCACAGTCTCAATTGAGATATAGCATGCCTCATCTGAGAGAGAAATTAAAACTCTGGACTTGATTTAATGGCATATCTTCTCCCCTCTCCAGCTGAGGCAGGTGGTGGGTGGGTGGGGGCTTGATATTGAAGTTTTAGCTCGTTTGCTGCCCAGGTGGAAGGGGATGGGCGTGGTGGGGGGGGAGGCTTTGTGCTGTTATGTGGATTTTCTCTCCTGGATACTGTCAAATTGAGAAAACAAAGTTCTTTAAGGTTAACAAGGTTTATTGAGTGATTAATTTGCTAGTAGAAGAGGAGTGTTTGGACTTAATTGGCATGAAGCTTAATTTTTGGGAAGGGAAGGTTTTTAAAGACAGTGAGGGAATCTTTAACAAAGAAGTTGAGTGATTGGTTAAGCGAGAAGTCTTTAATTTGGGGAGAGAGATTATAAAATAGGGGACAGAGAATTGATTGGTTGCTATGGGGTATTGGTTTCATTACGATTGATTGGCCTTGGTTGCCTGGGTCTAACTGGTATAAACTAGGCACTTTTGTCTTAATTAGTGCTTTCAAAGGCCTGTGGGCACGCTGTCTCTTAAGAGAGGTCTGACTTAATCTAGGACACCAGCTCTGATTTGACTTAGGAACCTGGCATAAATTCTGTGCAGCTTTGAAAAACAGCCTTGGGAAAATGTCCAAGGTTACAGTGAGATTAACCAAAATGTATGGCTTGAGTTTGACCATTTAAAATACCTTGGTGTGTTCTTCGGAGATTCCTCCCTCTGGGTTCTCTCTCCTGCTGTCCCCATGACATGAGCAAATGCGTCTCTACTCCAGCTGGTGGCTTGCAACCCTTCCTCAGTACCTAGAGATGCAGCTTGGCACTGTTGGGGTCCCTCTGCCCCTCCAGGTTTTCCCCCATGCAGACTTTCTCCATGCTGCTTATATCTGGTCCATAGGACACGCTCATGGTCCCTTGTCCTGCTACCTCTGGGAGTGCAGGTCTGACCCAGTTGCCACCTACATCTGCTGCCTCAGGCTATTTTCACCTGCCCTTTAAGCCTTCCACCTGCTGGGGACACAGTTCACATTCTCAGAATGTGTCCTGGTCTCCCAGGGCTGCCATAGAGAAACACCAGGTGGCGAGTGGCGTTAAAGAACAGAAATTCATTGTCTGACAGTTCTGGAGGCTGGAAATCTAAATTAGGGTTTTGGCTGGGTCAAATCCTTCCACCCAAGGGAGGAACGAACACCATTTAGCTGAAGATGTATGGAAATGTTGGCAGAGAAGAATAAAAACACTTCTTTGAATATTTTATTTTCATAGAAACCCACTGAGCAGAGAATATTAAGCAGAATAGGTAGAACCTCTTAGATTTTACTTTTAATGAGACAAACTCCCATCACTTGTTCACATATGATGATACTGATGCTTCTGGTCCGTGAACCACACTTTGAGTAGCAACGATATTACATATAAGACTGCAGAACCTGGGGGCACCACTGGAAGAATGGGTTAGGCCTGCATCAAGATTATCTCACTGACTGTCCCTGAAGATATCAAATAGTAATAATGATAAAAATATAGAATAGATGGTGTCCAGAGATGAGCTCTAATTGAGTTTGGGAGAAAAAAAGTAGGATGGATTCAATATGTGGCTTAAGAAGGCTAGGGAGAGGGCATGCACGTAGAGAGAGCAGTTGCAGGCGCACACATATGAAGCACGTGGTTAGCTGAGGATTCTCCAAAGATCCTGCTGTATCCTCTTTAGCTTACAGGCCAAAAACAAAGATTTGTCTCAGATGAAATCGATCCACCATGTGGCTGTCATTGGAATTCGATCCTGCTTATAGAAAAGTCCCTCTATGAACATATGGAGACTAAGTGGAGATCAGAAGTGGTGAGGTCGTCTTTTGGAGTGGAATGTTAAGCAGACATTTATGGCAGAGAGGGGCCATCACATTGAGATTGCGTAGGATTGTTATAAGGAAGAAACCTGGAGCCTTAAAGAGCATCTCCTGAATAGAGAGCACAAGTAACAAGAATCTTAAAGGTCAGGGATTCCTATAAACATGACTGTGTTGATTACATAAGAGTAGATTCTCTTACCTAAATCATTATCCAAATGATATACTGGTTTAGGCTTGGAAGGAACCCAGTCAGGGCAGGAGATGATACAGTGAGTACCCTTGGTGCAAAGCTTCACGTTCTTTAGGCAATGCATCAAGAGCGTCTCTATGGCCCACTCATTCAGGAAGAATGTCACAGCTCAAGAATGCTCACTCACACAAGCAGTGGGAGTTAGTGATCTATGCTTCCTAATTCGGGAGCGGTTGTTTCCTATGCAAAATGTACGTCAGGAACAAACTATAAATATTGGAAGAGTTTTCCCCACAGCTTCTCACTCCATGCTGCTTTATCAGAAGGTTCATGATATCTGGACGCACTGGAGTTCTCTGCACCACTTAGAATCACCCCAAACTGGTGGATTTAGGTTGAGTGTACTTAGGCCAGAGAATTTAGGGAGAGGAAATTTCTCCAAATGTTATAACTTATTATCTAAAGCGCCTGGGAGGCACAAATGGCAAGTGCTCGGCTACTAACCCAAAAGTGGGAGGTTCAGATCCACCCAGAGGTGTCTTGGAAGAAAGTCCTGGCAATCTGCTTTCAAAAGGTCATAGCCATGAAAACTCTATGCAGCAGTTCTACTCTGAAGCACAGGCAGTTGCCAAGAGTCAGAATCAACTTGATGGTAACTGGTACTGGTAAAGCCCCTTAATACTTTGTCCTTAGGCCATTTTCCAGGATCCATTCTTCTCCTGGTGATGAAAGTAAAGAAAATTCTACCTACTTTTCTGCCCTAAATAACTGAGAAGAGTATGATTTGGCCATGTTGTTGTTGTTAGGTGCCATGGAGTCAGTTTCGACCCATAGTGACCCTATGTACAACAGAACAAAACACTGCCTGGTTCTGCACCTCCCTCACAATTGTTGTTATGCTTGAGCCCATTGTTGCAGCCACTGTGTCAGTCCATCTCATTGAGGGTCTTCCTCTTTTTCGCTGATCTTCCTCTTTACCAAGCATGATGTCCTTCTCCAGGGACTGGTCCCTCCTGATTACATGTCCAAAGTGCGTGAGATGAAGTCTCACCATCCTTGCTTCTAAGGAGCATTCTGGCTGTACTTCTTCCAAGACAGATTTGTTTGTTCTTCTGGCAGTCCATGGTATATTCAATATTC
>NW_004444018.1:5055175-5068501 GCF_000243295.1 Trichechus manatus latirostris
TCTTTGCTTTTCAACACTTTAAAGATATCTTTTGCAGCAGATTTACCCAATACAATATGTCATTTGATTTCTTGACTGCTGTTTCCATGGGCATTGATTATGTTCAAAGTAAAATAAAATCATCGACGGCTTTGATATTTTCTCCATTTATCACTATGTTGTTTGTTGATCCAGTTGTGAGGATTTTTATTTTCTTTATGTTGAGGTGTAATCCACACTGAAGGCTGTAGTGTTTGATCTTCATCAGGAAGTGCTTCAAGTCCTCTTTGCTTTCAGCAAGCAAGGTTGTGTCATCTGCATATCACAGGTTGCTAATGAGTCTTTCTCCAGTCCTGAGGCTGCGTTCTTCTTCATATAGTCCAGCTTGTCAGATTATTTGCTCAGCATACATACTGAATAAGTATGGTGAGAGGGTACAACCCTGACGCATGCTTTTCTAGATTTTAAACCTTGCAGTACCCCCTTGTTCTGTTCAAACAAGTGCCTCTTGGTCTGCATACAGGTTCTGCATGAGTACAATTAAGTGTTCTGGAATTCCCATTCTTCACAATGTTATCCATAATTTGTTATGGTCCACACAGTTGAATGCCTTTGCATAGTGAATAAAACACAGGTAAACATATTTCTGGTGTTCTCTGCTATTAGCCAAGATCCATCTGTCCTCAGTAATGATATCCTTTGTTCCACATCCTCTCCTGAATCCAGCTTAAATTTCTGACAATTCCCTGTCGACATATTGCTGCAAACATTTTTGAATTATCTTCAGCAAAATTTTACTTGTGTGTGATATTAACGATATTGTTCGATAATTTCTGCGTTCTGTTGGATCAACTTCCTTTGGAATGGGCACAAATATGGATCTCTTCCAGTCGAGCGGTCCGGGCAGCTATCTTTCAGATTTCTTAGCATAGATGAGTGAGCACTTCCAGTGCTGCATCCGTTTGTTGAAACGTTTGTTGAAACATCTCAATTGGTTTTTCATCAATTCCTGGAGCCTTGTGTTTTGCCAGTGCCTTCAGTGCAGCTTGGACTTCTTTCAATATCTTTGGTTCTAGATCATATGGTACTTCCTGAAATGGTTAACACTGACCAATTCTTTTTTGGTAGAATGACTCTGTGTATTCCTTCTCTCTTCTTTTGATACTTCCTGCGTCGTTCAATATTTTGCCTATAGAATCCTTCAAAATTGCAACTTGGAACTTGAATTTTTCTTCAGTTCTTTCAATTTGAGAAATGCTGAGCATGTTTTTCCCTTTTGGTTTTCTAACTCCAGGTCTTTGCACATTTCATTATAATACTTTACTTTGTTTTCTCAAGCTGCCCTTTGAAATCTTCTGTTCAGCTCTTTTACTTCATCATTTCTTCCTATTGCTTTAGCTACTCGATGTTCAAGAGCAAGTTTCAGAGCCTTTTCTGACATCCATTTTAATCTTTTCTTTCTCTCCTGTCTTTTTAATGACCTTTTGCTTTCTTCATGTATGACTTTCTTGATGTCATCCCACAACTCATCTGGTCTTCAGTCTTAAGTGTTCAGTATGTCAAATGTATTCTTGAAATGGTCTCCAAATTCAGTTGGAATATACTCAAGGTCACATTTCAGCTCCTGGGGACTTGTTTTAAGTTTCTTCAATTTCAGCTTGAACTTGCATATGAGCAATTGATGATCTGTTCTACAGTCGGCCCCTCTCCTTTTACTGACTGATAATATTAAGCTTTTCCATTGTCTCTTTCTGCAGATGTAGTTAATTTGATTCTTGTGTATTCCATCCAGTGAGGTCAAGGCTATAGTCGCTGTTTATGTTGTTGAAAAACGGTATTTACAATGAATAAGGCGTTGGTCTTGCAAAATTCTATCATTCAATCTCCTGAATCATTTCTATCACCGAGGTCATATTTTCCAACTACCGATCCTTCTCCTTTGTTTCCAACTTTCACATTTCAATCACCAGCAATTATCAGTGCATCTTGATTGCATGTTTGATCAATTTCAGACTGCAGAAGTTGGTAAAAATCTTGGCCATAGACTTATAATAATCATGATAATTAAGATTTATACTTAAATAGCTCTTTATATCTCAGGAGTACTAATGTTAATTAATTATACTTCCCAAAGCTCCTAAGGAATTGCCAAAGCGAATGCTATTATCCTTTCCTATTTTATGGAAGACTCCTTTGTTACAGAAAAAAATGAAAACCCCAATGCTGCCTGGCAAATTAGTATTTCAGCCAGAAATGAAACTCTGACATCCAAACCTCCAATGTTTTCATGCTCTGAAGTTTAGAGAGGGAAGAAGAGAAGAACCTGGATATCAAAAGGCTCACCACCATGAGTTAGAAAACACTGTTGACAAAGCAAAGACAGTTTATGTGAAAAGAACAAATCTTTTGCTATTGCTTTATCATATGGAATTCTTTGAAATATTTTTCGAGATCACAGTAGAGTCTGTAAATATAATTGAAAGAATCCCCTTAGGGCGCTAGAGGGAGACTGAAAGCTTAAAGGAGGGAAACTGATGTGTCTTCCTGGTCTCCACCATAGTTTTAATCTGTGCAGCAGGATGGAAAATAAACCCTACTACCAGGCTACCTGGAAACCCTGGTTACATAGTGGTTAAGGGCTACAGCTGCTAACCAAAAGGTTGGCTGTTCAAATCCACCAGATACTCCTTGGAAACTCTATGGGGCAGTTCTACTCTGTCCAATAAGGTCATTATGAGTCGGACTCGACTCGACAGCAACAGGTTTGGTTTTTTTAGTTATCAGGCTATTGGAAACCCTGATAGCACAGTGGCTAAGAGATACAACTGCTAACCAAAAGGTCAGCAGTTCAAATCCATCAGGTGCTCCTTGGAAACCATATGGGGCAGTTCTACTCTGTTCTATAGGGTTGCTATGAGTTGGAATTGACTTGATGGCAATGGGTTTGGTGGTTTATTTTTTTGGGGGATCAGGCTACCTCTCCTCCCACGAGTTTTTTCTTCCCCTACAAATGCGTTTTTCCTTTATGTGTAATGTGTTACAGACATAAATTTACTCATGAGATATAACTGAGATTAGAAGATGGCAATAAAAAGACCCTGACTTTAGATGATGGTGAAGTGCTTTGGTTGGATAGATGTTGGGAAAAAGGTGACTTTAGTATCTATGTTTAGAAGTCTAAATGCCTTAAAGGTCTGTCTCTTGGCAGTGCGGACATCACATGTTTAATAAGGAGCTTTGCAGGAGTGCATCTGTGGCTGTTGTTCTTTTTAATTGGAGAACTTCAGGTTATGTCCTAAACCTGGTGGTCCTCTTCCCATATTTCCTAACTACATTAGTTAGGTCAAGAACAAAGTAAAAATGAATATAGCCATTTAAACTGCTCAACAAATTCTTCAGAAAATAGAATTTGAACATCAGACCAGCAGATATTTGTACCTGGCCCTGGTCTTCTCTTGGCTGTGTATGAGTTGCAGCTTCTGCACTTGAATGAAATCTGGAGGTATAGACTTAAGTCGGGCTAATGGAGTTCCCAGATTTCCGTATTTATTCCAGAGATTCTCAACATGAAGCTTTAGGGCTAGATGCCATCTCTTGCTACCTAAGTCTGAGATTTCTTACTTGATGAGAGCTTTTAGGATACTATTCAAGGAAGCATAACGCTTTTCACATTCCCTCTACGAGCACATTACTCAAATTGGATGCTACTCATTTGTCTTTGTATTGGTTTCCTAGGGCTCTCATGGCAAAATACCACAAACTGGGTGGCTTTAAACAATAGAAATTTATTTTCTCACAGTTCTGAAGGCTGAGAGTCTGAGAGCTGGGTGTTGGCTCTGTTGATTCTTTCCGAGGCTTTGAGGGAGAATCTGTTGGATGCCTCTCTCTTAGCTTCTGGTAGCTCCAGGCATTCCGTGGCTTGCAGCTGCATGATCAAATGGTGTCCTCCCTCTGCCTCCCTGTCTCTGTGTATCTTCTTTTCTTTTCTAAGAATACCAGTCATATGGGATTAGGACCCACCCTGCTCTAGTATGACTTCGTGTTAACCTAACTAATAACATCTTCAAAGACTCTACTTCCAAACAGGGTTACAGTCACAAGTATGGGGTTAGGGCTTCCACATATCTTTTGAGAGGGACACAATTCAATCCTTAAGCATTTTCATTCATTCCCTCACAGCTAGTGTTTATCTTCCTCATTTCACTCTTAGTCCTGGATATCTCAACAGGGGTTCCTAACTTAAGCAGTCACTAACAGTATAACCAAAACAATGGACTCAAACATACCAACGATCAAGAAGATGGCACAGAACCCAGCAACATTTTGTTCTGTTACACATAAGGCCTCCATGAGTTGGAGCGGACTTAGCAGCAGCTAACAACAACAACTATGGTATATAGTGAATGTATTTAAACCAAGTAAAAGGAAAGAGTTAGAAATTAGATTTAAAAATGGCAGGTTATTTTCAAAACTAGACCATTGCCAGAAGTCTAAAAAAGAATTGGTAGTTTTTCCTATGCCTGCTTTTAAAATTATGTTAATAACTACATCATTATTGGCATGTAAACATCATGGAAGGTTTTGCTTGACTGAGAAGTTGCTAGAAGCAACTGTTCTTGATGAATTGGGATCAGCTGGAGTAATGTGACCCTTATTTTTCATAAACTCTGGGTCTGTTCTTCCTGCCATGTACCAAGCTTCCCAGACATTTATACACTAAGAGGCATTTCTTTATTTGGGCGAGTATACCCTTGTCAGACAAAGTGTAATATGCTTGGGAGACAGAGAGGAAGAAAACAAAACAAAACAAAACTATTATTGTTTCTCCCATATTGTCTTTCTGTGAGTTTCATAATCTCATGCTAAATTTGGCTATTACTGACAATGAAAGTAAAGTGACAATACTTCTTGTACAGCCAGGAAAATGAAGTCAGGAAAATACGGTGCTTTTCACAAAGTTTAGATGTGGCCTGTTAGTTTTGGTGGTGCACTTAGTAGGAAAGGCATGCATTGATTCAGTTCCTAGGTCTGCAATGTGACCTGTTTTCTAGATTATGGGCTGACCTATTTATTTTTGATCCCACCACAAGTTCTGTTTTTCCATACCTGACACTCGATACATTGGGTAAATCCAAAGTTCTTGGGTCTTCTGGGGCTTTGTGTGGGTAATGTGTTTGTATGCTCCTTTTCTGTGATGAAGATGATTAAATCCGTATGTTATTCATATTCACTGAGGCCATTTAAGTGTGTGACTTAGACTGTCTGGCTCTGAATCCTGAGTTCTTGCACTTTCTTATGGGATTGTATGTGTAAAAGTGAAGTGGCTGCAGGCCGGCTTTTCATATATGCAGAGTCCAGGGCATGAGTGCAAATCAGTGACCAGCTTGTCCCTGTTTACCAGACACATTCCCGGTTTTAGCACTGAAAGTCCCAGTCCTGAGCACTTTGCAGAGGGGGAAAGCATTTCTGAGGATGAGTGGGTGACCTGCAAATGATATCTTGCGGGATGCTGCCGGGATTTTGTGCTACTTCATTCACTGAAGTACACCTCAAACTGCAGGGTAGCCTTCAGGTCCCTTCTGAGGGTGTCACTTCAGTCACAAATAATTCCAACAATGCATATTGACATGGTAGAACTCAACCTGCTTTGAAATGGTGTTTGGGATAGTGAAACTCATCAAAATACAATTGACATCCATGGAATCCATGGCTTTGCATCAATTGATGCAGCACCATCACATATGGTTGTACAAATTGTGCACTGCAGAATTTCAGGTGGTGCCATTCACATAGACCACAATATGAATGGCGCCCCCCGGAGTTGTGCAAAGCATAAACTGCACAGCAGTAGGCAGCACCCGTGAATCAAAGTGTACAGCTATTCACTTAATTTTTTTCCCTGCTAAAATAGTTATCCTTCTAGCTGAAGTATGTTAAAATTCTAATTTGAACATTGGGGCCCCTTTTATTTGGTTCTTCATTTAGGCTGACCTTGATTATCCGCTGGGGAATACATGGCTAGAAAACTGGTAAAGTTTCACTTTATTTTAAATGGTATTTTCTGCTAAACGTTTAGAAGTGAAATGAAAACTGAGTAAACTTTGTGGTTTACAAGGTTTACTTTTTCACAATGTAAGTGAGGACTGAAAACATAGGGAGTAGCTTTGGAAGTACAGTTTCCAGTCGCTTAAGTGTTATATCACAATTTAATTTTATTTCCAAGTAGGTTTTCAAATAGAGACCCAGCGAGTTCTGACTGGAGAATAAGTAGCAAATTTTTTGTCACCAGTTGTTGTTGATGCTGATTCAGTTTTTTTTTTTTTTTTTAAGTGTTTTTGTCCATTCTCAGGGGGATACCATAAAACAGAATATCCCAATCATCTTGATGATTGCAGGGTAACCCCCCAAGTGAAGTTTGTATACTTTTGCATTTCTTCCTGAGATAACATGTATTTGTAATCACTTATACATAAACAACTTCAATAAAGAAGTACATTTTTTGTGTGTGTGTTAGGGCAAAAACAGGATTTATTCAGCCTTGGAGTCCCCCCGAAGACTAAGTGGACAGCAAATTTGTACTGTAGATATCATCATTATCATGGGTGATCAATGCTGTATCGTGAATGCTAAGGGACCTGGCAAAACATAGTTTGAAAGTGAGCCCTAAACCACCAGAGAACAGCACAAGTGGAATATAAGTATCAAAGTTGCAATTAAAATGGCCAACCGCATAATAGAAACAGGATAAAAAAAATTGATCATAATTATTGATTGCTAAAATTTTTCCAGTCAAAGTAATTCATGATTTCTCTTGCTTCTTTTCTTTTCTTTTTTGGAGGGATGGAGGTTGAGGAACTGAGGGCGGGAGGGGGCAGAGTCAACATGAAACAAATCAATAATTTCAGATTTTATTTATCTGTCCTATAAAACAGTTTATTTAATTATAAAGCCTTTAAAGTATATTTAACTCATTTTAGTTTGTGTAAGTTAGTAATTTTTAAACTCCAAAATGTATACTTACGAATCTTTGCTTTGTTTTGCTTTTTAGGTGCAAACCCAAATTATCCTGATGTAATTTATGAAGGTAGCTATCTTGTTTCCTTCATTTTGTATTTTTTCAAAATGTTTGTCTAAGATGAAATAAATCCACTAAAAGAAGACCATTAAGCTCAGTTAAATATACACTTCAAGCATACACATGCCGAAGTAATATTTCAAAAAAATCATTGAATATTGATGGTCATTTTCCCTTGATATTTACAGTGCCTGTAAATAGCACTTTCTCTCTGTGCCTCTGTTCTTGGAAGTAGTAAATCCATTCTGCTGTAACAGACATTTTGTTTCCGTAATTGGGAACTAATTACCTGTTTAAAAGCCATGACTAGGAAGAGAAAGGAGTTGCATCAGTTAGAATGTTTCTAGCTATGATAGTTAACCTAATTCAAGACTGTTTCTTGTGTAATAAGGAAGTTTGGCTCACATACAGGAACCAGCTCTAGGGCTGGTTATATCAGCAGCTCAACCATCTCATTAGGGACCCACGTTTCCTTCATCACTCTACTGCCTCGGGTGTCAGCTTCATGGAAGGCTGGTTTCTCTTAGGGTTATAAGGTGATGTCAGCAGATGGACTACTGCCATTCATACTGGTGACAGAAGGGGAAGAACTTCTGAAAGGCATTTCAGAAGAAAGAGAACTTTCCCAGAGACCCCCACCAAGCCCTCTTTGTATCCAATTTAAGACTCAATTGAGCTATGGTCCGTTCTCATCTTCATTACTGACAAGATGGCTGGGTTAACCCTTGACTAACTTGACCTACTCCTGGAGGTGAGCTCAGCTTCCCCTGAAGTGGGTGGTTTCCCTGGGGGAGGAGTGATACTTGAACAAAATGGGGTTCTCTTAGGAACATGGAATGAGAGATCCCAAAAGGTCCACTACATTAGTTTTCCACTAGATATCTAATCTTTACTCTGCTATTTTAATGAAATGCCAGGAATGTCTTAATAAATGTGAAAACCCTTCATTAGCAGATATCCAAACCATCTTCATGACCAGGAAGTCATTATTTGGGGAAATGAGAGGCTAAATTTTCAGACATACCTTGACATTTAAGCTTAGTTAAAAGTTAGGTTCATAAAGATGTGTGTGTGTGTGTGTGTGTATATATATATATATATATATACGTGTGTGTGTGTGTGTGTGTGTGTGTGTGTATTCTATAAAATATTCTATGTTTATATTCTATCAAATATTCTATACTTTATACATTTATATGTAAATATATTTTATTTTTTCTATAAAACTATTTTATGTTTTTATATTTATTATATATGTGTATATTTAACTTGAGCTAATTTTAGCTGGGAAATTATAATGTCTTTACCTGCTTTAGGCATGTTAAGTCATATTTCTTCCAAGTTGTGGTTTGGATGATTCTGTGCAGGTGAATTGGGTATTTTTGATTCTATTTGTCTTGATATGATTTAGAGGAGGACTATCTCAAATTGTATCATAGGAGGGAAATAAAGTTTGAATTGTGATTTTACATTTTAAAATTATGTTTTGGACTCCTCCTCGTGACTTCAGATCGCAGTTTGGATCTTTGGGCCAAAATGTCATGATATTAAACTATAGATACTTTAATTATTTCAATTTTGCATGAATGGCTGAGAAAAGAGAAGAATAAACAAATAAATGATACCTGTTAGTATTTGATTGAAATTAATACGTTTTAAGATATTTGAAATGAAAATGGTGAGAATGTGATTTGGGAAGTTAAGGATGAAACAGCAAATAGGTAGACAATAGGTACTTTTCACTTACTATTGCTCACACTCAAAGGAACATTCCACTAATAAAAAAACAATTTAAATTAGCTGCCTTGAGGCCAACCTCATAATTCTATCTACGGAAGTTTAGATGGAGCTGAGTTAATGAGGTAGCATGTTCAGGATTGAAAATGAAGGCACCTTACCTGTTGAGAAAATATATGTAAACATTATAACATTGTTTGCAGTGTTTACCAAGAATTTTGTCTGACCTTTTGTAGATAATGTTAGTAGTAAAACTTCGGCTGCCAACAAAAAAGTTTCCTGCCTGTTAGTAATTCTGAAACTAAAGTATTGTTGATTCAGAATTGCTCAAAAGTTCATATGTAGACCAAAGTTCCATATTGATTCTGATTCCATACACCAGTTTGAGTGTCTGCCTCTTACCCAAACTAGATACACCTTTCAAGGGAACCAGGATTGCTGATTTCATGTCTAGGTTCATGTCTAGGTTCTGTCACCCCTTTGTTTTGTGACCTTGGGCTAGACATTTAACTTTCCTGGAATGACATTCTTCATCTGTAAAACTGGCTCGACTTGACCATCTCTAAAGACCCTTCCAGGTTTATAACTCTATGACTCTTAAATGATTGATTTCTTTTAGTATTTATTTTAAATGAACAATTAGATAAAGACATACATTGTTGTGTACAAAGGAAAAACACAAATAATGTTTGGTTTAGAATTTGACCAGTTGAACACTAACGTAAAAATCTCGATTGAAAAAAATGCTCAGCTTTGTGCAATCCCACCACTACAATGGATTAACTTAGGCAGCCAAACCATGGTCTTGCACAGCCAGGCCCTCAGTGGATTGGAATGTTTGAGATTGGTGTTGCTTTGTTCTGGGTTTTGCTGTGGTTCTGAAGCCTTGTTGTTGGCAGCCCAGCGACAACATCATGGTTTCTTCTCTTTCCCTTTTCTTCAACACAAGATTATGGGACTGCAGCGAATGACATTGGGGACACCACAAACAGAAGTAATGAAATCCCTTCCACAGATGTGGCTGACAAGGCTGGTCGGGAGCATCTCTCGGTGAGTGTGATAAGTACGTGTTTCCCAGCTTGGTTCTGAGCAGATTGGCTGCCTGAATGTTGGAAGAGTGTAGCTACTTCAATGTATGCCCTCCAGCAAGACATTTTTAATGTTCAAATGTAAACATCCCATTAAAGATGGGAGGAATTAATGGAAATGTTAAAGAAAAGTGATCAAAGGTGCTATATACGTATATAGCCTCTGACTTACTTGCTTTTCCGTTCGTGGATCACTTTAATTGTAAATGGTTCCTGTTTCAAACGTCAGTCCTTTAAAAGGTTACCACGAGAAGAGCAAGAAACCACCTTTCTCGTTCAAGGCCATATATAATTATTCCTGTTTTGTGCACCTTCACACCTGTTTCCTTAAAATTTTTAATTAAAGTTTGAGTGCTGTTAAATGTAAGGAATCCATCAGGTTATATAAGCGAAACTCAGATCCATCCATTAGGAGTTTGTAAAATGTGACTCTTGTTGTTAGTTGCTGTGAAGTTGGCTCCAACTCATGGTAACCCTGCCTGTAACTTAACAAAACATTGCCTGGTCCTGCACCAACTTCATGATTGTTGGTATGTTTGAGTCCATTGCTGCAGCCATTGTATAGTGCCTTCCAGCCAGGAGAACTCATCTTCAGCACTGTATTGGACAATGTTCTGTTGTGATCCATAAAGATTTCATTGGCTGATTTTGGGAAGTACATCACCAGGCCTTTCTTCCTAGTCTGTCTTAGAAGCTTCACTGAAACCTGCCCAGCATGGGTGACCCTACTAGTACTTGAAATATCAGTGATAAAGCTTCCAGCATCAGAGCAACACACAAGCCACCACAGTAGGACAAACTGACAGATGGGCAGAGGAGATGTGACTACTAGTACCTAAAATACAAATAGGAAATGAGTTATATGATATAATGAGAGGGAGAGAAACAGAGACACAAGTGTTCTGCTCCTTCCAGCTGGGAAGCCTTTCTGGGCAGGTGGCATTTAAATGGCCTGAGCAGGATGGTTGGGACTTGGGCATACAGGAATGGGAGGAAAGGGCATTTTGGTGTGTGAACAAGAGCCTGCAGGCTGGGAAACATGGCACCTGTGCTTGGTTGGAGGGTAAGGTGTGTGAAAGGCAGCAGTAGGAGGCAGGGATGGAGAAGTAGGTTGTGGCAGGTCCTTAAGCTTTGGAACACAGTCCAAGGTGTTTGTTTATTGTGCAGTGAGGAGCCTTCAAAGTGGGGAGTGTGACCAGGGATCTGTGGCAGCATTGGTCTGTCAGAAGCTCAGGTCAAAACCCAGGAGGCTTCCTTGATTCTTTTCTTTTTCTCACATCTCATATCCAAATGATCAGCAGGTCCTGTGAGCTCTGGCTCTATCTAAATTCCAAATCCACCAATGTCTCTTCTTCGGCACTGCTACAGACGTAGTCTGAGCCAGGGGTTGGCAACTGCTGGGTTAGAGAATCGAACTCTTTTGGAGACAGGACCTTGGGCTGAGAAACAGGGATGGAAGGAGATACATAGTCCCGCTTACATCCTTCTTTCTAAAATGTTAATATGTATTCAGTGTTGCCTAGGGGCACTGGTGGTTCAGTGGTAGAATTCTCGCCTTCTATGCAGGAGACCAGGATTGGATTCCGAGCCAATGCATATCATGCACAGCCACCAGCCGTCTGTCACTGGAGCCTTTCATGTTGCTACGATGCTGAATAGGTTTCAGAGAAGCTTCCAGACTGAGACAGACGAGGAAGAAAGGACTGGCAATCTACTTCTGAAAATTAGTCAATGAAAACCTTATGGGTCACAATGGTCCAATCTGTGACCGATCATGGGATGACGCGGGACTGGGCAGTGTTTCTTCTGTTGTGCGTGGGGTCATCATGAGTTGGGGGCTGACTTGATGGCAACTAACAACAACAACAACTTAGTGTAGCATTTTGGCTTAATCGGCAACGACAGCAGTGTGAGCCACATTTTCCACTTGTACCTCTGTGATCTCAGGATTCACATAGGTCTGCATCTGCTCCCTCCACTTGTATCACCACTCCTTGTAATTAAATTTTAAACTTAAAATGACTTTTTATTGACCTATGACATACATACAGTCAAATTCATGTCCCATGAGTGTACAGCCCTATGAGCTCTCCCAAGCTGAACTCACCCCAGATGTCCCTGGACACTACCTTCTTCCAACTCGTCACTCCAAGGGCACCCTGACTCCTAACAGCAATAATAGCTAACTTATAAAAATGTTTGTATTATGAATAATTTTCAAAGATACACCACAGTAGAGAGGACTGTATAATGAACCCCACTGTATCCTTCACCAGCTTCAAACATTATCGGTATTTTGCCATTCATGCTTTATTCTTTCTCTCTCTTAAAAATATTAATTGTATGCCCACTTGTATGAGCTTTAACTTGTGCTTTCTCATTTGTAAACTAGGACTAATAATAAAACCAGTTGCCGTCGAGTTGGTTCCAACACATGACGACCGCATTGTGTCAGAGTAGAACTGTGCTCCATAGGATTTTCAGTGGCTGATTTTTTAGAAGTAGATCACCAGTCCTTTCTTCTGAGGCACCTCTGAGTGGACTCTAAACTCCAGCCTTTCAGTTAGCACCTGAGCACATTAACTGTTTGCATCACCCAGAGACTCCTGGGATATAATAATAATATTATATTAATAATGATAGTATAATAATAATAACAAGACCTACATAGTTCGTCATACAGCTGTTGAAGATTAAATGAGTTAATATATATAAAGCTCTTAGGAGAGCACATAGTAAGCATTCAGTGCGTATGAACTGTTATCATCATCGTCATCATCATCACCATTGTATGAAGGTAGGGAGCTATTAAGCCAGGCCATAACTTCCCCTCTCTTCCTTTCCCTAGGTCTATGCTGTGGTGGTAATTGCGTCTGTGGTGGGATTTTGTCTGCTGGTGATGCTGTTTCTGCTTAAGTTAGCAAGACACTCCAAGTTTGGCATGAAAGGTAAGAAGGGTTATGTTTATTTTACTTCTTATGTGGAAGCATTTTTGGCTTATGACTAATGCTAATTACCAGTAAAGAAGGAAGCAGCTAAATTTACGATGACTAGGTTTTAAGGCTGAGAAAATAGCATCAAGGATATGATACTACAAATCAAGAGAGAGCAAAATAATGTTGATTACTCTGCACTACCCACTTTCCAATGAGGACGGTTGTCCCAGAAGACACAGAACTAATTTCTTGAGTATCAAGTGACTAATAATGATAGAGGCAAATTGTGCCTGTGTTTTGCTTTGTGGCAAATAGCAGGCAGGGATAGTTATGGACACATGTACTTTGTGCCAAAAGGTTCTTTCTGCTGAAATTTGACTTCCAAATCTTCAATGGTATGCTTTTGATTGTTGCTTCTCTGGATTCTCATCTTTTGAAATTAAAACAACAAAGTTGGGAAGAAAAATACGACCAGTCATTGGTGGTACATTGAAGCTTTGTGAATGAGTGG
>NW_004444018.1:5068601-5133195 GCF_000243295.1 Trichechus manatus latirostris
TTTTTTTTTTTTTTTTGGTGGAAAGTTTCTCAGTTCTGCATTAAAAATGAGGGACTATGTTGTCCAAGAATAGAATAATTGATCTCTTTTAGAGGACCAAAAATGAATTTTAGGGGAAAATGCGTGTAGAGATGCTCTTGTAAAATACATAGCTGAGCGCTTCAATGACTTAGAAGCATTTTCTTTGGAGTTTAAACTTGTTTATTGGCTAATATGTTATTGTTGTATTTTGTGTGGTCTCTTCAATAGCCAAGGAAAGCTGTGAATAAGGTATAGGTTTAGTGGTGTCTTTTATTACTTGTGTTCGAGAGCCAGTCTGGTGGGTTATCTTTATCTGTGTGGTCTATTATAATTACTATGAATGTTGTTTGTTTACTTGGAAGGGAGTTCTTAAGTAGCAGTAAGTTTCCTGGCATACATTGGGCTCTGGGGTAGATCAGATCTACTTTCCTCCTCTACTGTGGCCAAGATCCTAAACCAGAAATGAGCAGGGAGGAGTAGTGGTCAACTGGGGCTTAAAATACCCTCGAACCTCCTCTTGACTCACTTTGCCCTACTTATCCTTTAGGAGGAGATCTCTTTAGGAAGAGGAAGCTGATTATCAATAAGGCTTGGAAGAGGGACTACAGTACAGTGAGTTTAATTCATCCTACTGCAGTGATTCTCAAACTTGACTGTGCATTAAAATTCCTGACGGGCTTGTTAAAACACAGATTGCTGGGCCCACCCCTACAATTTCTGGTTTAACAGGTCTGGGGTGGGCCTGAGAATTTGCATTTTTAATAGTTTCTAGGAGATGCTGCTATTGCCCAAGACTTCCTTGAGAATCACTGTTCTGTGGGTCAGGATGGGCTACCAGTCTCTTTCTGAAGTGACGAGGTATTGGGGGGCGGCACTGCAAATGAATTACACCATCTGCTTGGAAGGCCTTTCTGGGCCCTGAGGTTTAGCTGACAGCCCGCTCTGGGCTAGGCTTCTCCCCTACGTAGCCAGCTACTTCCCATGGCATTTTGTTTTCCTAATCCTTGTCGGGCACTTCCTTTTCTTAGGACGCACTTGGAGTGGACGTTCCCAGGTGTAGATTCTACCAGAGAGAGTCAGACCCAACAGTATAACTTTCCTTTCTTGTGGGTTTAGTTTGAGCTCTTTTATCCCATGGTATCTTCCAGGAGAGGATGTGTCCAGATCCTTCTGGAAGCTCAGCAAAAACTTTGGGAATCCTCAGAGCAAAATTTGGGAGTCCTTTCCCACTCTTGTTTAGGAAAAGGACTGGCAGAACTATCTGTAAATGTTCCCATACTCATTGTAGCGCAGCGATGGGGGAAATAGAAGGTAGATATTTTGTTTCAAAGATGATTATATTTCGTATTGGGACTCTTGGCACTAAGACTGAAACAATACTTTATTTGTATAATTTGAGATTATCAATAAAGCACCTACATTTTTTTATATAGCTTAAGGGTGCTCTTAATTATAAGAAGGTTTTGCTTAACCTTGTAACAGAGCCAGTAAATGACTTCCTTCAGACTGTAACTACGATATCGTATGTTTTGTTCCCTTATTCCTCAACATAAATAAAATAGTTTTTAGAAATTTTGTCTCAGAGACTCATGTTCTTGTTTGAAATATCTAATTATTCTATTTTAGCTGCAAGTCTATCTGTGGCATGGTTTGAGCAAAATGAGGCTGAGTTGAGGTTATATGTTTACAAATCAGATGCTGAGTTGATAATCTTGGGGGTGTCTAGAAGATAAGATGAGGTCCCGCAATGAGTGCAAATGAAACTGGTTAAAAAGTGGGGTTTAAAAGTTAATGTAAGTTAGAAGAATCTGGTCAAAAGGGGGGAAATGCAGAACAGAATTTCAGATTCTCATGGGCTCTAGAATTTCTGGAGACATGGAAGGTGAATGAACCCTGAAACTATTGCCCTAAGATAATCTTTAAGCCTTAAACCAAAAATATCCCCTGAAGTCATCTTAAAACTGAACAATAATTTGGCTTAACTAGTAAAAAAAGGTCTGCCTTGAGCATTATGCTCTTTTAAGATCTATATATATATGGGATCAAACTGACAACAGCAACTCAAAAGATTAGATAGGAACGTTAAGGGGCCGTGAGTTTATGTTAACGAGGAAGGAACGACTCAGAAAAGGAGGGTGAGAATGGTTGCACAACTTGAAGAATGTAATCAATGTCACTGAATTGTACATGTAGAAACTGTTGAATTGATGTATATTTTGCTGTGTATATTTTCAACACCAACAAAACAAATAAAATTTAGAAAAAAATTTATGAAAGTTAATATACTTTAAGTGCTATTAGAGCTAGGATTAGTGCTGAAAACCCTAGGTCTTAAAAAGGGAAGAATATGTAAAAACACCATTATACTTAGGGAGGTAACCAGGAAATATGTTGGTGGTTGTTTCTGAGTAACAGTGCTGTGAAATTTGCATAGCTTTGGACAGAACTTTAGACAGTATAGGAGGGAAAAGTGGTTGGTATGCAAATGCACCATTACAAATGTAATTTTTGCCCTCATAAGTATCCTGGAGACAGATTGAAGCTGAAAGATGGCTGCTAGTCTACCTTTAGGTACTCATAACTTATTGCCCAGCACCAGTATCACATCAGAGTACCTGAGTGGTGCAAATGGTTAACAGCTCGGCTGCTAGCTGAAAACTTGGAGACTTAGGTCTACCCAGAGGTGCCTTGGAAGAAAGACCTGGCGATCTACTCGTGAAAAATCAGTGATTGCAAACCCTGTGGAGCATAGTTCTACTCTGACATACATGGGGTCACTGTGAGTTGGAGTCTACTCTGGCAACTGAGGACAAGGTGGGGGCAGCACTGCATCACAGTCCAGTCTTCAGTGTTGGCTATTTCAATCGTGGTAGCAGCCTCAAGATTATAAACTACAGTTTAATACTTTTAATTTGAAGGACCCAGGGTAACACAAACCAACCATAAATCTCTTAAAATCTCACTGAAGGGAAGTGCAGGGCAATTTGAGCTTTATGGATTGACTTGAGAACGCAAACGTTATTTAGTGTATTGCTTCTATGGGAAGATGATCTGTAAATCCCAAATTGGTGAGTTAAACCTAATTTTAGAACTCAGCCATTGAGTTGTGGTATAGTCATTGGAGATGGGTCTATATGATCATTAGCTTCATAAAGGTTTATTTTCTCTGTTCTGTCAATTCACCGTAAACAAAATGCTGATGGTGCAATCCAGAATAGGTAGGGCAGACAGCGATCTTCAGGATGACAGTATTTGTTTTTACTTGCTCCTCTTTACTTTCCCATTGTCTAGCCCAGAGTTGGCACTCAATAAATTCTAATCAACTGGTGAATGATAAGAGAGAATTTGCAACTTCATCCTCTTTAGGTTGTTAATTAGAAAACAGTATTTGGAGGACAGATAACACGTGAATGTTTAAAGAGAGACCCTGGGACTTTTCTACGTTTCTAAAGGGGACCTTTCTCCTGCTTTTTTATCAGTTATTTCAGATAAGTAATGGCCCTAGATAGGGGATTGCTTTGTCCAGGTTTTGTCTTAGGGCATTGTCTTAGTCATCTAGTGCTGCCATAACAGAAATACCACAAGTGGATGGCTTTAACAGAGAGAAATTTATTCTCTCACAGTCCAGTAGGCTACAAGTCCGAATTCAAGGTATCGGCTCTAGGGGAAGACTTTTTCTTCTGTCAGCTCTGGAGGAAGATCCTTGTCATCAGTCTTCCCTTAATCTGGGAGCATCTCAGCGCAGGAACCTTGGGTCCAAAGGACGCGCTCTGCTCCCGGCACTGCGTTCTTGGTGGTATGAGGTCTCCCTTCTCTGCTTGCTTCCCTTTCTTTTTATCTCTTGTAAGATAAAAGGTGGTGCAGGCCACACCCCAGGGAAACTCCCTTTACATTAGATCAGGGATGTGACCTTAGTAAGGGTGTTGTACAATCCCACCCTAATCCTCTTTAACATAAAATTGCAATCACAAAATGGAGGATAACCATAAAATTCTGAGAATCGTGGCCCAGCCAGATTGATACACACATTTTTTGGGGACATAATTCAAACCATGACAGGCATCTAGGACATGTATGACCTCAGAATATGTGTCTTTGTCTAGTGCTGAAGCCATCAAAAGTGCCAGATGGTCGTGTACTCCTAGATGTTAGCCTAGGATTTATTTTTAAATAGCTGTTGATACATTTTTTTTGGAGTCCCTGGGTGGTGCAAACAGTTAACATACTCAACTGCTAACCAAAAAGTTGGTGCTTCAAGTTCACCCGGAAGTGCCTCAGAAGAAAGACCTGGTGATCTATTTCTGAAAAATCAGCCATTGAAAACCCTATGGAGCACAGTTCTATCCTGACACATATGGGGTCTCCATGTCTCGGGGTCACCATGAGGCAGAGTCAATATGATGGCAACTTCTTTTTTTAAATTGATATAGTTTAAACTTCTTGTTGCTAATGTTCAACAGACTACCTGCCCTGTTTCAACAAAGACGTCAAGAGGTAAAATTTATCTCAGTCGATTTTTCCCTGTTCATTTCTGTGCCTTTACATCTCCCTACTGGTTTTTGGTTGAACAGTGATTTAGCATAATTACAGAAGCCCTGAATAAAGCCTCTCTGTTAGTACTTGGCCAGCTGTTTAGGGATTATTCATATGTGTGCTTAATATGGATGCAAAAATGTATAACAAATCTATGTATCAATAACCCTATACTTAAATGCATAATTTTATCCCCTTTCTTCTAAGGTCTGCCTCTTATTTATTTTAACTTTTATTTTCACTGAAATAGGACTTTTGTCGATAGAGCTCAAAGAATTTTCCAGAACCACTTCATTGCCAAAGGAATAGGCAACCAGGCTTTTGAATGCTCACACTTGTGTTGCAACCAAGCCTTGTGTTTAGCTCTCACATTGCTTGCTGGCTGTCTTTCTTCATTGAAGATGGAGAAGTACATATGAAGGGGAAATGGAAGCATCTAGGGGCACTAGGCCTGCCAAGTCTTCAAAATGTGCTCCACATTGGGAGCCTTGCCTGATGGCATTTATGGTGTACAGGGATGGAAAAAAAATATAAAGGAGCCAGAAGGAAAGAGGGGGCTTGGCATTCATCATGCTGGTGAAAAATAGTTTCTGCTATCAGCTTTATGTTACTTGCATTCCCTAAGGTAAGTTCACATATGATACTTATTCCCTAAGCAGTGAGGCATTCTTTGTCCTTCTAGAGTAAAATATGTAAGTGACCCTAAGAAATCCCTGGAGAATAAGTGAGGAGAGAAAGCCTTTTCTCTCATTCAGCGTTGATAGCCTCCAAGAGCCAGATCTCCTCTGTGGCCTACTCTTCATGGACAAAAACTGCCCTTTTTGCATTCATCCTGGTATCAGAGCTTTAGATACTGCCTGTCAGTGATGGATGGAAAAACTGCATAGCCTAAAGAAGCAGATACAGGCTTTCTTGCCGCAGACTCGAGGCCCACAATTTGTTTCTCCTCTTTTAAACAGCCTTCTAAGTGTCTTTCAACAGCAACCAAAAATTTGGTTATTTAAAAATGGTCATAAATATAGTCGGGCCAAAGCTAAAGAGGTTGAAGGGTAAAGCCTTTTGTATGAGCCGAAAATAATTTTGGAAAGTTGAGGAGGTTGAGTTTAACAGATATTTGGATCAACTTTTAAAAGAGGAAAAAATGTGACCGAAAGCCAGAAACACAGTTGTAGCAACATCTGTACGGACAAACTGTTTTCCATATGCTTTTTTTTTAAAAAAAGAAGAAAAATAACATTAAAAAGTATAACAGTAATACATGAATGCATTCTTGTTTTCAAAATTTCAAACAAGTTAGAGATATATAGAGTTAAATGCAGAAGTTTCCCTGCATCCTCCGTTCCCACTACCATTTCCACTCCTAAAGATAACCTCCTGATACCACCTGGGATGCATTTATTATGTACATAATAAAATATATAGCTTTATTTATTGTGTAGATAATCAAATACATAGCTTCATTTTTGGTTACAGAAAGAAATTATAATACCAGTTGTCTTAGTTACCTAGTGCTGCCATAATGAAAAATACCACAGTGGGTGGCTTTAAAGAACACAAATGTATTGTCTCACATTTTTGGAGGCTACAGGTCCAAATCAGAGCATTGGCTCTAGGGGAGGGTCCTTCCTTGTTGGTACTGGCATGTCCCTTGGCATTCCTTGGCTTGTGGACAGTTCCTCACATGGCATCTGTCTCACCACCCCGCCCATGTTTGTCTTGTGTCTGTTCTGCTCTTTTTATAACTCAGAAATGATTAGGTTTAGGACCCACCCTACACTGGTATGACCTGATTAACATAACAACTGAAAACCCCAATTTCCAAACAGGATTCCATCCATAGATATAGGAGTTAGGACTTCCACATTTCTCTTTGGGGGTCATAATTATGTCTATAATACCAATCTTGATCTGCATGTTTTTAAAGGCAACAATTTGCCTTGTCAGTCTTTCTGTCTCAGTACCTCAGTCTCTACTGCATTTTGTTTAGTAGTATTTTAGAGTAGTCTGGCACCAGGCTATGCCCCTTACAAGCTGGGTGACGTGGAGCAGGTTTCTTCTCTCTTGCCTCAGCATTGTCATCTCTAATGGAGCAGTAATAGAACCTACCTTGTAGGGTTGTTACTCAGACAAACTGAATTTATATGTGAAGGACTTGGAAAAGTTCCTGGAATTTAGTAACTGTAAATATTGGAGCTCTGGTGGTGCAGTGGTTAAGAGCTTGGCTGCTAACCAAAAGATCAGCAGTTTGACCCACCAGCCACTCCTTGGAAACCCTATGTGCGCAGTTCTACTCTGTCCTATAGGGTTGCTAAGAGTCTGAATCAACCTGACGGTAACAGGCTTATTTTGGTTTTGGTATATAAATATTAACTATTATTACTATTATTATTGTAGATGAATTGTGATTTATTGAATTCTTCTTCTTTTAACGGGCATTTAAATTGTTCCCAAGTGTTCAAAAAATTCTTTGGAATCATACCTTGTATATAAAGATGGATACTTGGAAATGGATTGCTGAGAGAAAACATGCATATTTTCAGGCTTGATAGATTCTGCCAAATTGC
Organism: Trichechus manatus latirostris; assembly: GCF_000243295.1. Lineage (NCBI taxonomy): Eukaryota > Metazoa > Chordata > Mammalia > Sirenia > Trichechidae > Trichechus > Trichechus manatus. The sequence goes on from NW_004444018.1 coordinate 5,075,720, forward strand.
CCTCCATAAATGCTTTGCCAATTATACTCCCACCAACAGTATATGAGGGTACCCATTTTTTTATATTCTCACTCATGCTGGATTTTATCAATCTTTTATATTTTTACTGATTTGGATTAAAATGATATTTGATTACTAATAAAGCTAAACATCTTTATCATGGGGTAATTGGCCATTTATAGTTTTTCTAAGGAAACCCTGGTGGCATAGTGGTTAAGAGCTATGGCTGCTAACTAAAAGGTAGACAGTCTGAATCTACCAGGCACTCCTTGGAAACTCTGTGGGGCAGTTCTACTCTGTCCTATAGGGTCTCTATGAGTTGGAATCGACCTGATGGCAACGGCAACAGGTTTGTGTTTTTTTTTTTAAATAGCTCTATGAAGAAGAAATGATTTTTTTTACTTGTTGATTTATAGACTTACTTTATAAATTATATATATTAACCTTTTATTGGTTATATGTGTTGTTTACATTTTGTTCTAGTCTTTTGATTTTTGTTATGGTGTTTTTGGCAGACAGAAGATTCACCTTTTTATATAAGCAAATCTGTCCATTTTTTCCCCAAGTTTTGTGTCTTACTTAAGAAGACCTTTCCCACCATAAGATGGTAAACATACTTTTAAGTATTTTCTTCTCCTAATTGAACTCTATGATTTAAAAAGAATCTTAGCTCTTTAATCCTTTTACTATTCTTTTCTTAGAAAAAAAAATTGATGTGAAGTTGTCCTTTCTTTTTCAAAGATATATAGAATAAAGATATTTCAGTGAATTTTAGTATGACATTTTCAGAGAAAGAGAGACCAGTATTATTATTTTAACATTCTAGAATCAGATAGGCACTCATAAAAAAGAAGTTTGAAGAAATTCTAGTGATTAATTCTTTTCTGTAAAGTGAGTAGTGGGTATCTTTGGCTCTCTCTTCTCATAGGGGAATGTAAACCTCACCAGATACCATCAGAGAAATGGAATTTTCATAGAAACCTTCTTTTTTACTGCCCTCTGCCAACTTCAAATTGAGTTCAAAATGTATCTTAGCACAAAATTTGTCTATGCCAGTCAAGTTCTCCAAAATTTCAGAGAAGACATTCAATTGAAATAGACATTTAGTTCATTCATTGAGTCATTTAACCAATTGAAAAATGTGTATATCTCAAGACAAAAATTAATCCCAGTGTTTCTCTCCTGTCACTTGGAGAAGTTATAAAAAACTTTTCCCTTATGTTTATGAGGTGAAAATCTCCTTTCCAAAGCCTCTCACTTTTTTTAGTGCCAACATTTGGGTTATGTACGCATGCGAGCGGAACATGCTTTTTTATTTGCAACATATTGAAAATGTGTAGAACTTTTAAGAATTCACTAGATTAGGCAAGACAGGAAAGAGAGGAATCAGCTTTTCTTCCGTTAGCCTTGTCAGAGCACTTAACTCTAACTTTTCATCAACTACCCCGAGGCGTTCCCACAAGCCCATTATGATTGAGGGGAGAGCTCTTTGTGTCTAACATGAAGGTGTATGCAGTATTATTGAGGGGCTTTCTACTCTAGTTTACTGAAGGATAAAAAGCTCCTTTAAGAAATTAGATTTCGTACTTACCCAAAAGTCACGAAAAATTGTTACCTCTTCTTTGCTGTCCTTAAACCTTTTCAAGACCCAATTATTTTCTCCTCTAAATTTTTTAATGATACTATCTGTTTTCACTAATGAGGGCATGCTGATTAAAGGACCAGTTCAGAATTTTTATTATGAATTATGGATTTTATTGGTGCCTTTAGTCCATTTACATTCAGTGTAATTATTGATGGGTATGAGTTTAGCGTTGTCATTTTGGTGTCTTTTTGTGTGTGTGTGTTTTGACAGTTTCTTTGTTCCACTTAATTTTTCTGTGCAGAATCATTTTTCTTTTAATCTTTTTCACTGTTGCTGATTTTGTATTTGCTGAGTCTTTATGTTTTTCTTGTTTTTTGTTTTAATGTGTAGGATTGTTAGTTTCCTTTGTGGTTACCTTAATACTTACCCTGTTTTTATAAGTTTAAACCAATCTTTTATTTCTACATAGCACCTTGACTTCCTCTCCATATGAAAGATCTATGACATTTTTTGTCCCTCTTTTTTGTTTTAATGTTGTCATATTTTTCATATTGACATCGGTTTCCCTATTTTCAGTGTTTTAGCTTTGATTTGCTTTTGTGACTTGCCTATCTGAGTTGATATCTCGTTGCTCTGTCCTGTATTGTAGTCTTGGGTTGTTACCTGATGTTACTGATTTTCTAACCAGAGGACTCCCTTTAGTATTTCTTGTAATTTGGTTTGGTTTTTGCAAAGTCCCTAAACTTCTGTTTATCTGGACATGCCCTGATTTTGCCATCATATTTGAGAGACAGTTTTGCTGGATATATAATTCTTGGCTGGCAATTTTTTTCCTTCAAGGCTTTCTATATGTCATCCCATTGCCTCCTTGCCTGCAAGGTTTCTGCTGAGTAGTCCAAGCTTATTCTTATTGACTCTCCTTTGTAGATGACTTTTTGTTTATCCCTAGAAGCTCTTAAAATTCTCTATCTTTGGTTTTGGCAAGTTTGATTATAATATGTCTTGGTGACTTTATTTTGGGATCTACCTTATGTGGGGTTCAATGAGCATCTTGGATAGATATCTTGTCATCTTTCATGATATCAGGGAAGTTTTCTGCCAACAACTCTTCAACAATTTTCTCTGTATTTTCTGTTATCCCCCCTCCCCATTCTGGTACTCCAATTACTCGTAGGTTATTCCTCTTGATAGTGTCCCACATAATTCTTAGGATTTCTTCATTTTTTAAAATTCTTTTATCTGATTTTTCCTCAAATAATTTGGTGTCAAGTGCTTTATCTTCAGTCTCACTACTTCTGACTTTCATTGCCTCAATTCTGCTCCTGTGACTTTCTACTGAGTTGTCTAATTCTGAAATTTTATTGTTAGTCTTCTGGATTTCTGTTTGCTGTTTCTCTATGGGTTCTTTCAGCCTGGTAAATTTGTCATTGTGCTCTTCTATAATCTTCTTAAGTTCCTCTCTTGCTTTCTCTGTGTGTTTTTTGGCTTGCTCTGCATTTTGCTTGATCTCCTTCCTGATGTCTTGAAGATTTCTGTATATTAATCTTTTGTATTCTACCTCCAATAATTCCAAGAAGTTCTGTTCCTCTGGAAAATTTATTGATTCTTTGTTTTGGGAGTTTGCTGAAGCCATCATGGTCTTCCTGTTTATGTGATTTGATATTGACTGTTATCTCCGAGCCATCAGTAAATTATATTTATTTATTATATGTTTGCTTACTGTGTCCTAGCTTCTTGTTTTGTTCTGGTATGCCCAAATAGGCTGCTCTTGTGAGCTAGTTTGATTATTTGCACCTGTGAAGCTCTAACATCCTGTCACCAGGTGGTTAGATCTGTTACTAGGTATGTAAGCCCAGGAGTACGTTTACTTTTCTTGTATGGATTCAGCTCAGGTGTCCAGGTAGTGGTCACTAAGTGTGTGGTGCAGGCTCTCACCTACAGTCCTAGATGGGCAAGGGTGATTGGAGTAGGCACGGGTATCTGGCTGCAGTAGGGGGTCATGTGCTGAGCAAGGCAGGGGGCTGATGGCTGCCCCTGAGTGCCTGAGAGGAAAGTGTGTCCCTGTTCCCTAGAGCACGTAGGTGGGTGGGTTTTGCAGCTGGACTATGGACTTCCAATGCTGTTGCCTGTAAGGACTTGGAGGCACCACTTATTCTTGGACCCCTGTCGCAGGTGGCTAGGTGGCATGGGTGGAGCCACCAGTCCTCAGGCCCCTGATGTGGGTAGGTGAGGAACCTGCTTAATGGGCAGAGTGGTGTCAAATGTCATGAACTTGCCACTCCACCATATAGCTCATACAGTTAAAGTTAGGCTTCAGGTATATATAACCTATTGTACTATGCTAATGAGGGCCTACCTGTTGAAATGTGCCCACACAGATCTATGCAGGGATGAAAGGCATTCAAAATCCGAGGACCCCTTATGTCTGTCCCTAGGCAAAGGAGCTGTGCCTACTCTGAGTTCCCGGCTTAGGGGAGCTGGCAGATTATTTTTTCCCGCTTATTAATTTGTTCCCTCTCCAAGGCTGGGACAATGTCTCAGGGTGTGTGATTGGTCCTACTTCTGGCCCAGGGGACTCAGCAATTGCTGAAGCTGGCCAGGACCTAGTGCAGAGCAGGGAGGGGCAGGTAAATGGGAGAGAGGTTTTTCCCAAAGGGAGTGTTTTTTGATCCACGTAGTAGGTTAGACGCACGTACTGACCTTTTGCCTATTGAGCACTGCTTTTCACCTGTTCTGGATGCTTGAGTAGACTCTCTGCCTCTCATTCTCTCCTGATGTGGAAACGTGTCCCGAGTGTCACTGCTTGCCTCATCGTGCGTGGGAGCTGATCTGGCCTGCAGGGTGCCTGTTCCCACTGGGTCAGACCTGGCACTCCTTGCTGCTTCCGAACCATCTCTCGTTCCTCCTGCCACTCAGTTCGATTCCTCAGCTTTGCCTTTGATGTTCAGGGCTCCTAATTGTCATATATAATCGATTCACTTGTTTTTTTGGGTCTTTGTTGTAAGAGGCACCACGAGAAGCATCTGACTACTCCACCATCTTGGCCCCGCCTCCTCAACCTCTGAGTCATGGATTTTGATATCCATAATCTGGGATCACATATGTCCCAGAGGACCATAGATGACATAAATCTTTCTGATATGAGTCAGTGATAAAATTATTTTTTTAATTTTATTTCATTTTTGAAATTTTATAAAACATAAGGTAAAACATGAAGGCACCTGGCAATGACTGCACATACATTTTATTCGAGTCTCCTTCTTCTTAGCCCTCTTATTATTTTTCACAAAATTTTTCAAAACATGGCACAATACATTCTTTTTTTACTGCAAAAGCAGTACTACTTACAGCCCAAATAAATAAAACCAAGGATTTTTTATCTCAGGAAAATTACCAGTACAATGCATTCTTCATTACTGCAAAAGCAGTACTTACAGGCCAAATAAATAAAACTAAAGGAATTTGAATCTCAGGAAAGTTACCACTGCTGTGTATTTTTCATAGCAAAAGCAGTATTAACAGCTAAGAATCAGAAACAGCTGCCCTGGAATATTGCAGAACTTCTCACAGTGGTGCATACCACCTGCAACATGTGGAAGCAAAGACTGGGCCCTAAGATTGTGAATACAGGGTAAGAATAACTTATAGGAGTTCCAGTCTCTTGAAAAGTACCCCTGCAATGCATTTTTCTCTATTGAAAAGGCATTATTTACTGTTCAGAAGCTAGAAAAGAAGGGAGCCAGTAGCACCTGAAAACAATGAATGGAATCAAGGAGAAAATGGCCACTGTGACTGAATGAAAATGGGCGATAGCTTATTCTCATGATAAGTACATTCTCACAAGAACATAGTAACTGGGAAATAGTGAGGAGGCTTATCCCACAGAAATAAAGGCAAACCTGTCAAAAGTTTAGAAAATTCACACATCCAGGATGCATCACCTAAGACAATGATCAGTCTACACAAAAATGAGGCTCCCACTCAGGATTTGTGAGTTTCATGCATTTCAAAAGGCTCCCACCTTGAAGCTAAATGTGTTAAAATCAGGCTACCCACTTTCCAAAGAACTCCAGAGGCATAAAAAGTTGGTGAGTTACCGTGTGTTCCACGGATCTTGAAAGAGTAACCCTGTGGTGGGTTGCCGGAGTGGCAAAAACGTTATGTGTTCAACTGCTAGCTGAAAGGTTGATGGTTTGAACCCACCCACAGGTGCCTTGGAAGACAGGCAGGCCTGGTGAGCTGCTTCCAAAAGGTCAAAGGCCTGAAAACACTATGGAGCGGTTCTACTCTACACACGTGGGGTCACCATGAGTTGGAATGGACTCTATGGCAACTAACAACAACAAACCCTGTGATGAATTAATTCATTTTGACCTCCTCACACATATCATGACATACTTTAATAAGGGATTTCAAAATGTAAAACTCTACTCTCTTCTTCTTCTTTCTCCCTATATTCCTCTCTTACCTTTCATTTTTTTCCTGCCATTTTGTCTTTCTAGATCTCTGTGCTTTCTGATTTTATGTTCTGTCCTCTCTCTCAGTTGTCTTCCTCTTCATTCCTGATGTCTGAGTTTGGTGAACAAGCTTCTCAGAATTTATGAAGAAGACAGATAATAACTTGGCATACATTTTAACATATGCTTTGATTTTATCTTACTTTATTTTGGGCAAGAAATACTGAATGACTGTGGAAATAAATTTAGCCCTAAATCTGCAAAATCGTCATGTGGCACTTTAGAATGCAGCCTGTTTGAATAATGCACACTCTTCATGTTTGTAAGCTGTTAACTCTTTTAAGTCTTCATCCCTGGGAACATATAGGAATATAATATTGGAGACTGTGAATCAGGTAAGCTTGGGTTCAAATCCCAGATTTTCCACCTGCTAATGATTGTGGTTGTTTTGAGGTGCCACTGAGTCAGTTCTAACTCGTAGTGACCCTATGTACAACAAAATGAAACGCTGCCTCGTCTGGCACCATCCTCACAATTGTTGCTATGTTTGAGCCCATTGTTGCAGCCACTGTGTCAATCGATCTCATAGAGGGTCTTCTCTTTACCAAGCATGATGTCTTTCTTCAGGGACTGGTCCCTCCTAATAACATGTCCAAAGTAAGTGAGACGAAGTCTCACCATTTTTGCTTCTAACAAGCATCCTGGCTGTACTTTTTCCAAGACAGATTTGTTCATTCTTCTGGCAGTCCATGGTATATTCAGTATTCTTCATCAAACCATAATTCAAAGGCATCAATTCTTCTTTGGTTTTCCTTATTCATTGCCCAGCTTTTGCATGCTTATGAGGCAATTGAAAATATTGTGGTTTGGGTTAGAGGCACCTTAGTCCTCGAAGTGAAATCTTTGCTTTTTAACACTTTAAAGAAACCTTTTGCAACAGATTTGCCCAATGCAATATGTCATTTGTTTTCTTGATTGCTGCTGACTGTTAACTATTGATTGTGGATCCAAGTAAAATGAAATCCTTGCCAACTTTAATCTTTTCTCCATTTATCATGATGTTGCTTATTAATCCAGTTTTGAGGATTTTTATTTGTTTTATGTTGAGGTGCTATCCATAATTTGGGACAAATCTTTTCAGCTCTCTAAATCTTAGATTCCTCTTTTGTAAGAAGAAGGATGAATACTTATCACTCATAATTATAAAAATTAAGTGTTTAGTGCCTATAAGAGACAGTTCTTTTTCAGATTTATTTTATAGTAATGTTTCATTCTACCACCTGTCTGTCGTACTGTGATGGCTTGCGTGTTGCTATGATGCTGGAAGTTATGCTACTGATATTTCTAATACCAGTAGGGTCACCCATGGAGGACAGGTTTCAGCAGAGCCTCTAGACTAAGACAGACTAGGGAGAAGGCTTGAATATTGTCTGATATAGTGCTGGAAAATAAGCCTCCTAGATTCCAAGGCACTCAAAATACATAGTGGCCACAACAATGGACTTGAGCATACGAATGATTATGAAGATGGTGCAGAACCTGGCGATGTTTTGTTCTGTTCTACATGTTGAGTCAGCGTTGACTCAATGGCAACTAACAACAACAATTACAACACATCATTGAGGAAAAGACTGAATCTGAATTGCAGAAAAATGTCACAACTGTATACAGTGTATATTAGTGCTTCAAGGTTTATTAGTTGAGTTTCGAGAGAAAAAAAGCAATTTACAGTGTGTCTCTACTTTATGGGCACGTAATATGAATATAAAATTGCTGAAGTGTATGTTTATTTTAAGCCCTTCAGCCAATAAAGTGAAAGATTCTATGTATGAATTATTGTCAGTTCTTAATTTTATTGTCCTTTAAGTAATTTGCCTGTTTAAATTGAGTTGGGGTTTCTAAGAAACCTGTTTATTTATTGATTTGTCCTGTGGGTTTTACCAGGTTCTTTTGGGAGGAGCATTTACTGAAGGAAAAGGGCAGAAAGGGCAGGGCTGGGGGAAAGCCCTCCCCCACCCCCGCCATGATCATTAACTTAGATCTAGGAACATGAGCTCATGAAGCCTCCTGGTCTAATGTGTTTCCCTTTTGCTTGGAGGGTATGGCAACTACTAAAATGATTTATTTTATACAAAAATGAGCTTTAATTTTTCATGTCTTTATAGCCTGCTTGAGAGGAAAAAGGGGATTCTGGGGCAATTATACTCTTCCTTATGCAATAGATTGTCACCCATATTATTATAACCATAGACCAAGGCCCTGCATTTCCGTGACCAGAGCCAAGACTTAAACAGGGGATTGTGACATTATTTTTGTCAAGACATCAGCAAAAGTGGAAACACAGTGGCTTCTTCTGTGATCTTCTGGGAGTTGTAGTGGCAGGAAGAGGGAGAGGGAGAGAGAGAAAAAGAGCAAGAGATAGATTCTGACCTCCATTCTAATCCTTCAAGTCTTTGTTGTTGTTAGCTGCCCTCATGTCAGCTCCGACACATGGCGACCTTATGTATAACAGGAAGAAATGTTGCTGGTCCTGCACCATCTTCATGATCGTTGGTATGTTTGAGTTCACTGTTACGGATATTGTGTAGTGCCTTCCCACCCAGGGGACTTATCTTCTAGCACAATATAGGACAGTATTCTGTTGTGATCCATAAGGTTTTCATTGACTAATTTTCAAAAGTACATTACCAGGCCTTTCTTCCTAGTCCGTCTTAAGCTGGAAGCTCTGCTGAACCCTGAGTACCATGGGTCACCCTGCTGGTATTTTGAAATACCGGTGGCATAGCTTCCAGCATCATAGAAGCATGCAAGCCACTACAGTAGGACAAACTGACAGACGGGTGGTAGTTTAAGTCTTTAGTAAGAACTTAATATTCCTGAGTTGAAGGCAGAGGAGATGTCTCAGCCTCTAACAGTAGCTGTGTAAGGAAGGAAGGGGATTTGAGTTCAGGGGGTCAGAGTGGTGTGGTAGGGGACAATGTTAGGAATGAGGTGGTGTTTCTGTTTACACTTGTAGTTTTCAACATTTTAGTTCTGGCAAGACTTGAGTAGAGTCAACCATCCAGCTGAGCCTTTCTCACTCTTATTTCCTGGGTCATCTGTAAAAAGAAATTTTTTTAATGACCAGAAAGAAGAGAATAGGATCAACAAGATCATTCGAGGGTCCCCTTCAGCTTTAACTTCTACCATTCTGTTAAAAAACCATTTTATACAATTGCACACTCACTAAAAAAAAGTCTGCCACATACTTCTAGTGTTTTCCTGTGTTATTTTTAGGTGTAATGATACAGTCTTTTTTTCTCCATGGAGGAACCACCATCTCCTTACTATTAACCTCTGGTTGATTTCTGTTTGGAGGGGAATAGGGGTTGTTAAATTTCATGAAGTGACCAACATGGCCTCTATATGGAAATGTCTAAAATGTATCATTGAATCTTCATGTTAAGAAGCAATGAGAAATTTTTATTTTCTTCCTTCCTTTTTTCTTTTCTTTCTTTCCTCCTTTTTTTTTTTTATATTAACATATGAAATACTATGTCTGTAGGGTCAACACTAACTACCCCTAGAAGCATTTTCAAACTGTGTTCATCTCAAGAAAGTATTGTCTCTAAGTTATAAACAGAAGCCATTTTTTATTTAGTGGACATCCCCAATGACTCTGTCTACTATTAATTTGCACATGGCATCCATCCTTCAGGGACACCTTTGAAATCTGAGCTTGAGAGCAGAGAGAGGCAGCTCCACTGGAGCTATCCCTTCCTGGAATGGTGTGAGTTTTAGGGAGCAAGCAGTTCAACAGCTGGGCTGTTTCCCAGTTTTTTTGAGTCAGACTTCACTGCATTGCTTTGTTATTTTGTTTGAAGTAAATCCTTGCAACATTAGATTTATCCATATCGAAATGCCACACATTCCATAATCCAGAAGAAATAATTTCTATATTATCTACATGTGTTTTTTCCTCTGTGAGTGCAGACAATTGCAAGGTGGTTTTAGATATATATTTATATGCATGTCCCAAAATTATTTACTCCTCACATCAGATATTAATTCTCCTGTGATTCCTTGGCAATGGGTGAGGAATAGCAAAAAGATCTAGGATTGGATTGAGCATGGAACGCACACTTATCTGAGGCACAGATTGTGAAATATATGATTTTATTTTTCAATAATAGCAAAAAAAATCCACTGCCATTGAGTTGATTCCGACTTATAGCGACCCTATAGGACAGCATAGAACTGCCCCATAGGGTTTCCAAGACTGTAATCTTTACGGAAGCAGACTGCCACATCTTTCTCCCACGGAGTGTCTGGTGGGTTCAAACCAATGACCTTTTGGTTAGCAGCTGAGCACTGTAACTACTGCACCACCAGTAAAATATCTAGTTTAAGCTTTTTTTTCCACTGGGTAGCAGAAATCTAATCTCTTAACCACTCTGGGTAATCTCAAACAACTGGATAATCAAGAAAATTCAACATTGTCTCATCACTTCTAGGTTGCCCACTTGTCTCTCCATTTCCTCAGGTTGCATTTCAGTTTCTAGGTGGTGATGGAGTTTGTGTGTCAGAGGTTATGAAGTGCCACTGCAGAGGGAGGAGACAGATCTGTGGCCACTGGTGGTCATTTCTCCATGCTAGTATCTACTGAGTTGTCCATCTTCCCACTTGTGCTTGATCACTTGAGTTTCAAACCAAGTTCAGCTACTTTCACATGCATGTCTGCAAGGGTGTCCTTGAAGGTTTAGGGACACACAAAATGCTATGAGACTGGCCCTAGCTCACACACAATGAAGCTGTCCCTATTTTATCACTCACGTCACTGAAGGCTTGAGATTGCTCTGACTTCTTGGTCACCTTTCCAGGCCCTCCCAGAAAGGTGCACTCAGGATTCTTATTCTTTTGGATTTCAAACCTGACCAGAGAGTCTATGGTTCCTCAGCCCCCATACTTGATCAGGGAACTGGTAATAGGGCTCTTCCTGCCTGCATCTAACCTTTTTGTCCCCCTCTCTGATTCTCTCCCGTTGCCCACAGGGACAGAAAGAATATGAAAAAGTAGTTTTGCCTGATCTCATCTGCTTCCAAATAATTTTTGTCATACATGTGGATCTTGTTTTCTCCAACTTTTTTACACTGTGAAAGTATGTATATTTATATAACAAAGTATTTGCCATCTCAACATTCCTACATGTACAGTTCAGTGACATTAATTATGTTCATCACATCGTGCAACCATCACCACTATCTGCTGATATTTTTAACACAAGGAAAAGTTGAAAGAATATTACAACAAACATTGTATATTCAACACCTAGATTCAACAGCTGTTAACATTTTGCTATTTGAAAATAAGTTGCCCACATGTCATTTCATTCCTAAATTCTCCAGCATCTTTTTTCCTAAAAATAAGGACACAATGTCTCCTAAAAGCACAACCACAGTGTCATTATCATTGCACCCAGGAAAATGAAAATGGCCCTCTAATAACAGATATTATGTAGTCCATCTTCAGATTTCCCCATTTATTGAAAAAATATTTTTCATAGCTATTTTTATTTCAAACCAGGATTAACTCAAGGTTCATGAGTTGCATTTTGTTGTGTGTGTTTTTTTTAAATCTCTTTTAATCTAGAATGCTAGCGCCACTTATATATTTATTTTTTTCATGACATTGATGTTTGGAAGAGACCAGGCACTTGTCCTGTAGAAGGTCCCTCATTCTGACTCTGTCTGATTGTTTCCTTATGTACTTTTGTCTCTTCGTCCTCTGTATTTCTTGTAAACTGAAACTTAGTTCCAAAGGCTTGATTAGATTCAGGTGAAATGTTTTTGGGAAGAAAAGCATCTTCTGAGATGCTCTGAGATTTTCTGCATTTATGTTGTATCAGTCTGGAAGCACATGATGTCAAGTTGTTGCACTGTTTGTGACGCCAAGTTGAAACTCTTCTTAAAGATGGTGACCACCAGATCTTTTCTCTGTAGATGTAAGCTTTTCCCTTTGCAATTGGTAGGCAATTTCTCGGGTGATACTTTGGCATTCAGGAAATATTATTTTCCCAAAAACTTAAACCTAATGATTTTTGTATCCAATTCTGGTCATTTTCTGAAGCAGTTACTTAATTTCCAAGAGATGCAGAATGGTGTTTTTTCTAATTCAGCCATGCCTTCTACATAGTGACCTTCTTCATTCCAACCTTGGCCAGAGATTTCAGCTCTTTTATTCTAGTTCTACCTTGATAACCATTTCTTGAGGCGATGGATGCCTGATGTCCAACTGCCTGCATTGGGAAGATCATGGGGTTATAGAAAAGAACTGTTACAATATAAAAAATAATATTTAATTGTAAGAGTATAATAAACCTAACTGCTTTCAGGATTTCCTGCTTCATTTTTGTGGTTGTTGGTAGAATCAAAGACAGTGAGAGCTGGCAGCAAGCTATGGAGTTATCTAAATCCCTTTATTACATAGATGAGGACATTGGGGCCAAGAGAGCTTAAGTGACTTGCCTAAGGTTATATAGCTGGTTTGTGGCAGATCTAGAGCCACAATCCAGGCCTCATGATTCTAGCTGTAAATGTTTTATGTTGCAAGACTAAGAGATATTATAAGAAAATCCTATAGTAAACCTTATTTCATGCCAAATACACTGCTTTAGTTGTATAGCATGTCCCTAGTTTTATTGTCATTGGATGATATTGTTTCTCACAGCCAGGAACACATATTATGAGTGGTACACAGGATGGTTTTAAGAGGTACCCAAGGACTACATTTTTAATTTTAATCATTGTACATTTATTTAAATGTTTATTGGAAAAAATATACCTGGCACATCATTCTCATGGTTTAATGATACTATTGTTTAGGATAACCTGTTACCAGCGAGTTGATTCTGACTTACGGTGATCTCCTGTGTTACAGAGTAGAGCCGCCCCATAGGGCTTTCTTCATTGTGATCTTTACAGAAGCAGATTACCAATCCTTTCTTCCACGGTGCCACTGGTTGAGTTTGAATCACCAATCTTTAGGCTAGTAGTTGAGCACAAACTGTTTGCACCACCTGTAGACCTTTTTGTTTAGGATAAGTCTAAGTTAAAGAAAAATTAGCATGGAGAAAGATAGTAAGAAATAATCTCATGTCAATTTAAATGTAAAAAAAAGATTATTTGTGTAAGACTATCCTAGGACACTGGAAATTTAATACTGAACAGAACAAAATCTCTGCCTCATGGAGCTTAAACTCTAGTGGAGGCAAAGAGACAAAGAACAGAGAAAGAAATACAGATGTAATCTTCCAGTTTATGGCAAATACTATGAATAAAAGTGAAGTAGGGCAAAGAGGGAGAGTGTAGGGATTTTGCTATTTTAAATTGTGTTATGGATTAAATGGTATCCCCTCAAAAGATACTTTGAAATCTCAACCCCCAGTACCTGTGAATGTGAACTTGTTTGGAAACAGGGTCTTTGAGGAGGTTATCAGTTAATATGAAGTCAAACTGGAGTGGGGGGTTCTAATCCCATCTGAGTGGTGTCTTTATTAAAGAAGAGAACAGACGGAGACAGAAAGAAGAAAGAAGGTCACGCTGACACGCATCTACAAGGCAAGGAATGCCAAGGCTTGAATGCCGAAGCTTGAATGCCAAGGCTTGCTGGTAACCACCAGGTGCTAGGAAAACCAATACCCATTGCTGTCAAGTTGATTCCTACTCATAGCTACCCTCTAGGACAGAGTAGAGCTGCTCCATAGAGATTCCAAGGAGTGCCCGGTGGATTCGAACTGCCGACCTTTTGGTTAGCAGCTATAGCACTTAACCACTACACCAGCAGGGTTTCTAACACTAGGGAGAGAGGCATAAACGGTTTCTCTCCTAGAGCTCTCTGGGGGAATCAGCACAGCTGATACCCTGATTCGGACTCCTAGCCTCCAGAACTGTGAAACGATAAATTTCTGTTCTTATAAGCCACCCACTTTGTGGTACTTTGTTACGGCACCCCTAGAAACCAGATATACACAGCTTAGAAAGCCCTCTCTGGTAAGATGACATTTGAGCTAAGAGTTGAACAAGGTGAAGGCGTGAGCATGCTGATACCTTAGGGACAAGTGTTCTGGTAGAGGAAATGGCCAAGACAGGGTCAGAGGGGAGGAGCATGCTCAGTGTATTCAGAGAGCCTCAAGGACGCCAGTGAGGCTGGAGCATCATGAGCTGGGGGAGAGTGGCAGAGAGGAGATCAGAGAGGACGCAGAGCGGCAGCTAGCAGCGTGGGGACTTGCAGGCTGTTATTAGACTTTTTCTGTGAGTGAGGGGTAGTAGTACAGAAAGTCCTTAAAAAAAAACAAAAACAAAACAAAACAAACCCGTTGCCATCGAGTCAATTCTAACTCATAGCGACCCAAAGGACAGAGTAGAATTATCCCATAGGGTTTCCAAGGAGTTGCTTGTGGATTTGAACTGCTGGCCTTTTGGTTAGCAGCCATAGCTCTTAACTACTATAACACTAGGGTTTCCAGAAGGTCCTTAAATAAGGCAAATATTAGGACAGTGTATGTAAAGGACATGGCAACCCCATGTGTGCAGAGTAGAACTGCTCCATAGGGTTTTCAAGGCTGTGACCTATTGGAAGTAGATCCTCAGTTGTCTTCCTAGGTGCTTCTGGGTAGGTTTGAACTGTCAACCTTTCAGCTAGTAGTTGAGCGCTTAACCATTTGTGCCACCCAGGGTCACCATGAGCTGGAATCAACTCGACAGCAACTAACAACTAACAACAACATCTAAAGGACCCAAATGTGGGCAACACTTATATTGTATTAATTAGTTTCAGATAATGAAGGATGAGTGGAGGAAAAAATCTCTCGGGGGCCGGGGAGAGAAGTTCATGATACAAGCGTCTGCAGAAAATTTCACATCGGGTTTACAAGTATGACAGGTATGGTCAGACCCCCGCCCCTCCTGCTCCCACCATCCATACACAAACACAGGTGTACACACACCAGCTCTTAGAACCAGGTTGTTCTGGTTCAGACCCCTGCTGAGAATTTGCCTAACAAGTTCCCAGGAAGTTATACATAAGAATCACCTAGGGATCTTGTTAAAAATTAGATTCTGATTCAGTATATCTGGGGTGGAAATGCAAATTCTCAGCAGGGAGCTTGTTAGAAAGGCAAATTCTCAACAGGGGTTTGAACCAGAATAAACCACTTTGAAGCTCTGGTGCACACACACACCATATCCCCCCAACACACACACCATGCACACAACATACACAGTACAGCAGGGGCATGCACACCACACACAACACATGCATACACATTAACCACATGCAGCACGCGGAGCACACACATACAAACCCCACACAAAATACAGACCACACCACAACACATGTGCACATAGACACAGACACACACCAAATGATGGTTTTCAAAGTCTTTTAGTCATCCACACTTGTCCTAGCTTTGTACACTCACGGAATGCTGTCCTTAGTACTCACTGCATGGCCGTGGCTACTTGAGACCTGAGAGTAGTAGGACCCAGGCTTTCAGCTGCATCTTAACTTTTCCTGATAATCCTTTCTGGTCTTCAGTCTGATTCCTTTTATCCAGCCTAGTTCACTTCAAGGTCTGGGTCATTCATTACCCTATAGTTAATATCATGGCCCATGTAATTTGAATAAAATCCTCCCTTCTTGAGATCTTAGTTGCTCCTGAGAGAAAACTGCCACTGTTTGAAGATTTAAAGGATGTATCTTTTAGAGTAAGCAAAACATGGCGGGAATGCTGCTTTTCTTCATCATGATGATTAAACATTAAATAGAGGCCCTGTTCTTTGCATGGTGTTCCTTTTGGCTTGAAAGACAAGGCTGAGACTTAAGGTCAGGCTGGGAGATTTTCAAGGCCCTTCGTTTCCAGAGAGGAAGGGAACACATTTAGATTTCCCTGCTTATTATCCTCCCAACAGATTACTAATAGCATTTTGCCATCTTGTGGTCTGGATTAGTCTTCTTTCTTGAATCACCTTTGAAGGAGGGGAGGGGAGGGAAGGGATTTAATTAACCTATGACCAGCTCTCCTTATTTCTATCCCCATCCTTCACCCACCTTCTTATGTTCTGTTTCACAAAGTATCTGATCGTCCGTCACCTTTAGGAGGCTTCTGTCCTCTTCCCCTCTCTTTCCCACACTACTTCCTTCTCTCCTCTGGCCCTGGGTGGGGTGGAGTTGAATTCTTTGCATCCATCCCCCATAAGACCTGAGTATTGGGCTCTTCCCAAGTCTTCATTACTGTCATCTAAATCTTCCTCTTTGTAAACTGCCCAGTAATACATATTTATTCTAGTCTGTTTTCTCACAAATGTGAACAAACTCAGATATTACCAGCGGGGGGAGAAAAAGCGTATTTGAAAAGATCTGCTGTGTCCAGACCTGCATAAAGAAATCTAAAAATGGAAAACAACGGCCAATTTTGGATAATCTCACTAACTGGCATGGATTGTTGAAAATTAACAAATTATTTTTGATATGACTTCTCCATTCTCCCTTTATTTAGCATCTTATACAACATATCAAATTGTTATTAATTTCCAAAGTTTTCAATTCCAGAACAAGGTTTGGGAAATCAGAGAAAAATCATAATTAGACTCTGAGTTCTCAGAATTCAAAAAAGCAAGAGTAGGGTATGCCAAGTATGAGTAACTTCATCCTATCCTTCTTAGCACTGAGTTTAACAAATGTTCCACCTTGAAATAATAATTTACTGCAGACATTTTGTAACTGTAGTAATTGTTGAGCATTTTGTTTGAGGAAGATAGTCATTCTTAGACTAAATCCACCCTCCCATGCCCACGCCCATATCCTATTTTCCATTCATCTCCTGAGCTCCTGCGGTCTTCTGAGAGTTTCTGAAAATGAAAACAGCCCCTGCTCCTTGGTGGTAGCCATTGTGGTTGTTCATTATTTATTCATCAAAAATTGGAACTCATACCTAGGTGCAAAATCTTGAGGGGCCCATCAATCACGAGTTTTATGTCTCTGTTGGGCCTTTCAGAAATTTTTCATGACTTTTTTTTTGCTCTACCTAGTTATACAGCTTTTCCTGGATGTACTCTCTTCTTCCAGCTCTGGTCTTCCAGATGTCCTGTCATAATTGCCTTAACAAGGTTATTCATTGTCCAAATTATAAGCATTATTGGAAATATTAAAAAGGGGTGTGTGTGGAACCATTTATGACCCTAACACATCAGTTGCATGTGTTAATCAAAAATTATTTTGTTATTGGATGTTTCTGTAGTCATTTATAATAGTATTTTAGTTAATCCTCAAGTGACCTTGCCACCCAGTCTACCTACCCAGTTGGCTCTCTCCATCAAGGACCTATTACCTGAAATCTTAAAGTCAATATTCCCCTTTCTACAGATACGTGCATAGAGCTATACAATTATATTTTTAAATTATGAGAATTTATTGGAATAAAGCGGAGTCTTGAACCTCTGTACTATAGAACTGTGTTAACCAGATGCATAGATTTTACAACTCGATTTAAATAGCATCCCAGAAACTCTGAGTGATATGCGTGGTTAAATGAATATGCATATGTGAAAGAACTAAGGATTTGTTACTGCCAGTTTTTCTCTTGGTATTTGAGAAGTTGGCTGTGGCTCTTTCCCAGTTGTACTTATCTGAGCAGGGTCTGTGTCCCCCGTTAGTGACTGGCACAACTTTCTTCAGCAGAAAACCACCACCATAATAATAGGTGAAGGAGCTCATTTTTTGGTGCCTGAGGGAAAGCTTTCAAAACTGAATTTTATACTCCTAGGAAATATTTACTCCAAACTTAGTTCTTTAGAAATTACGAAGAAAAAGGAATTAATTTATTACAGTTAAAGTATTTGGTGATGAACAAACTCTCGTGATCTGAAAGAAGAGTCTACACAGATTTGTTTCCATGAAATTTTCTTGATTAATGTAGTAGATGTTGTCAATGTTCCAGCTGGCTACTCTCCAGGACCCTCTATTGGTTCTGTGTGCTCACCTCTAGCTCCTAAGATCTAACACTGGGAGCTTGCTCCGGAGGGCTAGTCTTGAGTTACTGGAGCTCCTCACCCTTAAAACCACACACACACACACACACACACACACACACACACACACACAGACACACTCACTCACACTCACACAGCTCTAAGTAGTTGGAAGATAACCACTCTTCACCACCTTCCCCAGCCCCTTCAGCAAGACTGACTGGTACAGGAGTATTAGAGCCCACTCCCTTCCCCTGAGGCTGGGAAAACTCTGGTGTAATTCACAAGACCCCTGTGGGACCTGTGGTACGACTTACACTCCAGAGCTCCCTGCAGGATCAGGCTGAGACTGAAATTGCAGCTTGGCTTGGCTTCTTCCTCTTCCCTCTCCTGCGCCTCCCATTCCTTACCAGGAGTTCTTCCTTAATCAACCCTTTGCTGTTTACACACCTCTGTGGGTCTACTTCTAAGGAACTGACCTAAGAAGATGAACATTTTCTGTAGGAGCTCTAAGATATTAAATGTCACTTGATGCTTTTTAGCAGTATCTTTAAGACTATTTTTATCTCCTGTTTGCTAATTTGGGCAACATATGTGCAAGTGGGTGATCTCAGAAGTTAAAAAAACATTAACCGAGGTATAAGCTATAGTTACCATTTATCGAGGGTTCACCGTGTGCCAGGCCGTTGCTACTTTTTCTCTAATTTTCATAACAATACTTCATTTTAAGGATAAGTTAGTTGGAGTCCAGAGAAATTTATTAATGTGCCCAAGTCATTAGAGTTAGTAAGTAAGTGGTAGAACCACAACTCAAATCCAGGTCTTTCTGATTTTAAAGCTTTAGCTCATTCCACTGTTGCTCTGCTGAAACTCTTTCTTTCTTAGGGAGTTAAAATGTCTGTTTCTAGGTGCTATCAAAAAGGCATTCCATCATCAAAGTCCATGAGTTACTAAAATTGGAGGAGATTGTCTCCTTGTCAGTAGATAACAAAATACATTGTAAAACACCAGCATTCATTTCCCGGAAAGTCAGTGATTAGAAATAATTTCTAATAAGCAGTTGAGTCGAATCATATCGATTTGTTACATGCAGAGAGAGCCTTGTCCAGTTTATGGTAGAATCTGCATAGTTCATAGAAACACAAAATTACTGAGAAGATGGAAACAGGACAGGGTGTTAGGAGAAGGGATGGAAGTTTCTCTCGACTCTTCTGGGGGGCTCACCCTCAGTCCTATGGCTCAGTCCTGTGGTTGTGTTGTACCAAAATGCTGTTAAAAAGAAAGACTTTCTCAGGCCCCTAAATGGAGCACAGTGTCCTAAAAGCTCTAACTTGTCTCACAGGAGTTACCGGTCTGTTCCACAGAGAGATCCTTAAAGAAAAGAAATGAAGACATAATGGCAGTGACGACATGGCCATCTAAAAGGGCTGCCATCTAGCATCTCCATTGGGTCTTGTTTGAATTACTCATTACTGACCCAAGCACTACACATGTAAAAATGTCAGCAAGAATGTGCAAAAACCATACCAGGGGCCTTGAAAATTTCTGTATGGTGATGTCAACACTTATTATAAGCCATAGCTGTTCCTCTCTTTCTTGAGTGCTCTTCCCCCATCCCTTTGCCTAGTTTTTCTTACTTATCTCTTTAAGATAAAGCTCAGGTATCACCTTCTCCAGAAGCCTTCCCTGATGCTCACAGGATTGATAAAGTCTCTTTTTAGTGGATTTATATTACTGTAAGTAATCCAGAAAAATGCTTAGCCCCTTAAATTGAAAGAATGTGCTTACCTGTTAATCTTCTCACTAACCTAAAAGCTCCCCAAGGTCAACAATTCCATGCTGTTTATCTCTGTTTCCCCAGTACTTGGCATGGTGCAAGGCACAGAGTTGTTAACTCTCAGTGACTGTTTATTGAATTGAACTGAACTGTGAGGACAGAAGAAGGCTCCATGTCTTTTTGCTATACATTATTTATTCTTGTAAATTGTTTTAAAGTCACTCATTTGACTTGGGCAGAGGACATTCTGGGAAACTAGAGATGCAGTGGGAACACTTGGTTTTGGGCTTCTGGGGAAAAGGAGTCTGAATGAGAGAAGAATGTGGGTTATGTCCAGCGGGCTGGGAGAAATTTGGGAGACAGAGGCCATATGAGGTCACTGGGGCATAGTTTAAGAGGTGAGAATTATGATGGAGGAGGATTGGGAAGAGAAAACTTTTATGACATGGTAAAGAATCGAATGAAAGAATCTGTGGAAAGAACATGGACTGAGATTTGACTTACAGCTCTGCTGTGTTTTACTTCTGTTACTCAACCATTCTGGGTCTCATTTCCTTTAACTGTAAAACGGACACGCTAGCACCAACTTCAGAAAAGATTTCTGAGGATAACATAAAGATTGATATAGTAGTGTAGTGCTCAGCAAATATTAGGTGTTCCATAATGCATTGCTTTACCTCAGAACCTGCCCCTGGTGGTCTCTTGTCATGGGTTGTGAGGTCATCAGTAGGGTTAGTGATGGGGGAATAGGAAGTTTGTAAGAGCATCCATTTATTTGTTTTTTTGATAAACATTTCCTGAGGGAATACAATGTGTCAAGCACAGGGAATAAATATGTATGCTTCACTACCTCTCTTCAAGGAGTGTATAGTCCAGAGGAGCAGAGACAGCTAAGCAGGTGTTGCTAGCTGCCATTCAGTCAGCTCAGACTCATGGTGACCCTGTGTATAACAGAACAAAACTTTGCTCAGTCCTGCGCCATCTTCATGATCACTAGTATGTTTGAGCCCATTGTTGCAGCTATTGTGTCAATCCGTCTCATTGAGGGTTTCCCTCATTTTCACTGACCCTCTACTTTACCAAACATGATGTCCTTTTCTATGATCAGTCTTTCCTGATGATGTTTCCAAAGTAAGCAAGACGAAGTCTCGTCATCCTCGCTTCTAGGAAGCATTCTGGTTGTATTTCTTCTAAGAGTGATTTGTTTGTTCTTCTGGCAGTCCACAGTATATTCAGTATTGTTCGCTAACACCACAACTTGAATGTGTCAACTCTTCTGCCTTCCTTTTTCATTGTCCAGCTTTCGCATGCATATGAGACAACCAAAAAGACCATGGCTGGGGTCAGGTGCACCGTAGTCTGGCAGTAAGAAGTGTAAAAAGCTGCGCAGAGGAGGGGAATGATGGGTTCTGTCCAGAGGAATCAGGCAGTACTTCATGGAGGAGTCGATCCTCAAGTGGGGTCTAGAAGGATGAGTAGGAGTCCACCACATGGATAATACGGAGAAAGAAGCACTATTACTTGTAAAGGCATGGAGGCTAGTGTTTGGGGTAGTTCGGGTATTGCTGGAATGTAAAATATGAGGGGGCAGTGGCAGGAAGTGATGATGGCATGATAGCCAAGAGCCAAGCTAGAAAGTTTGGAATTTATCCTGAAGGCACAGTGTAGCCACTGAATTTAGGAACTGATAAGGAAATAGTTAAGGTGAGACGCAGGGTTATAGCCTCTAAATGTGAAGAGTTATCGTGTTTATGTTGATTCTTGGCTCCTGCCAAGGCTTTCTTTCTTGATTTGCTATTAAAATTGGAAGTGATTAATAAAATTGCTCATTTGAGTTATAATAACATTACTAATTAAAAAAAAATTCTGGTCTCAGGGCTGCCATATTGTTCTAATAGACGGTGAATGCTTGCGTGTTCATGCTCATTAAAGGACTAATGTGGGATCCACTCATTCCGTCAACACATATTTCCTGGGTGCCTGCTTTGAACCAGCCTGTTGTGGACTCGAGGACAGAGTGGGGAGTAACATAGACAGAGGCCCTGCCTTGTGGAGCTTCCACTGTAGTAAGGAAGACTGACAACAGACTCCTAAATACGTAAGGGCTGCAAAATTATGGCTTGGGCAGAACACAGTACTGGGGTGGCGGAGGTAAGGAGTGTTCTTGCTTAGGAGGTAAGGAGAGACCAGGGCAGGGGTATCTATTCAGGGTATTTGAAATCTTGTTCTTTCATTGCTGACTTTTAGTCTTCTTGGAGACCAGTAGATAGTAGGTGCTCCATTAATATTTTTAAAAAATGGAATGGCAGCATGAAAACTACATCTACTATCATGCACTGGGCATATCTGAAGTCAGTTGTTGGAATGTAATTCTCTGCCTTGGGTATACTCCTTTTCTGGGCATTGCTTTGGAAGGTTATGATATCCAATTTCTAATATAGAAAGCAGAACAATTGGATTTGAGAATAATAGCATCCATTTCCCTCCTCTGGCTTCAGAAAGAACACTTAACTCTTATTTTTCTTATTGAGTGCCTACCCTGTGCCAAGGGACAATGGTGGTTCAGTGGTAGAATTCCCACCCTTCGTGTGGGAAACCCATCTTCAATTCCCTGCCAGTGCACCTCATGCATAGCCACCACTGTCTGTTGGTGGAGGCTTGTGTCTTGCTATGATGCTAAACAGAGTTCAGCCGAGTTTCTGAACTAAAATAGACTAGGAAGAAAGGCCTGGTGATCTACTTCCAAAAATCAGCCAGTGCAAACCCTATGGATCACAAAAGTCCAATCCTCAAGTGATCTGGGGATGGCACAGGACTAAGCAATGTTTCAGTCCATTGTGCGCAGGGTTGCCATAAGTAGGGCGTCAACGGGACGACAGCTACAGCAACAACAACCCTGTGCCAGGTTCTGTGTTAAGTGCTTTACTTATATAATCTCTCTCAACTCCTCAACAGAGCTTTGTGAGGTAGGCATTGTGATCTTTATCTGTTAACCGGAGATGCTGAGACTCTGGAACTCAGAGAGATTGTCCCCTGCCCAAGGTTATGCCCCTCCTAAGAGGCAAAGCCAGATCTGACTCAGGACATTCGTGTCCCTAACATGCTGCGTTCCTGTCTCCTCTCTGGCCTGGCCTCATTTCTCTCTTAGTGACCTTTGTCTCTGTGACCTTTTTCTGTCTCGATATTTCTTTTCTCTGTCTCATTCATTTGGCATATGTCATCTTTTGGGACTGACCACAAGCATACACAGCCTGGGGGCAGCCCTCAGGAAGGGAAGATACAGGTTTGAGGGAACAGGACCAAGTTCTAAAACATGGACAAAGTCGGGAAAGAGGGCAGTGGCCTCATCCCCAAGAGCAGTGCTCAGTAAGACAGATGCTTTGCCGCCAGCCCTGAGGGGACATGGCTCAGCCTGACCTCTGAGTTGGAAAGGCCGGGTTGGAGAGGGCTCTCTGTGCCTGGGACTTTGTGTATGCTGTCTCACTTCGTCCTGTCAGTGGCTCCATTTGGTTGATGTCATTGACCCCTTATGCTCAGGAGTAACGGAGGCTCAGAGAGGTTATGTGACTTGCCTGAGGGCACAGGCTTGTTCCAAGTGGAATCGATTTACAACAACTTGACAGCAGAATCCAGAATCTTACCAGTACTGTCCTTGTTCTCGAAACTAATTCCTTAGAAGGCTAGTAGGGAGGAGAGGTGGTGTCTGCGGTCCATTATAAAACATGCCACGCCCCACAGCCCCTCTGGGGGAGTCACGTTGTACGTGAGATGGTTCACAGTAAAGGAGCCTCTTACTCTGCTTAAGCCTGGATTTCCTAAGCATATTTAACCACAGAAATCTTTTTAAAAGTGTAGGTCATTAACTTCCTGAGGAACTAGGATGCAGAATGCTGAAATATACCTTGCTGACTCAAAAGTTGTCTTGGTGGAGAGAGAGAGAGAAGATTGTTGGTGTTAACTGCCTTGGAGTTGTCCCCATTCGTGGCAACCCCATGCACAATGGGATGGAATGCTGTCCCGTCCTGCTCCATCCCCATGATGGATTTCAGATTAGTGTTCTTTTGTGATCCTTAGGGTTTTCATTGGCTGATTTTCAGAAGTAGATCACCAGGCTTTTCTTCCAGACAGAAGCTCCTTTCTTCCAGGAAGGAGGGAAGAAGACGAAAGAAAGGAAAGAAGGATACGAGGGACAAAGGAAAAGGAATAAATGTGCTGCAAAATATTTCCTAATAAAACTCTAAAATACCTCTCCTGCCTTTCTTTTTTTTTCTCTTATTTCTGAGCCCTTTCTCTCCGATGCTTTTCAGATTGGCACACAGACTTTCCTCAAGTGAATGAGATGAGATGGAAAGATTAATTTCTTTGGGATGATGAGCATCTTAAAAAATGACCCATGTGGTTGAGAGGGGCTATCTGGCAGTGGCTGAGGCCTCGCACCAAGAATGTGAGGGTTGAGAAGTAGTGTGGTGCCTGGGCCTTGGCAACACCTGCTCCTACCCTCTCACTTCACAGAGCGGGTTGCCTGGCTTCTCCCAGCTCCCAGAGCAGGGGTAGATTATCCACTAGGCAAGATAAGCACTGTGCTTACCTTGCTTAGCAGATGATCCATAGTGAACAGTTTCACATTTTTTCACCACATCAAAGATTCTGCTTCTAGGTATGGCTGGCATCTGTCTCCCTCACCACCCCACAGCACCTTCCTACAGAATCAGAGCCTCTTTTCAAATTTACAATCCCTGACAGGGGCGATTACCCAGTAAGCAAGGCAAGCACAGGCCTGCTTGTGCTTACTTAGTAATTTACAGTGAGCAATTTCACATGGTTTCACCACATCAAGGTTTGCTCACTACAGAGTAATAAGTAAGCACAAGTAAGCCTATGCTTACCTTGCTTATTGGGTAATCTGCCTTGTCCCTAAGGCAGGGAATGGTGGAGTGGGGGGGATGGAAACGCAAGCCCCCTGGACTCCCTGCCCAGTGTGAGTTCCCTTGCAGGACATTTATTTTTTTCAGGGTCAGTTTTATGTCCACATATTATTTTCTTTTTCCCTGCTATGCTTAGCCCATCTGCATTAGCTTAGCCAGAGATAAAATTATCAGCCAGTAAACCATAAGGGTAGTAATTTGCCCTGTTTATTGTATGCTTGCCAGTTTACAGTCTCTTTCTGCATAACCTAGGAAGGAAGGGCTTCTCTTGCATGGTTCCTTTGCTCCCTGGCTCTTTGAATAGAATGAATATCTAATTTGGAATAAAGAAAAATCCACAACAAATACTGATAGTTTCCTCATATACATATAAGCATGCAGGCATTCATAATCAGATATTCAAGAATGTTTTTACTGTTCTCTTCTAAGCCAGGGATGAGGGCATTAGTGGTTCAGTGGTAGAATTCTCACCTTCCACGTGGAGGACCTGGGTTTGATTCCTGACCAGGGCACCTCATGTTCAGTGACTACATGTCTGTCAGCAGAGGCTTGTTGCTGTGATGCTGAACAGGTTTCAGAGGAGCTTCCAGACTAAGATGGACTAAGAAGAAAGGCCTGGTGATCTATTTCTGAAAATCAGCTAGTGAAAACCCACTGGATCACAATGGTCAGATCCATGTGCCAACTCAATGGCAGCTGACAACAACAACTAAATCAATGTCATAGTTTTCTGATTTTACACGGACGTCCCAAGCTGTTGTCGAGATTTTTATTAAATATTTTAGAGTTTCTGCAAATATCAGAATGGTAATGTGTACAAAATTTATCTTAGAGCCTTTTTCTTAGTGCCTTATTATCAAAGTGTGGTCTTTGGACCAACATCGTCAATATCATTTAGAAACTTGTTAAAAAAGCAAAATCCTGGGCTCCATCTCAGATCTGCTGAATCTGGATCTGCATTTTAATGAAATCCCCAGTTGATTTATATCTTCCTTAAGGTTTGAGACACACCAATTTAGAGTAGACAGAAACATTAAGGTCAACCTCCTTTTGTTCATGCCAATTTTGCCCTATTTTACATTTATAGCTTTAATAGAGTGCAACAGAACTGCAATTTTCATCCTCATATCTTCACTGTGGGCTGTCTTATAAATTATTGGCCAAGATAGCTATAAAGATCTCTGAGGCACATAGTTGGTCCTTACTGGTGTCAAGAACTTTGAGGGATCTCAGATTTTACCCCACTTGTGAAATAAAAAGTTAACCTTCCACAAGTTCTTAGAGGCTGGCAGAAGACGTGTGACTCCTGGGTCAGAGACAAAGGACTTGTGTGTGATAGTAATGATATTGTTCTATAATTTCCATGTTCTGTTGGATCACTTTTCTTTGGAATGGGCACAAATATGGATCTCTTCCAGTCCGTTGACCAGGTAGCTATCTTCCAAATTTATTGACACTGACGAGTGAGCACTTCTAGCGTTGCATCCGTTTGTTGAAACGTCCTAACTGGTATTCTGTCAGTTGCTGAAGGCTTGATTTTTGCCAATGCCTTCAGTGCAGCTTGAACTTCTTCCTTCAATACCATCAGTTCTTGATCATATGCTACCTCCTGAAATGGTTGAACATCGACCATTTTTTTCTGGTACAGTAACTCTGTGTATCCCTTTGATGCTTCCTGCGTAGTTCAGTATTTTGCCCATAGAATCCTTCAATATTGCAACTCAAGGCTTGAAGTTTTTCTTCAGTTCTTTCAGCTTGAGAAATGCCAAGCATGTTCTTCCCTTTTGGTTTCCTAACTCCAGGTCTTTGCACATTTCATTATAATACTTTACTTTGTTTTTCTTGAGCAGCCCTTTGAAATCTTCTGTTCAACTCTTTTATTTCCATTTGCTTTAGCTACTGGACGTTCAAGAGCAAGTTTCAGAGTCTCTTCTGACATCCATTTTGGTCTTTTCTGTCTGTCTTGTTTTTTTAATGATCTTTTGCTTTCTTCACGTATGATATCCTTGATGTCATCCCACAACTCGTCTGGTCTTCGGTCATTAGTTTTCAATGTGTCAAATCTATTCTTGAGATGGTCTCTAAATTCAGGTAGGATATACTCAAGGTCGCATACTTTGGCTTTCATTAACTTGTTTTAATTTTCTTTACCTTCAACTTGAACTCGCATATGAGCAATTGATGTTCTATTCTGCAGTCGGCCCCTGGCCTTGTTCTGACCGATGATAATGAATTTCTCCATAGTCTCTTTCTACAGATATAGTTGATTTAATTCCTGTGTATTCCATCTGGTGAGGTCCATGTGTATAGTCACAGTTTTTGTTGTTGAAAAAAGGATTTCCAATGACTAGGTCACTGGTCGTGCAAATTCTTATCATACAATCTCTGGCATCATTTCTTTTGCCAAGGCCATATTTTCCAACTACTGATCCTTCTTTGTTTCCAACTTTAGCATTCCAGTCACCATTTATTATCAGTGCATCTTGATTGCATGTTTGACCAATTTCAGCCTGCAGAAGGTGGTAAAAATCTTTAGTATCTTCATCTTTGGCATTAGTGGTTGTTGTATAAATTTGAATTGTATTCTAACTGGTTATCATTGTACGTATATGAATATTATCCTATCACTGACAGCGATATACCTCGGGATAGATCTTGAAATATTCTTTTTTGACATTCCCAGCATAGTAGACCAATTGATTGTCCAATTCAAAATGGCCGATACCAGTCCACTTCAACTCACTAATGCCTATGATGTCTGTCTTCAGTGTTCCATTTTTATTTTTGACAACTTCCAGCTTTCCTAGATTCATACCTTGTGCATTCCGCATTCTGATTATTAGTGGATGTTTGCAGTCATTTTTTCTCTTTTTGAATCGTGCCACATCAGCAGATGAAGATCCCTAAAGCTTTACTCTATCCACATAGTTAAGGCTGACTCTACTTTGAGGAGGCAGCTCTTCCCCAGGTGTATTTTGAGTGCCTTCCAACCTGAGGGACTCATCTGCCAGCACTGTATTAGACAATGTTTTGCTGCTATTCATAAAGTTTTCACTGGCCAATTTTTTTAGAAATACATTGCCAGGTCCTTCTTCCTAGTTTGTCTTAGTCTGGAAGCTCTGCTGAAACCTGTCCACTATAGGTGACCCTAGTGGTATTTGAAATACTGGTGGCATAACTTCCAGCATCACAGCGACATGCAAGCCCCCGCATTACAAGAAACCGACAGATGAGTGGTGGTTAGAGAATCTAGAGTCCTTTCAATGGACAGTCAACATGTCTGCCCTTTGGTTTTGAGACATTATTTCTACTTTCTAAGGCTGCTCACTATACAAACATCCCTAACAAATTAATCCAGAATGGCCTAAATGATCTTTTGAAGTTCATTTCAAGAGTATGATTTGATTTTTTTTTTTTTAATGTCTTTGTTTACGTTGTGGGTATAACCAGCCTGGCTATTTACTTGCTTTAAATATACCAAACGCCAGCTCAGCACATTTCTCTTCTCTGGAAAGGCTCATAGGTGCAGTCTGATTGCTGCTGATATTTTTAGAAGAGCGGGAGGCTATTCAGGCATCCGCTAACCAGTGATAATTCCTTATAATTGGGTGATCTGTAGAATCATAATAAATCGCAATTTCAAGAACAAGGCACTTTCACTGGGAGTCCGACCAGGAGCCTGATAAATCCTCTTTGCACTAATGAGGCTTTATGGCTCTTCGGGAGGCTTATCCTAGAATTCTCCTTGGGTGCAGTTTGACTGCAGAGATCTGTGAAGGGTCTCTCTGGAGCATTCTATTGCTTTGTTGACAGAAACATTTTCCCTGAGAAGTGTTAGCCCAGACACTGCAGTTATAACAAAGCTCATGTGTGGGCAGGTTGGCCTCCTGCATGAGACACCCAGCCCACATTTGGTAGCCTTTGCCTTCAAAGGCACCCATGTAATGTTTCTATCTTGTGGCCTATCTGCGCCCATAGCGTGGGGAGGCTGATTTAGTGGACTGATTTTCTCTCCGTGGACTCACCTCCTTTCTCATCCGCTGAGAGGTAAGCAGAAGGAACAAGCTTGCTGCATTTGAGCCCACCTCATCGAGATGTGCTTTCAGTGGCCTCTGGCTTTGACAGGCCTATCTTCTACTCTCCGAGCGTTTCTCAGAAGGGAAGACTTTGACTTTAATGCAGATTTGAATACTTCCTTCCCACTCCCTTGGAAACCCTGGTGGTTTAGTGGTTAAACAGCTATGGCTGCTAACCAAAAGGTTGGCAGTTCGAATCTGCCAAGTGCTCCTTGGAAACCCTAAGGGGAATTTCTATCTGTTCTATAGGGTCGCTATGAGTCGGAATCGACTCGATGGCAGTGGTTTTTTTTTTTTCCCCTCACTTCCTTGGGTGATGTTGATCAGGAGGCTTCAATTGTTTGTTTATCAAATTTATAAAATGCTTATCTCTCCAGGGTGTCTGGGCACATGGACAAGAGTAAAAATATTAACCAGTAATATTAATAATAATAATAACAAAATCCACCAAACATAGGTGCCTATTCACAAGGATCTATGTCAGCTACATTGGAAGCCTGGTGACATTGATTCAGAGTTTCCATTACAACTTGATTCTTTTTCTATTTTTAAAATGCACCCATTTCCAAGGGGGGGTTTGTTCTCCCACGTGAAGCAGATGCGTTAATTAACGGGCAAAGAGATGAAACACATAGATTTGCTGTTTAGGCTGAGGCCAAATTGATACAACAACTCATATGCAATGTTCTAGAGATCAGTTTCCAGCCACTCCTCACTCCCGTATTCCCTTTTGCAGTGAAGCAAGAGTAGAAGTGCATTTTAACAGAGGGCTTTGCACTGTCTGTCCCAAACTTTTTCTAGCCACACTGAGACAAATTAGCTTCAAGTGTTTTCTTGCTCTGTAAGAGGGGCCAGGTTCTGTGAGAAGGGGCTGTGGACAGGGCATGCCAGGCCATGGCACATGTCCCCTTCTTGTTTCAGCTGTCATGGGAACAGCACAGGAGTGGTGGGTTGTTTAAAGACTCAGCTAGGTGCTGATGATATTACTTGAAGCTAAGGCATAGTTAGATAGTTTGAGGAAGTTTTCTCAAGTGTGTTGGAACTGAAATCCTAATGCCATGCTGGGCTGCCTCTCTGGAGAAGCCTCCTTCTCTATGTCTATCCACCACGTATAAAGCAAGTGCCAGAAGCGCCAAGAAGAAACCAAGGCACTCCTGAAACCACTGCTACCTCTGGAACACGCCAGGCTGTAAGTGGGTCAGAAGAGCAGCTCTGGCTACTAGCTTTTGCAAATAGAAAATAAATTATTGTAGCTGGGACTCTACGTTATTGTTTTACCTTAAAAAATCTAGTTGTGATTAACAGGCTTGCCATTAGGGAACATTTAGGCTCTACTACATGTCAGACTTTCACCAGTACAGGAGGAGGGGGAAAAAAATAAATCCAACCTTGAACTATTCCCTTAGAAACATCAAATTTCAGCCCACAGGCCAAATGTGACCAAACATTTGTTTTTGTAAATAAAGTTTTACTGGAACACAGCCCTGCTTATTTGTTTGCATATTCACTATGGCTGCTTTCACACTACAAAAGCAGAGTAGAGTAGTTGTGACGGAGACCATATGGCCCACAAACTCTAAAATATTTACTATCTGGTCCTTTACAGGCACAGGGATTAAGAGCTGGGCTGCCAACCAAAAGGTCAGCAGTTTGAATACACCAGCTACTCTTCGGAAACCCTATGGGGCAGTTCTACTCTGTCCTATAGGGTCGCTATGAGTTGGAATCGACTTGGTGGCAATGGGTTTGATTTACAGGTTTTTGGTTTACGGAAAAAGTTTGCTGACCTCTGTCCTGAAAGAACAAGCAAACAAAATATCGAACAAAGGAAATAACAACTGATCATTCAGACCTCTACAAATTTTGTAACAGGTCCCTGACAGATCTTCCCTTTTTTTTTAGCTTCTCTCTTTCAGATAGGCCAGTCCCCAAACCAATTTAGGTAGATGCATAGGCAGTCAGATGCCAGCAGAAAGAAGTACTAGCTTCAGAGAACACCAAGGTTCAACTCCATGTTGCAACTTTACCTTAAGAGTCTGAGGTTGTTTCTGTGGGCACTTCTGTTTTATATACTAAATATAGGGGACTGTGGAGAAAGAGAAAGAGACATATTCAAAGCTGCCATCAGGGTTAGGCAGGTGGTGCTAGACCTCACTCGTCAATAGTCTTTATTGATCTATTGATTTTTAGTTAAGAGTGAAAGTATCAGATGGTTATAGATAAAAATATAAGCTATCATACTTGAGATATTTTTTCTTCTATCTTTTCTGGAAAGAAAAAAAAAACATGAGAAATTTCCCTGTTTTAAATGAGTTGGTGGTATTTTTAGGGATGTGGCAGACTGTGTGTGATATATTCTTGGTAGGTATTCAAGGGTATGGATCTGATATGGATTCTTTCAGAATTTCTCTGAGTCCTTTTTGTAATGTTTGTTATAGCTTCACACTGATTTTATTTTTTATAAAAGATTATCTAGATTCCCAGTGTGGAATGATAAATGTATGGTCTCTGTATATTCCATTGTCTTTTCTTTCTCTCTTCATAACATTTTCAAGGAAAGCCAGCCCTGTTTCTATCCACCAGTTTACAAACTTTACATGTGAAAATAACTGTGTAGCCCAGTTGGAAGAAAGGTGCTAAGATCTTTGAGAAGCAGACGTTTTCAAAAGGACAGTAGTTACTTTTGTGGGGAGTCTGGAATCTATGCTTGGTTTTCCTTTTATTTAGTAATGGCACATCATTTGTTATCAAATGCTTTTAGGACCAAGAAGAACTCTTGGAGAATACCAGTTATAGCTGCCCCCTTTCCAGTTGCCATAGAGTTGACCCCAACTCATAGTGACCCCACCTGTGTCAGAGTAGAACTGTGCTCCATAGGGTTTTCAATAGCTAATTTTTTGGAAGTTGATCACCAGGCCTTTCTTCTGAAGTGCCTCTGGGTGGACTCAAACCTGTAACCTTTCAGTTAGCAGCTGAGCACCATTTGCACCACCCCGGGACTCTAGCTCCCACCTACCATCCCTGAAACGAATCTCTAATTATAGCTGTGTGCTTTTTACATGTATGTGTTGTTGCCACGTCTGGTGCGCTGATAACATTCTCCAATGTACCATAACCTTTAGAATATAATCAAGAGAATAATTTTTTTCGTACTGTAATATCTTTTCATGTATACAAAGCATCTGATTCAAGAACTACCCACTAAAGACTTAGCCTTTTTTGTTTCCCATTGAACATGCAAATTTCCAGATGAATGAATAAAGTAAATATTTTAGCCATTTCAACATAATATTCTTTCTCTTGTACCCTGAATTTAGCCAAACAGATAAAAAATATTTATCTTTAATGAGATGTATGTCCCCTGGTGGAAACAATAGCAAATATTTGCACTAACTTGGGGGTCCTTGTACAACAACTGGTACAAATATATCGAGTATAATCTTGGGACAATGTAAGAATATAACTGAACAACTGGTACAAATATAGCAAATATGATCTTGGAACAATACAAGAATATAATTGACATAGCTTGGAGAGTTTTTTTTTTAAAGCCTATGTTTTATTTAAATGCAGTAAATGGAGTAACATCAAATTGCGAGGGTCTTTTATATGAGCTGAAACCATAAGATTCAACAAGGAACTAACTAACCTCTTATTATGACAATTCCTATAGTGTCTTTCACTTTAACTTAGGAATCTGTTAGCAAGTAAAGTCATTTATAGCAGGGCCATTTGTAATGATTTTTTAATGGAGGACTTTTAGATAATACCTTGGAGGGTGTTTTAAAACTAAATAGTTGTATAAAAGAGAATTACTTAAAGGATTATAAGATGGCCTCCTAGAAAAAAAAAGTCGTTGGGAGGGAAGAGTAGGATTTGCGATTTAAGCTTCACCAAATGACAACTTTATGTTGTTTGTCTCATCAACTGCCAGACAATTCATCTTTGATTCAACAGGGAATTCTTACCAGGGCAGAGATGGGGGCTTGCCAGAACTCATGTCTTTATAGAAAGCTTTCTTTGGGAAATTTCTAATCTGAACATACTTAAAGCCTGTCTCTCAGAAAATGTCATAAAACAATTTATAAGGAAGCAGAGAGAAAAGAAAAAGCAAGAGTTCAGTGTGGATTGTGGCCTGGTCTGTAGGGAACAGATTTGTGAAGAACACAGAGGTTGTTTGCATATCTGCTGAGTTCCTCTCTGCCCCGTAATACGACCTAGTTATGCTGTGACTATAGCTCTAGGTGAAATGCTGTAGCTTTTACTGCTTTTGCATTTTTCCCACTTGGACTGAGCCTTTGGATTTGGGGAAAGAAAAAAAAGAAAACCATCAAGGACCACCGTGTATTGAAAGATGATGTTCTGCATACTTAATGGGCTGAGTTACCCTTTCCCCTTTCAGATATGGCTTATGTCCGTTAGGCTGTGGATATGGATGATGAATACCATTGTACTTATCATATCACCAAATGTCACGTTTCCTGAAGCAATGACATTTCTTTAATTCAGCATTTGTAAGAAGTTACATTCTGGAGTATAGCAAGGCAGCCTGAAGTTCCCTATTAACTAGCAAGTATTTAAACCAGTTGCCATCAAGCTGATTCTGACTCATGGCCACCCTGTGTGTGTCAGAGTAGAATTATGCTCCATAATGTTTGCAGTGGCTGAGTTTTTGGAAGTATATTGCCAGGCCTTTCTTCTGAGGCACCTCTGGGTAGACTCAAACCATCAGCCTTTTGGTTAGTATCGAACTTGTTAACCATTTGTACCACCCAGGGACTAACAAATACTTAGAGATGTGTTAATGGCTTGGTGGGAACTGAGTTCTTTAGAAATTATTCTTCTTAAATCAATGGGTTGGATTAAGCCATGATGCTTAATCTTACTTGATCCATTTATTGGCTTGTGTCTTGACATAGGTAAGAATAGGGGCTTGACATCCCCAAGTGTGCCAGGGTAGATCACATAGAGAGAACAAGAGGAAGCATTGAGGCTTGCTGCAGCTTTTGGTAGATCTTCAAGAACTTGTTTCTCCGATTAGAAATACACGGCTATTCCCTTAACTGTGAACATCCTCTGACCCGCCCACCACTAAAGTAAAATGCAATAAATGCTCTTCATGACATTTCCTCTTACAGATGTTTAGTCAGGACTGTCGGCCAGCCTCTGGAGGCACAGCGTGTGTGCTCAACGATGGACTCCCCTACCCTGATAGAGGTCCTTTTCATGGTGTGTTTTGGGTGAAATGGTTTTGGATCCTTAACAGTGTTACACAGCTTCATCTCTCACATTATTTATTCCACTTGGCTCTGAATAACTCTCAACTATTTCCTTTAGTCAGATTCCGCCCCAAGGTTGAATATTTACTGTCAGGCCTTTCTACTTACATTTGTTCATTTACAAACATGCATCTATGTTAGGCATTGGGTTCTATGGTTCCTGTCTTCCACGGGCATATACTTTCGAGAGAAAATACGGAGTCAACAGATTTTTTAAATATAGTTTGAAACGTGCTTTGAGGGAGGGTAAGTGCAGGTTAGGTTCCTGGGTGGTGCGAACAATTTGGACTGTACTACTAACCTATAGGTTGGCATGCAGCGATACTGCGGAAGACAGGCCTAGCGATCTTCATCCCTAAAGATTCCGGCCAAGAAAACCCTAGGGAGCAGTTCTACTCTGATACACATGGGGTCTCATGAGTCAGAATCGACTTGATGGCAACAGGTTAGGTTTGGTTTGGTTTAAGTGCAGGTTGCTGTGGGAGCCCGGAAGAGGAATATCTAAACTAGCCTAGAAAATGCTCCTAAATGATGAGCATTGAGGGGGCTTTGGTGTTTGACGTATGTGAGCTTGGGGAAGGGGAGGGGTAAGGAAGAGCAGAGGATTCCAGGTAAGAATTTTATGTCCCAAGGCGTAAAAGTAGGAGAAAATTTGTGACATTAATACATTTCCTAGGTGTTTGGTCTGGCTGGAGCAGAGAATGGGTGTGGAGGATTGGGAGGAGAGACTGGAGAAGTTAAGAGTCAGCCTTGGAGGCCCTTGGATACCTCATGGATAGAATTTATCCTGAAGGGCTTTCGTGAGAAACATCCTAATTAAATGTATGGTTTAGAAAGAACACCTGATGGCAGGGAGGAGAGTAGCTTGGAGGGTGGAGGAGTACAAGCAGAGGTAGCACTGACCAACAGGATTAAGCAAGGTCAAATAATTCAAACTAATATTAGCTGGTTCTGAAGATGAGATTTAAATTTGAGTTCCAAAACTGCTGTGAGCAAGGGCAGTATGGTTGAAGTAAGCAGCATGGCCTGATGGAAAGACATAGCAGAGCCAGGCAGATGTGGATTCCAATCCTAGCACTGCCAGTTGCTAGCTGTGTGACCTCAAGTAGTTGCCTAACCTCTCTTAGCAGACTTTTCTTCTCTGGGCAATGGGAGTGGAACTACTTCTTCATTGTGTTGTTACGCAGATCAAATTAGATCATACATATTAAATGCTGTATTAGTTTTCCTGTGGCTACTGGACAAATTACTACAAATTTAGTGCATAAAAACAACATAAATTTACTCTCAAAGTTCCGGAGACCAGAAGTCCAAAATCAAGGTGTTGGCAGGGTCACACTCCCTCCAAAGGCTCTAGGGGAGAATCTTTCCTTGCCCCTTCCAGCTTCTGGTGGTTCTGGGCGTTCCTTGGTCTGTGGCCTCACTCACCCCAGTCTCTGCCCGGTCTTTACATGACCTTCTCCTCTTCTCTGCGTCTCTCCTCTTCCGTCTCTTTTAAGGACACTTGTCATTAGATTTAGGACCCACCTGGATAATCCAGGATAATCTCATTTGGAGATCTTTAATGAATCTACAAACACCATTTTTCCAAATAAGGTCACTTTCCCAGGTTCTGGGGTTTAGGAAAATGTCCCTGAGTGGCACAAATGATTTGCGCTAGACTACTAACCTAAAGGTTTGTGGTTCGAGCCCACCTAGCAGCATCATGAGAGAAAGGCCTGGCGATCTGCTTCTGTAAAGAATACAGCCAAGTAAACCCTATGGAGCAGTTCTTCTGTGTAACACATGGGGTTGCTGTGAGTTAGAAATGACTCAATGAAAACAGGTTTGGTTTTGATTTTGGATGGGGGAGTTGGGATGTGAACATATCTTTTTACGGACTGCCATTCAACCAACTACAATTGCCTAGAGTTCAGTAGTTACTCTTTGAAGGTATATGAGTACAGGTGCGTGTGAGTGAATGTGTGTGTGTGTGTGTGCACATGTGCATAAGTATGAAGAGAGAGAGGACATTCATTCAAATATGTATTTTCTGTGAGCTTATTTAAAATTATTCATTTTCATACTAGCCATGTGTGAGTTGCCAGACTAAGGACTATATTCCTCTCAGAGACTTCTCAGGTGGTGGGGCAGAGGGTGTTTAATAATTAATGTCGGCCAACTAGTTGGTGTCCACATTAGATGACAAAAGTGTCTCGTATCCAATGTAAATCAAAATACTGGAAAACCATCAGTCTGAGTTATTAACATTTTTAATTTAGATCCATTGGGAAGAATCAGCCCTTTGGGGGTTTATTCACATCTGCCGTGAGTATTTTTTCCATTTCACAGTTTAGTTACTTTGAGGACAGAACATTTATAAAATATGTTGGGGGAACCCATTTATAGACTGGAATCCATTTTCTCTAGGTGGTTTGAGAAATACAGAGAGGAGCCAGAAAGTCCTAAATCCTATTTAATTCAAGTTTATGCATTTCATGAGGGAAAGCCTCCTCCTTTATCTGCTCATTGTACTTTCCCTTGAGACCTATAAACAGATGATGTTAGCAGTGATTTAAAAATGCAAACCAAATCACAGAAGTTCTGTAAAGGCTTGTTCTTACTTCTTTCCCTCCACTTAAACAACAGGAACAGTAAATCCAAAACCAAAATTATGCTCCACGGATTAAAACCAACCATTTCCTAGAATTGGTTGGCTGTACCATTCCAGCTGTCTATATCAGTCATGCTGGTTAGAAAACTGAGGATCTGTGTTCTGAATATAATGAGTGTATTTACACGTTGGAGTCCCTGGGTATTGCAAATGGTTAACACTCTCGGCTGCTAACCAAAGTTGGAGGGTGGAGTCCTCCCAGGGGTACCATGGAAGAGAGGCCTGGCGATCTACTTCTGAAACATCAGCCACTGAAAACCCTATGGAGCACAATTCTACTCTGACACACATGGGGTC
Organism: Trichechus manatus latirostris; assembly: GCF_000243295.1. Taxonomy (NCBI): domain Eukaryota; kingdom Metazoa; phylum Chordata; class Mammalia; order Sirenia; family Trichechidae; genus Trichechus; species Trichechus manatus. Next base: position 5,112,774 of record NW_004444018.1, read on the forward strand.
ACCATCAATCAGAGTCAATTCAAAGGCAACTGGTACTGATACTGTTTACCTATTCATCAAATATTTGTGAAGGACCTGTTGTGTGTGTATGTCAAGAAAGAAGTATGGTGAAGAGACTAATAAGTGGTAGCCCCATATGACTCAAGGGCCACATAACTCATTTTTTTTTATTGTTGTAATTAAATGAAGTTTACATTTCAAGTTAGTCTCCCATACAGAATTTTTTTTTGTTACATACATTGTTGTGAGACCCCAACCGCTCACCCCATTGTGCGACAGCACTCTCCTCCCCTCCACCCCCGATTCCCCATGAACACTCAACCAGCTCCTAACTCTCTCTACCTTCCCATTACTCATTTTCTAGAAGAAGGACAGATATATTGCTGTGGGGGTTCAGAGAGAAAGATTACTTCTGGATGATACTATCAAGATGCTTTCATGGAAGAACTGGTTTCCAGCTGGGCTTCCAAAATACTGACCTATAGAACCTTCCAGTTTGAGAAATCCTAAACCACACAGTGTTTCTGGTGTAGGAGTTTTAATTGTGTACTATGCCTAATTTTTTCCTATGAGATTTTTATTCATTCTTTAACCACTTAAACTACATTAGGAAAATGACATTGGAAGGCATTCGTCCTTGGTCTAGCTATTCCTGCAACATCAATTTTGAGAGTCAGGGACAGCTAATCACTGCAGACAAAGGGATGTACTGAGGTTCCTTTCATTCCTGCCTAAGTTGGTGACGCACACACACACCAGGCCGTCAGAGTGTCTCCCCTGGCAGGGTGCACCATAAGGTGAGAGGAACTGAGAAACCATATAGAAATATGACGTGGGCATTCCAAAAGCCACGCAAGCCTTTGTACCAAACTCAGGAAACCGGAGCATGTTCAGCCGCAGTGTGAACCTACAGTCCTTTGCACTGATCTCACACACCAGATTGTGAGTCTCAGAGCCTCACAGTCCCAGAGCCCCCAGGACTTATTGGCAAAATGTATGTGCCCCTTAAAATCACCACCACAACAATAATACCCTGTTCCATCAAGTGGATTCGAACTCATGGACACTCCATGTGTTACCGAGTAGAATTGCTCTATGGGTTTACTTGTTTTTGTTTTTTTCTTTTTTTGACTGTAGTTTTTATGGAAGGAGCCCCAGTGGCACAATGGTTAAGTGCTCAGCTGCTAAACGGAAAGGTCAGCAGATTGAACCCACCAGTGGCCCCATGGGAGAAAAGACTTGATGATCTGCTTCTGTGAAAATGACAGCCTAGGAAACCCTGGCTGTTCTGTTCTGTCCTAGCAAATCGCAATGAGTCAGAAAGGACTCAATGCCAAACATCAACAGTCCTTACGGAAGCAGACCTCAGGCCTTACTTCTGCAGCACTGCTGGGTGGCTTCAAACTGCCAACCTTAGGTTAGTGGTTTGTGTGCCATCAAGTTGATTCGGACTCATAGCAACAGAGTAGAACAGCCCCATAGGGTTTCTTAGGCTGTATTCTTTACAGGAGCAGATCTTCAGGTCGTTTCTCCCAGGGAGCCACTGGTGGGTTCGAACCACTGACCATTGCACCACCAGAGCACGAACCATTTGGGCTACCCAGAGACCTACAACAATAATGGCAATCATTCATTGATCGTTTGCTTTGTTCCAAGCCCCTTTCCAAGTACTTTATAAGTATTTTCTCATTTAATACCCTCAACAACCTCATGAGTTAAGTATTGTTTATAGATGGGGAAACTGAGACACAAAGAGGTGAAGTCATGTGCTTGGGGTCGCATATATGTAGACATTAACTAACAAAACCAGGATCCAAATCTAGGCAGATATCAATTATAAATCGATATTCAGGATTATTATCTCTCGTAGGTCTTTTTTTCTCTTCATTCCTGTTATTTTATTTTTTATTTATGTTATTTTGATCCATCTGTCTCTGCTTCTGGCTTCTGGTTCCTTCTTCTGTTTTCCTCCAAAGTAGAATATTTGGTTTTATTTATGGGCTAATTTTTTAATCTTTTTAGCCTAGTAATATTTCACCAAAAAAAAATGAAAATTCTTTTAAAAGAGAGGTGTTAATTTTAAAAGAGGAAGAATGGGGAATAATCTTGTCTTTGAGAAAGACTTTATGTTGTACACGCCTGAATTGTGGGCTTCCAGCTCCCAGTAATCATCACAGGTATGTGATTACAAGCCCTGTACTTGCTTTAAGAAAACGTGACCATGTGAGGATGGCGGGGGCAGCTCTGCCACAAAGAATTACCAAGTGTTCTTGAAAAACACACCTAAAATCCACTCACAATTTTAATAGTTTCTATTGACATTTCATTGTCTTTGAACCCAGGGAGAAGCAACTATATTTCCATGCTGGTCAGATTTCTGGAAGCTTAAACGAGTTTAGATGTCTGGAAGCTTAGATGATGTTACTAAAGATAATGCTTGTTAAAAAAGGCCAGGCGCGAAATGATCTCATGTATAAAATAGGAGCCCTGGTGGCATAGTGGTTAAGAGTTCGGCTGCTAGCCAAAAGGCACGCAGTTCAAATCCACCAGCCTCTCCTTGGAAACCCTTTGGGGCAGTTCTACTCTGTCCTGTAGGGTCGCTATGAGTCAGAACCGACTCGACACCTAACAACAACAACATAGTAGCAGGGGCAGCTGAGCGAGGTCAGCTCAGGGGATTCAGGAGCTGGAGGACATGGGACCTTGACTGATTGAGTGTCTGGCTCTTTACTCTTCTGCAGGGTTGGGATGATGTGAACTGATCTCTCCGTTACATGGGGTACCGGGCTGTGGTCAAATGCTGCTGCATAATCAGTAATGAGTGTACAATGGATGTGTCTTAATGAACTCTGTATTATCTCTCCTCATCTCATCTTCTCAAACTTGATAAGTTGGGCACAGCACTGGGTTTTAATTCCAAGGGTCACCCCTAATTAGCTGTGTGATCTTTGGTGAATTTCTTAACCTCTCAAAGCTTCTGTTTTCTTAACTGAAAAAAAAAAAAGGTGATAATAATAAAGCCAACTGCTGTCAAGTCAATTCTGACTCATAGTGACCCTATAGGATGGGATAGAACTGCCCCATAGGGTTTCCAAGGCTGTAATCTTTAGAGAAGCAGGCTGCCACATCTTTCTTCTGCAGAATGGCTGGTGGGTTTGAACTGCTGACATTTTCATTTAGCAGCCGAGTGCTTTAACCGCTTAGCTGCCAGGGCTCCTTGGTGATAATAATAGCCCCTACTTTATAGAATTGTCATGAGGATTAAATAAGAGAATCTTTAAAACTCTGAGGATGGTGTGTGGCGCAGAGAGGCAGGTGGTCCAGCTTACCAGTGAAGAGTAGGACTGTGGAGCCAGACTTCTTGGGTTTGAACCCTAGCTCCAGCACTTACTAGCTTTGTGACTTTGGGTGCATTATTTAATCCTTCTGTGCTTCAGTTTCCTCACCTCTAAAAGGGGTTAGTCATAGTACTACTTATAGGGCTTCACATAAAGCGCTTAGAAGAGTGCTTAGCATATGATTAGCACTGTGTATTAGCTCCTATTCCTGTACATAGTCAGCATAAGAATAACATTCAATATGTTTTATTTTATTATTATTATATCAATAATGACATGTAAATAATATATTATTAAATATATATAATGAATGTGTGTGTGTGTATATATGTATATATCTGGGGATCTAAAAATAAATATTTTGTAGAAACCAGTAGTAACATACTTAAGAGGAAAATGAAAATGAACTGAACAAAAATGTAGTTTGGCAGATGCAGATGAGATTCATTCATTCATTGAGCCAGTCTGTCATTTCTCGGACATTTGAGAATTTGAGAATTGTCCAGTATATCTGCTGAAAAGCAATATAGAGCAAGGTGAGATATTCTGTCATCAGCATCTGCTCTGGGGGCTCAGTCGGGGCCTTCTATACCCCAGCCTCAGAGATCCAGGGCACGCGTCATGTAGGAGACAGTGCTTGAGCTTGGCTATTGAAGGTAGGAAGTCCTACAGGCAGGGGCGTGGGAAGGGGAATTCTGTGCAGAGGTCTGATGGTGTGGGATGAGGTCAGGGTGGGGTGTTTTGCGGGAGCTGTATCTTGTGTGATTTGAGACTCAGGGAGATGCATGGGGAGGAGGGACAGAAGACGGAGTGCAGAGGGAGGTGGGGCTGGCCTGGGATGGCCTTGTATCTGTAGGAAGCCTGAAGGGGATTTTAGGGAGGTAGGGATCGTAGACTTTGTGAGCTACCAATAGCTGAGTGTAGGGCTCAGGCCCTCCCCAGAGCAGGTGATTATTTCCTTGGTGGTGAGAAATAGAGATATAGAACATGTATGGAGGCCACTAGCTGAGAGGACTACCACTGACCACCAAAAAACGAACAATTCTGTCTTGGAAGAGGTACAGCCAGAATGCTCCTTAGAAGCAAGGTTGGTGGGACTACGTCTCACATACTTTGGAAATGTTTTCAGGAGGGATCATTCCCTGAAGAAGGAAATCATCCTTGGTAAAGTAGAAGGTCAATGAAAAAGAGGAAGACCCTCGATGAGATGGATTGACACAGCAGCTACAACAATGGGCTCAAGCATAACGACGGTCATGAGGACGGCACAGGACTGGGAATTGTTTTGTTCTGTTGTACATAGGGTCACTATGAGTGGGAATTGACTTGATGGCTCCTAACAACAACAGCTGAGAGGTCATAGGGGGAGGTGACTTAGTGGTGGTTCAGTGGTAGAATTCTCGCCTTCCTTTCATTAGGGAGACCTGGATTTGATTCCTGGCCAATGCACACCATGTGCAGCTACTACTCATCTGTCAGTGGAGGTTTGTGTGTTTCTATGATACTGAGCATGTTTCAGCGGAGCTTCCAGACTAAGATGGACTAGGAAGAAAGGCCTGGCAATTGACTAAAAAAAATCAGCCAATGAAAACCCTATGGAGCACAATGGTCCAATTCACAACTGATCATGGGAATGGTGCAGGACCGAATATGGAGTCACCATGTGTCAGGGGTGGCCTGGATGGCAGCTGACAAGAACAGCTTAGAAGCAAGAGCCTGGAGTGTGGATGAGCTGACAGGAACCAAGGAATAGAGAGCCTTGGGGATAGCCAAAACTGTGAATGAAGAGGTGGAGGAATCCACCTCCACCTATCTCTATCAGAAGATAGGCCTGAATACAGAGCCAGGGAAATCAAGGAAGTGGATGCTTTTTGGAAGTAAGGTATGCTCAGCAGAGCCAAAGGCCTCAGCTTGGTAAGCTGGTCAGGAGGAAAGGCCAATGAGAAATTGTTTAAAAGGGCTTTGTGGTGAACACCAAGGAGGAATTTCAGAGGACCAACAGAGCAGAGAGGCCAAAGACAAGAAAGGTGAAGAAAGATTAGATTCTGATGTGGCAGTTGCTGAAGTATTGGCCTCTCCTTCCACCTCATGAAGGGGAGAGAAGCAGTGAGGCTGATAGGGACACAGAATATGGCCTGAGCAAAGAACCACCGGGCCAGCTAGCTCCAACCCAGGCAGGCTGTAAACTTGCTGAGCTGTTGGGGACAGCCAGAAGTCTCAGTGAGGTGAACTGAATTAGTTTCATCTGTGCCAGATCTTGATAGCCCAGAGCAGAGTGTCTAGAGCAGAATGCTTTGCCAATCTGGCCTTCAGGTGGCTATCTGCATACTTGCCAATATAAAATGCTGAGATTCAGAGTCTGGTTGAGCAATAGCAAAGAAAGATAAGTTTGGAACATGACCATAGAATTGCTGGGTGTTAGACCTGGAAGGAGGAGGACAGTCAAAGACTGCCTAGTACAGCTTCCTTGGGTAAATTGAGGCCCAGAATGATCCTTTGACTTGTGGCCTAGCGTTAGTGGCCTACTTAAATCCAGAAGGACTGTATTTTCCTGACCCTGCACACATTCCACAATACATGTCCCCTTTTCTCCCTTCTCGCTTTCCCCCGTACCCTATGCCCTTTCCTGCCCTCTGGTTGTCAGTCAAGGCCATGCTAACCCTGAGCTTTCCTAAGCTTTTTCTCTCATCCTGCCCAAAGTGGCACTCATACTCTTTACAGGGCCTTGGTAAACTTGTTGTTGAGTACTAAGAAACAGTTTTAATTCTCCCGGAATCCAGATTTCTGGGGTCCATGAAGTTGGAGTGACTCACCCAGGCCATTGCCCTGAGATCTTCTTTTGAACCTTGAGCCTTGAGGAGATTGGTTTCAGGATTGGAGGAAGACTGATTAATAACCTGTGATATGCAGATGACACAACCTTGCTTGCTGAAAGTGAAGAGGACTTGAAGCACTTACTGATGAAGATCAAAGACTATAGCCTTTGGTATGGATTATGCCTCAACATAAAACAAAAATCCTCACAACTGGACCAATATATAAGCAATGTCATGATGAACAGAGAAAATATTGAAATTGTCAAGGATTTCATTTTACTTAGTGGATCCACAATCAGCACCCATGAAAGCAGCAGTTGAGAAGTCAAATGTATTAGGCAGACCTGCTACAAAACACCTCTTTAAAGTGTCAAAAAGCAAAGATGTCACTTTGAGGACTAAGATGTGCCTGACTGAAGCCATGGTATTTTCCAATCGCCTCACATGCATAGGAAAACTGGACAGTGAATAAAGAAGACTGGAGAATTAATGCCTTTGAGTTGTGGTGTTGGCCAAGAATATTGAATGTACCATGGACTGCCAGAAGAATGAACAAATCTGTCTTGGAAGAAGTACAGCCAGAGTGCTTCATATTGGTATCACTCCTCAGTGCATATAGAGTCCATTCTATCTTTGAATCTAAATGGTCTATATGCCCATCTCAGTATTCTGTCAGAGAAAACTTTTAGTTAGCAAAATGAAGTCAGGCACACTTTTTGCTGGAAAAATGAAGTGCTTAAAGTCTGCTCTTTCTCATTGTCTTTTTAATAAATTTCTAAGGGAGACTATCAACTCCACAAATGAAGCATAAATCACATAGCTTTTCAAGGTAATTACTCAGTTTATTGTGGCTAAATTGTTTCCTGGCTGTCTTTGGGTGGCACAAATGGTTTGCACTTGACTACTAACCTGAAGGTTGGTGGTTCAAACCCACTCAGCAGTGCTGCGGAAGAAAGGCCTGGCTGTCTGCTTTTGTAAAGATTATAGCCAAAGAAAACCCTGTGGAGCTGTTCTACTCTGTAACACATGCTGTCGTCGTGAGTTGGAATTGATTCAATTACAACGGGTTAGTTGATTGGTTGGTATTCTAATCAGCGAGTGAGAGAAAGAAAATTGTGCCTTTTTCTCGTACATTTTGACGGGAGGAATTTTGCTGTTTCTTGCCAAGATATAAGGATACATGAGCAGATTCCTGTCTTGGATGAGGGACAGGGGAGTTGAAAAGAAGAACATAAAAGGAATCCATCAATGATTTAGAAGACTCCTTAATTTCCCTCCTTCTGTAACAGAGAAACAGCCTGATCAATACTCTCAAGGTCACTGTTGATGTTTGCTATGTCAGCTAGTCTTTTTTAGAGTTTCCAAAATGATCCGATGCATCCATCTTGATAGGTTTGCTTAGACTGAGTGCAGGTAGATATGGCTTTGGGTGTGGAGCCAATGAGATGCTGAAGGAGGGAACCTACGAAGGTATACATGGTGAGTATCTGAAGCTACAGCAAAGTTTCAAAGAGTTGCACAACTAATTCAGTTCAAGATAATATTTAGGGAATCAAGAAAGAAATCCCCCTATGATTGCCAGTCTGCTCTGATAAGGCAATTATTATTATAAAAATGAACCCTGGTTGTAATGTGGTTTTTAAAGAACATTAATCAGTGTGTTTCCTCTTCAATTATTTCTGTGTCATATTTTAGTTATTTCTTTCAGATGCGACTTTGCCTCCTTGGGACTTGTCTGGTAGTGTCATATCATATTGTTCACTTCTTTTCATATTTATTGACTAAACTGAGCTTTTTTAGAATAAAGAATCTCTAACTTACTAATGTCAGGAAATGTGTGCTTCTTACCACTTACACTGACTAAAATGAGTGTAATGTTCTCTTGGCACTTTATAAAAAGGGCTTTGATGGTTACAAGCCCAACATTCCAAATGATACCCAAGAGGTGAAAGGAGGCCTATCCCATGACCTGTATCCCTTGAAAGGCTTGTTTCCTTTGGTCATCTCATTATTTGAAGATTTTGATAGAATATCTAGATGAACTCTTGGAGTTAAATGCTTTGCCCTAATATTTATTTATACTATATCTGAATCAACCAGAAAGGGAAAAAAAAATAGTTGAAGTCTTAGACAAGTCTTTCTGTAACATTATAAAGCAAACCTTGGTCCAGGTAGAGTCAAGGCTGATAGAGCCCCACAGTGGTAACAACTATTTGAAAAAGTTCGTCTGAAAAGAGTTCTTCTGGATGTAAGCTCACCAGGAGCAAGACACCATGAAAAGCTCTGGAAAACACATATGGTTTCCAGTCAAAATACCATGCAAATATTTTCTTGACCACACTATTTCTTCTATATACATTGCCTATAGAATGATGCTTTGTTATTTATTTAGAAAGAAAGCAAATGGAAAAGTTCCTCTTTCTGATTGGAATTTACAATTCTATCAGGCAACACCCTGGAGATTAGAATCTCGTATTTTACAGAGAAGAACTTTTTTAGAAGTATCTCTGAGCTTGAAAGACGTTGTCTAAAATGCACCTCAAGCTTGAAAAATGTCTAGACTCTTTCAACATACATAGCCACTGGGAACATGGTAAAACAACAAGAAATGGTTTAGTTTCAGATGGGAATTTATTTCTTTTCAGTTTGTCAGTGGGCAGACAGGCATTTGAGGGGAAGTCTCTTTAACCATACAATTCCCTAGTCCAGGAAGAGAAAGTTATTTTTTACCCCCAGTTCCCATCATGGAATGTACAAGAGAAAAATCAGATTGTTCTTTCATCGAGAGCTGCTAAATTATCCTCCTGGTTTTAAGTAGGAACCATGGCAGCAATTCCACTGTGGAATATTATGAGCAGAGTTAATTATAACTGTTTAATGAGGCAGATCCCAATTTTCAGTAGATCACGACCCTTAATGTATGAAAGCAGAGAGACAATTCATGTTCTTATTCAACTGACGTTTGGTTAATATGTTTCAAACAAGTTTTGGATAGACTGAGCTGATTATGGAATGCACTTTGCACTGTTCATAAAATGCTCCTATAAAATAAAAAGTATTAATGTTATTCTTTTCATTCATTAGCTCCCTGATGTCAGTTTCAGTTTATTAAGGGAATCATCAGTTAAAAAAAAGAAGGATTTCTTTGAAGGTCATTAAGTTAGAAGAAAAGGCATTGGTCTTCACCATCAGTCAAATTCGGGTTAAAATTACTGCTGTGACACTTCCTATTGTGCTTGAGCAATAATGACAATGATAATAGTAATAATACAATTTACTGAGTAATTATTAGTTTAAACCATATGAAACTGCTGTTTTTCTAGGCCAAGAGTGGTCAGATACTGGCAATTTCACAGGGCTCAGCCTAATATGTGCTGAGGCATCATACCAAGAGCTTTATAGATATTATCTCATTTGATTCTTTCAGCACAGTTATAAGGAAAATGTAATTATCACCATATACAGATGAGAACAGTTAGCCTTACACAAGGTTAAGGAAGTTGCCCAAAGTCACAAACTAGTGAGAGAGAGATTCAAAATCTGAGCTATTTTATGATCTCAATATTCTATAGCCTCTCTGTAAAATGTTGTTGTTAGTTGCCATTGAGTTGGCTCCAACTCACGATGACCTTATGTGTAACAGAATAAAACATTGCCCCATCATAAGCCATCCTCGTGATCGTTGGTGTATTTAGTCCATTGTTGTGACTATTGTGTCAATCCATCTCATTGAGGGTTTCCCTCACTTTCGCTGACCCTCCACTTTACCAAACATGATGTTCTTTTCTAGTGATTGGTGTTTCCTGATTAGTATTCCCTGTAAAATGGATGTTATATAACTTCCCTGAGCCTCAATTTCTTCTTCTGTAAGTAGGGAGAACAGAAATGTCATGAAGATTTGAGATGACACATGCAAAGTGCCTCCCATGGTGTCTAACATGCATTGTATGTGTAGCTCAATAATGTATAGTGTTATCACTCTCGTCATTGTCACCATCGCCATCATCATCATCAGGGTGTAAAATTTTACTTACACAAGAGGGTGTACAGAATGGACACAGTGAGACAATAAAGGAAGGCATCTGATGTGTGTATGTGTGATTGATGAGGGGTCTTTTCACTCCTTACAGCCATACCTTGCACAAACTATAGTGCTTTGCACTAACACTTGCACAAGCATTTTGCCCACTTTGCAATTTTAAAAACAGGAGAGGAATTGGTTGAAAATAGAGGTGTCTGTGACAGATTGGCTTAACTGAAAACAACCAAAAAAATTGCCTGGTTTGGAGGTAACCCAAAGCCTGTTGCCGTCGAGTCAATTGCAACTCAGCCACCCCAGGACAGAGTAGAACTGCCCCACAGGGTTTCCAAGGAGCGGCTGGTGGGTTTGAACTGCCGACTTTTGGTTAGCAGCCAAGCTCTTAACCACTGCACCACCAGGACTCTGAGTTGGGGGAAGGGGGATCAAATTAACCATGGAGAATCTAAGTAGAGGATTTTATCCATTACCGTAGGCATGACCTAAATTACAGAATGTGACTCCTAATGAAAGTACTACTATCTCTGTGCTACTAATGGAGAGGCAGCATTTTTAATATGGTAAAGTTGGGGGTGGTGAGTGTGGACACCAGGAATCTATTTCTAGCTGTGTCCCACAAATACCTAGGTGCTTCAGGCCCATTTGCCTGCCCTATGCATTCTTTTCCCCACTGAGCAACATAGGTGATAATTTTATGAAATACTGTTTTGGATGTCTTATTTTTCTGGAAGAGCTTTCATGTGCAGCATATATGTTAGCTTATAAATCATCCATTGAAAACCATATGGATCACAGTGGTCCAATCAACAGCCAAACATGGGCAGCGTTTCATTCCATTGGGCATGGGGTCGCCATGAGTCAGGGGCCGACTTGACAGCAGCTAACAACAACAACAACACCAACAATACAGCACAGAGTGAGATATGTTAATGGGGAGGAGTGAAGAATTTTCATTTTGTTCTATTTCAGAGGGTGGAAAGAACAACTCACTGCTGTGTTGTGGCTCACAGAAATGACTGTAGAATAAGGGTCAGCAAACTACAGCCTCTGGGCCAAATCTGCTTTCATAAATAAAGTTTTATTGGAATGCATCCATGTCCATTTGTTTACATATTGTCAAAGGTTGCTTATGAGCTACAACAGCAGAGCTGAATAGCTGCAACAGAGACGGTATAGACGGCAAAGCTGGAAATATTTACTATCTGGTCCTTTACAGGAAAATTGTGCTGACCCCTGCTATGGAACCTGGGATGGTTTTGGGTAACTAGGTTTCCTCCACACAAGCTCAATCCACCCTTTTTTGTGTCTAGCAGTGCAAGTTTGGCAAGGCAGTTTGGGGGTCTCAGGTGCTGATGTGTGTGTCCATCAGGAGGCCGACCATGTCCGCATCCAGGAATATTTTGGCCTTCACCTACAGCATTTGGCATTAGATAAAAAACACATATTCAGAGAGAGAGCATTTTATCTATTAAAATATCAAATTACACGAAACGAGATCAGGGAGAAATTTGGCTAGAAATGGAACTGACTTATCAGGTCTAAATGGGCAGCTTGTCCATCCCCATTTGTGCATTTCCTCAGCTCACGTGGGCAGATGGAAAGACCCCTGATTTCTCCTTATTTTTCTTTCTGGGAAAGAAAGTGAGCAGGTTAAAAAGACAGTTCAGGTGGATTAACACCATGGCACAGGTAAGCAAAAACAACAGCCAGTATAATAAATACTCTTTTGAGTCAGATATAGCTAAATTTTTATTGGCTGTTTGAGATTGTACAAGTTACTTATCTCCTAAGTTTTCTCATTGCTAAAATGATAAAAGGGGATAAAATACACTTTAAATGAGCGAATGTGTAAAAGTGTCTTATACAATGCCTAGAATATAATTAGGCACAAAATAAAAATGTCAGTTTTCTTTACTTTTTACCCTTTCACAGACCTTTTTTATCATGTTAGAGATGAGGATGGTCAAAGAAGGGAGAATTCTTGAAAGTAAAGGGACTTTGAAGATCTGAGGTCCCTGAAGGGTGCAAATGGTTTGCATCTGACTACTAACTGAAAAGTTGTTGGTTTGAACCTGTCCAGCGGCACCATGGAAAAAATGCCTGGCAGTCTGCTTCCTTAATAATTATAGCCAAGAAAACCCTATGGAGCAGTTCTACTCTGTAACACATGGGGTCGCCATGAGTTGGAATCGACTCAATGGCAGTGGGTTTGGGTCTTTTGGTTTTGAAGATCTGAGGCAAAGGTTGAATCTAATACAAAGTAGGCAAGATTCCTTTCCTCCATGCCTTGATCTCCCCTTTTATGAGCAAGTTCCTGTCTCACCGTAGGTGTTAAGAAGATCAAATCTCAGTAAGGCACTATGGGCAGATGGAAGTAAAATCTTGTGAAATCTGTGATTGGGGAAAACTCTAGTCCAAGATTTGGAAACATCTATGGTCTTTGTTTTCCTTTATCTGAACTCGATTTCTACCTTGAGATCTCAGCTCTGCCTGTTACAGAGCATTTAATTTACTGATTTCCAGGTAAACTCTGTCAAAACTGTACTTCTGCTCAGACTTGAAGCACAGGCCTGTTCAGGGGTCTGCACCCTCCCACTTCACCCTGGAGTGGCTTGGAAAGTCAAGCAGAGGGAGGGGGAAGGTTTACCAGCTGGCCCCTGCCTCTACTTCTGCTGGAATGTAACCTACCATTCCTCCTGGTTTGGGGGTTAGCCTCCACCCTGGAGCCTCCACTGCTGCCATCCTTGGGCCTGCAGCCCCCCACTCAGGTCATTCTTTGCGCCCCTTGTCCACAGCCCAGGGACAACCTTGGCCACTTCGGTGCCCCACTTGGGCACACAGGTACTCGTGGATGCTCTCCCTCACCACTTGTGGCTCTTGGGAAACCCAGTTTGCTCCCTCGTGTGCAGACCAAGCACAGTGCTGTTTTACTTCCCTCTTTGGTGCTAAGAAGAGGCCATGTATGTGGGGCTGCTGCTTCCTAGAGGTCTTGATAGGAAGCAGCGGCACTCTCCCACTCTGGAATCCTCAGGTGTCCAGGGGGTTCTGTTGTTTCTCACCAACCGTAGGTTTCAGCCTGAGGGGTTGGGTCACTTGTAGAGTCTCTCCCTCAGTATCTAACTCCCTTTTTCCTCTGCTCAGTTCTCTCATGGGCCCCTAGTTTCTTTCTTTTCTTTTCTTTTTTTACTGTGCTTTAAATGAAAGTTTACAATTTAAGTTAGTTTCTCATACAAAAATTTATACACACATTGTTATGTGACCCTAGTTGCTCTCCCTATACTGTGACAGTACACATCCTTTCCACCCCGGATTTCCCGTGTCCATTCAGCCAGCTCCGATCCCTTTCTGCCTTCTCATCTGGCCTCCCATCAGGAGCTGCCCATTTAGTCTCATGTATCTACTTGAGCTAAGAAGCACACTCTTCATGAGTATCATTTTATGTCCCCTAGTCTGGTCTAATCTTTGTCTGAAGAGTTGCCCTTGGGTATGGTTTTAGTTTTGGGCTAACAGAAAGTCCGGTGGCCATGTCTTTTAGGGTCCCTTCAGTCTCAGTCAAACCATTAAGTCTGGTCTTTTTACTAGACTTTCAGTTCTGCACCCCACTTTGGTCCCTAGTTTCTTTATCTTCTTGCTTATACCCTTTTGTGACCCATGGGACATAAATTACCCACCTGGTGGTGTAGTGGTTAACCGCTACTGCTGCTAACCAAAAGGTTGACAGTTCGAATCCACCAGGCGCTCCTTGAAAACTCTATGGGGCAGTTCTACTCTGTCCTATAGGGTCGCTGTGAGTCAGAATCGACTCAACGGCAATAATTTTTTTTTTTTAATATTTTCCACCTCTGGGATTTATTGGGAAGTTGCTTTCCCATTGACAGTGCATGCTGCCAGCAGGTGGAGACCTGTATGACAGTACAATATGGAAAAAATGGGAGTGTGCCACAGATTACTGTTTTTACAGGGAATTGTAAAATTCAGGTGGTGCTGAATCAGTATTTTTGGTATGGGAATAATGAATTTTGATAAAAAGTTTTTTGGGACACATATGCCCCTCTGGACTCTGAGGGTAGGATTAGTGGGATGAGGCAAGAAAAAAATCCATAGTCCCTACCAAAAATTTAAGCACAACTCAGTGAGTCAGTATGCATCTGTTAATGAAAACACATGGTATCAACAAAAAATTCAAAGCAGAAAATAGCTGGGTCTTGAAAGGGTTATGCAACTGGGTGCTCCTTCCCTCTCCTAGCCACCACTGTGACCCTTTCAGAGGCCTGGGGGAGGCTTGGCTGCCTTTCTGTTGCTCTCTGGATTAGAGAGGCTGCTAGTGGGGCTGTCCTTTGGGCTTTTCTGCCCCGGTTCCACACCCAACCCCATACACTGTAGAATGAGCTCTTACAGAGAGTTCCAGGTGCCACACAGATGACACACTGACTTGAAAGCTGACCACTTTTCTTTGGAAGTAGCTGAAGTTCTTTAGTTGAGAGCCAATTTATCTCTCTTCCAGAATAACAGAAATAAGCCCAAAGTCTCCGTGAATTGTCAGTAAGTATTGCTTTTATCAGCCGCAACAACAACCAAACACAACCACTTAAATGAAACCAAACCAAACCCATTGCCGTTGAGTAGATTACTACTCATAGCAACCCTATAGGACAGAGTAAAACTGCCCCATAGAGTTTCCAAGGAACTTCTGGTGGATTCGAACTGCTGACCTTTTGGGTAGCAGCCCAACGCTTAACCACTGCACCACCAGGGATCCACACAACCACTTAGACAGGGGTTTATTTGTTTCACACAACAAGAATTCTGGGACCCAGGGCGACTATGGTGGCTTAATGGTGCCATCAGAGGCACTCTGGCTTTCTCCACCTTTCCTTTCTACTATCCTTAGCAGGTAGGCCTCCTCATGATTATGGCCTTGTGGTCTCAAGAAGGCTGCTTTGCCTCCAGGCCTCAACTCTACACTGCAAATAGAAAGAAGGAAGAAGGGCAATGAGGCTTTATTTTGATGAGGCTTTGCTTTTTAATTGAAGAAGATAAGGACCCTGCTCCCTGCATTTCTAGCTAATCTCCGTGGCCAGAATTGTGTCACGTGCCTACTCTTAGATTCAAGGAATGCTGGGAAAATCAAGTATGTAGACTTTTCCCCCTCAAGGGTATGGGAAGGCAAGGGAGAGGGGGACTGTGAATGGGTTTTGAGTGGCCAGTGTCTTCCAAAATGTCAAATAGAGATTTTTAGAGAGAGAGCAATAAAGCTGTTTCAAAAGATAGTATTAATCTTTGATATCATGGGGATGACAGTTTATTTAGTTTTTCCAAAAGTTCAAAAACTTTTGAGGATTCACATCATCAGTGTAGTGAGAGATTGGTTTGTGGAATATTTGGGCATCTTCAATGAACAAAGAAAGGACCATATCAGTTACTAGTGAAAAAAAGATGAAGATGGTAGCAATCATATTTAACTGTCTTAGGGAACAAACTTTTTAAAAACTTTAGAAAAACCCTCATGAAAACAGTTGATGAATTGTATAATTTTAAGCTGTTCTTCTTTTCTTCTGGGTAAGGCTGAGTTACCCCCTACTTGCCAAAGTATGCTGGAGATGTTTTATTGGCTTAATTTTGATTCCTATATGTATATGAAAGTAACAAAGCTGCATTTCTTTAAACATATTTCATAATTTAGAGCTTTTGTAAATTCATGCTGGGTTTTTTTTCTTATGTAAAACAAATTAGGTTCTACTGCATATTGATTATTATATCCTGATAAGAATATTGAAACAGTATGAACCTTCACTTAAGGAGGAAGCTTAAGGTGGCAAAAGGTAAAGGAAATCAAGGAAAATCAACATCAGGCAGATGGTTTCAGTAATTGGAGATTGGCAAACTAGGGCCACAGGCCAAATCGTACCTGCCGTTTGTTTTGTAAATAAAGTTTTATTGGAACACAGCCAGCTCATTCCTTTACATATTGTTTATGGCTGCTTTTGCGCTGTAATGGCAGAGTTGAGTAGTTGTGACAGAAACGTTACTGGGCCACAAAGCTGAAAATATTTACTATTAGGGCCTTTACAGAAAAAGTTTTTCTGTAAAGTGATTCCATGATAGCTGAACAAATGACTGGATTTCCCTTCCCATCCATGTGAAAATCAATTTAATGTTTAAGTAAAAATAAAATAAAGTATGTGGGTAACTTAGCAGTGGGGCATTCAGAACTCCCAGATCAGAGCCATTGGGACGCTTATTTTCATATCAGTAACAACTGGCCCCATTCTGTCTTTGACTTTAGCCTGTCATGGGGGATGCTGTCACCATGTTGACATTTCTTTCTAGCACCGTAGCTGACACAACAAGGCCCGAGTCTGCCCCTTGCTGGCTCTGTGCCCTTGAGCAAGTTACTCAAGCTCTCATAAACTTACTTTCTCATTTCTGAAAGAAGAGACCAAGACTGGCTAGAGTGCGGAGCTGTTGGGTCTCTAAATTTCCTTTCTTTACTAGAGTTCTCTGATTCAGTGACAAGACAGCTCACTTCTTACCTGAAACAAGAGGATTCCTTTACAGTATTTACAATCACAGCCCTGAATGGTCTTTTCCATTTTTGGTGCATATGTGGACCAGGGTGTCCAGCAAATTAGGCCTATATCATTAATCACTTGCATCTCTTTTTGAACATAAAACATTAGCTCTTTTCAAAGGGAGAAAAGCTGAGATCTAATGTCTGCCAGTAATAAAAAAATAAATAAAAGCAAAAACAAAAAAACAGTCAGCAAGAGTCAATCCCCACCTGTGGCACCCCCATGTGTGTCACAGTACAACTGTGCTGCATATGGTTTTTAATGGCTGATTTTTCAGAAGTAGATCACCAGGGCTTTCTGCCAAGGCATCTCTGCATGAACTCGAACCTCCAACCTTTCAGGTAGCAGCCGAATGGGTTAACTGTTTGCACTACCCAGGAAATAGAAAGAGCTAATATTTATTGAACACCCCTTGTATGCCAGACCCTCCTCTAAGCACTTTATATGTATTAGCTTATTTAATCGGCACAGTAACCCTATGACTTAAGTAATATCATTAGCTCCATTTTACACATGAGGAAACTGAGGCAACATGCCCATAGCCATACAGTTGTTGTGGGTTCAAGCTTCACAGCCCATGCCAACAACCAGCCTTCTCTCCACCTCCTAGAGCCTCAGACTTCTTCACGTAAGTTCTTCTCCATTTTCACAGCAGTTAGGGGGAGGAAAGGATGAGAGGTGTAGGTTGGATTTCCTAGAAATTATGGACATCTGGAATAAGACTTTTTCAATTATAGAAAGGCTTGGTGCCTGTCCTGTGCAGTCCGGATCATCCTTTAGAGGTTCCATATCTCAGCCTCCCCTACCCCTAGTCAGATAAAAAAATTTTAGGACAATAGTTTGAGTGATAGATCTGGGAAACCAGGTCATTTTTGTGAAATCACTCTTCTTTGCCAATATTATTTTTGAATCCTTTCTGAGAATTAAAAAATAAACAAGCAACCAAACGATGTGGAACGATCTGTGGCAGATGGTCATTTCGGCTCTAGGTGAGTCTTTGTCTTGATATTCTGGGAAGTGGAAACTATTGCTTTGGATAATCATCTGTTATTTCAGCAAACTGCCAGCTAGGAATTACTGTAGCTATGATGATTCAAGATGGTGATTTTTTTTTTTTTCCCTAGAGATCAGCCCATCAGCTGTTTCTACTTGAAACCTGTGTGGACTATTAGATGTTCAATTTGAGGGGAGATTTTCTTTTTATAGTTTTCTGTTGTGAGAGTAATTCCTAGCATAGAGGAATCGGTACTTAGAGTCCACAGTGCCATGATACTGACTATAAACAAGACATGTAACAATTCAGTTGTAATTGGGGACTCAGAGTGGGAGAGGTGAGATGAAATTAGACTTTAAGAACAAGTTAGCCTTCTTCTCAAGGTTTAACTTCCTAATAGCTTCCCCTGGTAAATACAGCAATGAACAGTTAAACCATAGTGTTCATTACCAGCACAAGTCCCTAACTAATTTATTTTATGTTAATTAAGTTTATAATTATATAGTAAAACATTTACTTTCTCCCTTAAGAAATTGACTGAATCTTCTGAAGGGGCTTTGTGACTGTAATTTAGGTGCAATTAGCCAGTTAAATTTAGTTAGAGTTTGGCTAATTTAGCTGCTGCCAGAAGATTCTAGATAGGAGGAAATGTGCTATGTCTTGGAGGCTCCTTCGGGTATGAAGAGACTGTATAACCAAAGGCTCTCCCCTGGACTTGGAGCAGATAGCACGGGCCTCTTGTACAATTGGAAGCAGAAAATATATCAAGATATTTAGATACTACGATATCTGAAAAACTATCAGGTAATTATTATCTGTGCATATTCCTTAGTTAAAGAACTGTAGACTCTTAGTGTCTTAGTTATCTAGTGCTGCAATAACAGAAATACCACCAGTGGATGGCTTTAACAAGTAGAAATTTATTTTCTCACAGTTTAGGAGGCCAGAAGTTCAAATTCAGGATGCCGGTTCTTGGGGAAGGCTTTCTCTCTCTGTCATCTCTAGAGGAAGGTCCTTGTCTCTTCTGAGCTTCTACTCCTGGACGATCTTCATGTGGCCTGGCATCTCTCTTCCCCAGTCTCTCCTTGCTAGCTCGCATTTAAACTCTTTTATATCTCAAAAGAGATTGAATCCTGCCTCATTAACATAACAAAGACAACTCATTCCCAAACAGGATTCTACCTATAGGCATAGATGTTAGGATTTACAACACATATTTCTGGGGGACACAAGTAAGTGTGAAGGAAAGCAAAATTCTTTTCCAAAAAAATATATTTGTGATACTGGAATTGGAACTTAAACCATAGAATGGTTCTGAGACATTTTCCACCATGGGTGTGAAATCCTTGGCATTTGCCAGCATTCACACTGAGCATGATACCACCAGCTAGCAGCCATCATTTTGGTTCGGAAAGGCGTTTTACATAGTGAGAGTGGTTCAAGCAGGGACGTGTCCACCCCATCAAGCTGACAGCTGAGATTCCACACAGCTCGCTGCCAATGTCCCCAGGGATTCTCTCAGTTTGGGACACACTTTTATAGAAATGTGAAGTTGGAATTTTTGAAGAAAGTTTCTTTCTGTGACTTTTTACTTCATAGCCCATGACAAAGAGTGTACTTAGGTCTATGATTTAAAATGCAGTTGGAAGTAATCATTTGCGGTGACTGCTAAGCAGGCTGTGGATACGGTTGGAGTTCACTGTTCATGACTGGAAACGAAATCTGGAAAGCAGTAGGGTACAGTTATTCTAATAAGTAGAAGACCCTTGGTGGTTCAAATGGTTAACATGCCCGGCTGCTTAACTGAAAGGTTGGATGTTTGAGTCCACCTAGAGGCTCCTCGGAAGAAAAGCCTGGTGATCTACTTCCAAAAAATCAGCCATTGAAAATCCTATGAAGCACTGTTCTACTCTGATTCACATGGAGTCACTGTGAATCGCAATAAACTTGACAACAACTAGTTTTTTTGTTTTTATTCTAGCAAGTAGCATAAGAGTATCCTAGCAATGCATCAGGGCTTGGTGGAACAAGGATTCATATCCTCTAAAGTTATCTTGGTTCTTGAAGTACGTATTTCTTGGTGGATCAACAGGGGTCTTTGCTTTGGAAAGGAAGCTTGAGAATATATGCCTTACAGCGGAATTATACGAAACGATTTTAAAAGATATTTTAGATTACAGATTAGAAAGCCCTATGGGACAGTTCTGCTCTATTACATGGGGTCACTATGAGTTGAAATTGACTCAATGGCACTTAGTAACAACCAAAGCATCATTAAGGTGTGAGAAGGTGTTATGGATTGAATTGTGTCCCCCCAAAATGTGTATCAACTTAGTTAGGCCATGATTCCCAGTATTGTGTGGTTGTCTACCATTTTGTGTTGTGATGTGATTTTCCTGTGTGTTGTAAATCCTACCTCTATGATGTTCATGAGGCAGGATTAGAGGCAGTTATGTTGATGAGGCAGAACTCAATCTACAGGATTAGGTTGTATGTTGAGTCAATCTCTTTTTTTTTTTCTTTTTCTTTTCTGTTTTGGCTTATTTTTATTTATTTTTTTGTTTTTTCCCTCTTTTTTTTTTTATTGTACTTCAGGTGAAGGCTTACAGAACAAATAGTTTCTCATGAAACAGTAGTACACATATTGTTTTATGACATTGGTT